>NW_027478165.1:5794545-6097575 GCF_051020975.1 Osmia lignaria lignaria
AATGTTAAGAGACGTTTTTTGTAGAGAATTATGTTTCCTACAATTTATGTTCTATGATATTTTTTGATCAGAAGCGTAGTTTTCGAGATATATCGAGATATTTAAAAGTTCCGAAGCCGCACCAACATAATAGAGATACAGAAACACCGTGGCCCCTTTCTTTGAGATAACTCTGCACTAGTGCGAGCCGCAAATGCCACTTCCAGCTTAGCTGTGCAGAAGAAGAACAACAAGAAGAAGAAGTATCTCGAAATATGTCCGTCAGACCCCTTCCCTTGAGATGAATCTGCAAATATCTCGGAAACGAAGCGAGCTATGGCAAAATGTTAAGAGACCTTTTTTGTAGAGAATAATGTTTCCTACAATTTACGTTGTATGATATTTTTTGATCACAAGCGTAGTTCTCGAGATATATCAAGATATTTAAAAGTTCCGAAGACGCACCAACATAATAGAGATACAGAAACACCGTGGCCCCTTTCTTTGAGATAACTGTGCACTAGTGCGAGCCGCAAATGCCACTTCCAGCTTAGCTGTGCAGAAGAAGAACAACAAGAAGAAGAAATATCTCGAAATATGTCCGTCAGGCCCCTTCCCTTGAGATATATCTGCAAATATCTCGGAAACGAAGCGAGCCATGGCAAAATGTTAAGAGACCGTTTTTGTAGAGAATTAAGTTTCCTACTTTTTATGTTCTATGATATTTTTTGATCAGACGCGTAGTTCTCGAGATATATCAAGATATTTAAAAGTTCCGAAGCCGCACCAACATAATAGAGATACAGAAACACCGTGGCCCCTTTCTTTGAGATAACTCTGCACTATTGCGAGCTGCAAATGCCACTTCCAGCTAAGCTGTGCAGAAGAAGAACAACAAGAAGAAGAAATATCTCGAAATATGTCCGTCAGGCCCCTTCCCTTGAGATAAATCTGCAAATATCTCGGAAACGAAGAGAGCTATGGCAAAATGTTAAGAGACCTTTTTTGTAGAGAATTAAGTTTCCTACAATTTATGTTCTATGATATTTTTTGATCAGAAGCGTAGTTTTCGAGATATATCGATTTATTTAAAAGTTCCGAAGCCGCCCCAACATAATAGAGATACAGAAACACCGTGGCCCCTTTCTTTGAGGTAACTCTGCACTATTGCGAGCTGCAGATGCCACTTCCAGCTTAGCTGTGCAGAGGAAGAACAACAAGAAGAAAAAATATCTCGAAATATGTCCGTCAGGCCAGTTCCTTTGAGCTGAATCTGCAAATATCTCGGAAACGAAGCGAACTATGGCAAAATGTTAAGAGACGTTTTTTGTAGAGAATTATGTTTCCTACAATTTATGTTCTATGATATTTTTTGATCAGAAGCGTAGTTCTCGAGATATATCAAGATATTTAAAAGTTCCGAAGACGCACCAACATAATAGAGATACAGAAACACCGTGGCCCCTTTCTTTGAGATAACTGTGCACTAGTGCGAGCCGCAAATGCCACTTCCAGCTTAGCTGTGCAGAAGAAGAACAACAAGAAGAAGAAATATCTCGAAATATGTCCGTCAGGCCCCTTCCCTTGAGATAAATCTGCAAATATCTCGGAAACGAAGCGAACTATGGCAAAATGTTAAGAGACCTCTTTTGTAGAGAATTAAGTTTCCTACTTTTTATGCTCTATGATATTTTTTGATCGGATGCGTAGTTCTCGAGATATATCGAGATATTTAAAAGTTCCGAAGACGCACCAACATAATAGAGATACAGAAACACCGTGGCCCCTTTCTTTGAGATAACTCTGCGCTATTGCGAGCTGGAAATGCCACTTCCAGTTTAGCTGTGCAGAAGAAGAACAACAAGAAGAGGAAATATCTCGAAATATGTCCGTCAGGCCCGTTCCTTTGAGCTGAATCTGCAAATATCTCGGAAACGAAGCGAGCTATGGCAAAATGTTAAGAGACGTTTTTTGTACAGAATTATGTTTCCTACAATTTATGTTCTATGATATTTTTTGATCAGAAGCGTAGTTTTCGAGATATATCGAGATATTTAAAAGTTCCGAAGCCGCACCAACATAATAGAGATACAGAAACACCGTGGCCCCTTTCTTTGAGATTACTCTGCACTAGTGCGAGCCGCAAATGCCACTTCCAGCTTAGCTGTGCAGAAGAAGAACAACAAGAAGAAGAAGTATCTCGAAATATGTCCGTCAGGCCCGTTCCTTTGAGCTGAATCTGCAAATATCTCGGAAACGAAGCGAGCTATGGCAAAATGTTGAGAGACGTTTTTTGTAGAGAATTATGTTTCCTACAATTTATGTTCGATGATATTTTTTGATCAGATGCGTAGTTCTCGAGATATATCAAGATATTTAAAAGTTCCGAAGCTGCACCAACATAATAGAGGTACAGAAACACCGTGGCCTCTTTCTTTGAGATAACTCTGCACTATTGCGAGCTGCAAATGCCACTTCGAGCTTAGCTGTGCAGAAGAAGAACAACAAGAAGAAGAAATATCTCGAAATATGTCCGTCAGACCCCTTCCCTTGAGATGAATCTGCAAATATCTCGGAAACGAAGCGAGCTATGGCAAAATGTTAAGAGACCTTTTTTGTAGAGAATAATGTTTCCTACAATTTACGTTCTATGATATTTTTTGATCACAAGCGTAGTTCTCGAGATATATCAAGATATTTAAAAGTTCCGAAGACGCACCAACATAATAGAGATACAGAAACACCGTGGCCCCTTTCTTTGAGATAACTGTGCACTAGTGCGAGCCGCAAATGCCACTTCCAGCTTAGCTGTGCAGAAGAAGAACAACAAGAAGAAGAAATATCTCGAAATATGTCCGTCAGGCCCCTTCCCTTGAGATATATCTGCAAATATCTCGGAAACGAAGCGAGCCATGGCAAAATGTTAAGAGACCGTTTTTGTAGAGAATTAAGTTTCCTACTTTTTATGTTCTATGATATTTTTTGATCAGACGCGTAGTTCTCGAGATATATCAAGATATTTAAAAGTTCCGAAGCCGCACCAACATAATAGAGATACAGAAACACCGTGGCCCCTTTCTTTGAGATAACTCTGCACTATTGCGAGCTGCAAATGCCACTTCCAGCTAAGCTGTGCAGAAGAAGAACAACAAGAAGAAGAAATATCTCGAAATATGTCCGTCAGGCCCCTTCCCTTGAGATAAATCTGCAAATATCTCGGAAACGAAGAGAGCTATGGCAAAATGTTAAGAGACCTTTTTTGTAGAGAATTAAGTTTCCTACAATTTATGTTCTATGATATTTTTTGATCAGAAGCGTAGTTTTCGAGATATATCGATTTATTTAAAAGTTCCGAAGCCGCCCCAACATAATAGAGATACAGAAACACCGTGGCCCCTTTCTTTGAGGTAACTCTGCACTATTGCGAGCTGCAGATGCCACTTCCAGCTTAGCTGTGCAGAGGAAGAACAACAAGAAGAAAAAATATCTCGAAATATGTCCGTCAGGCCAGTTCCTTTGAGCTGAATCTGCAAATATCTCGGAAACGAAGCGAACTATGGCAAAATGTTAAGAGACGTTTTTTGTAGAGAATTATGTTTCCTACAATTTATGTTCTATGATATTTTTTGATCAGAAGCGTAGTTCTCGAGATATATCAAGATATTTAAAAGTTCCGAAGACGCACCAACATAATAGAGATACAGAAACACCGTGGCCCCTTTCTTTGAGATAACTGTGCACTAGTGCGAGCCGCAAATGCCACTTCCAGCTTAGCTGTGCAGAAGAAGAACAACAAGAAGAAGAAATATCTCGAAATATGTCCGTCAGACCCCTTCCCTTGAGATAAATCTGCAAATATCTCGGAAACGAAGCGAGCTATGGCGAAATGTTAAGAGACCTGTTTTGTAGAGAATTAAGTTTCCGACTTTTTATGTTCTATGATATTTTTCGATCAGATGCGTAGTTCTCGAGATATATCAAGATATTTAAAAGTTCCGAAGCCGCACCAACATAATAGAGATACAGAAACACCGTGGCCCCTTTCTTTGAGATAACTCTGCACTATTGCGAGCTGCAAATGCCACTGCCAGCTTAGCTGTGCAGAAGAAGAACAACAAGAAGAAGAAATATCTCGAAATATGTCCGTCAGACCCCTTCCCTTGAGATAAATCTGCAAATATCTCGGAAACGAAGCGAGCTACGGCAAAATGTTAAGAGACCTTTTTTGTAGAAAATTAAGTTTCCTACTTTTTATGTTCTATGATATTTTTTGATCGGATGCGTAGCTCTCGAGATATATCAAGATATTTAAAAGTTCCGAAGCCGCACCAACATAATAGAGATACAGAAACACCGTGGCCCCTTTCTTTGAGATAACTCTGCACTATTGCGAGCTGCAAATGCCACTTCCAGCTTAGCTGTGCAGAAGAAGACCAACAAGAAGAAGAAATATCTCGAAATATGTCCGTCAGGCCCCTTCCCTTGAGATAAATCTGCAAATATCTCGGAAACGAAGCGAGCTATGGCAAAATGTTAGGAGACCTTATTTGTGGAGAATTAAGTTTCCTACTTTTTATGTTCTATGATATTATTTGATCAGATGCGTAGTTCTCGAGATATATCAAGATATTTAAAAGTTCCGAAGCCGTACCAACATAATAGAGATACAGAAACACCGTGGCCCCTTTCTTTGCGATAACTCTGCACTATTGCGAGCTGCAAATGCCACTTCCAGCTTAGCTGTGCAGAAGAAGAACAACAAGAAGAAGAAATATCTCGAAATATGTCCGTCAGGCCCCTTCCCTTGAGATAAATCTGCAAATATCTCGGAAACGAAGCGAGCTATGGCAAAATGTTAAGAGACCTTATTTGTGGAGAATTAAGTTTCCTACTTTTTATGTTCTATGATATTATTTGAGCAGATGCGTAGTTCTCGAGATATATCAAGATATTTAAAAGTTCCGAAGCCGCACCAACATAATAGAGATACAGAAACACCGTGGCCCCTTTCTTTGAGATAACTCTGCACTATTGCGAGCTGCAAATGCCACTTCCAGCTTAGCTGTGCAGAAGAAGAACAACAAGAAGAAGAAATATCTCGAAATATGTCCGTCAGGCCCCTTCCCTCGAGATAAATCTGCAAATATCTCGGAAACGAAGCGAGCTATGGCAAAATGTTAAGAGACCTTTTTTGTAGAGAATTAAGTTTCCTACTTTTTATGTTGTATGATATTTTTTGATCGGATGCGTAGTTCTCGAGATATATCAAGATATTTAAAAGTTCCGAAGCCGCACCAACATAATAGAGATACAGAAACACCGTGGCCCCTTTCTTTGAGATAACTCTGCACTATTGCGAGCTGCAAATGCCACTTCCAGCTTAGCTGTGCAGAGGAAGAACAACAAGAAGAAGAAATATCTCGAAATATGTCCGTCAGACCCCTTCCCTTGAGATAAATCTGCAAATATCTCGGAAACGAAGCAAGCTATGGCAAAATGTTAAGAGACCTGTTTTGTAGAGAATTAAGTTTCCTACTTTTTATGTTGTATGATATTTTTCGATCAGATGCGTAGTTCTCGAGATATATCAAGATATTTAAAAGTTCCGAAGCCGCACCAACATAATAGAGATACAGAAACACCGTGGCCCCTTTCTTTGAGATAACTCTGCACTATTGCGAGCTGCAAATGCCACTGCCAGCTTAGCTGTGCAGAAGAAGAACAACAAGAAGAAGAAATATCTCGAAATATGTCCGTCAGACCCCTTCCCTTGAGATAAATCTGCAAATATCTCGGAAACGAAGCGAGCTACGGCAAAATGTTAAGAGACCTTTTTTGTAGAAAATTAAGTTTCCTACTTTTTATATTCTATGATATTATTTGATCAGATGCGTAGTTCTCGAGATATATCAAGATATTTAAAAGTTCCGAAGCCGTACCAACATAATAGAGATACAGAAACACCGTGGCCCCTTTCTTTGCGATAACTCTGCACTATTGCGAGCTGCAAATGCCACTTCCAGCTTAGCTGTGCAGAAGAAGAACAACAAGAAGAAGAAATATCTCGAAATATGTCCGTCAGGCCCCTTCCCTTGAGATAAATCTGCAAATATCTCGGAAACGAAGCGAGCTATGGCAAAATGTTAAGAGACCTTATTTGTGGAGAATTAAGTTTCCTACTTTTTATGTTCTATGATATTATTTGAGCAGATGCGTAGTTCTCGAGATATATCAAGATATTTAAAAGTTCCGAAGCCGCACCAACATAATAGAGATACAGAAACACCGTGGCCCCTTTCTTTGAGATAACTCTGCACTATTGCGAGCTGCAAATGCCACTTCCAGCTTAGCTGTGCAGAAGAAGAACAACAAGAAGAAGAAATATCTCGAAATATGTCCGTCAGGCCCCTTCCCTCGAGATAAATCTGCAAATATCTCGGAAACGAAGCGAGCTACGGCAAAATGTTAAGAGACCTTTTTTGTAGAAAATTAAGTTTCCTACTTTTTATATTCTATGATATTTTTTGATCGGATGCGTAGCTCTCGAGATATATCAAGATATTTAAAAGTTCCGAAGCCGCACCAACATAATAGAGATACAGAAACACCGTGGCCCCTTTCTTTGAGATAACTCTGCACTATTGCGAGCTGCAAATGCCACTTCCAGCTTAGCTGTGCAGAAGAAGACCAACAAGAAGAAGAAATATCTCGAAATATGTCCGTCAGGCCCCTTCCCTTGAGATAAATCTGCAAATATCTCGGAAACGAAGCGAGCTATGGCAAAATGTTAAGAGACCTTATTTGTGGAGAATTAAGTTTCCTACTTTTTATGTTCTATGATATTATTTGATCAGATGCGTAGTTCTCGAGATATATCAAGATATTTAAAAGTTCCGAAGCCGTACCAACATAATAGAGATACAGAAACACCGTGGCCCCTTTCTTTGCGATAACTCTGCACTATTGCGAGCTGCAAATGCCACTTCCAGCTTAGCTGTGCAGAAGAAGAACAACAAGAAGAAGAAATATCTCGAAATATGTCCGTCAGGCCCCTTCCCTTGAGATAAATCTGCAAATATCTCGGAAACGAAGCGAGCTATGGCAAAATGTTAAGAGACCTTATTTGTGGAGAATTAAGTTTCCTACTTTTTATGTTCTATGA
Source organism: Osmia lignaria lignaria (assembly GCF_051020975.1). Classification (NCBI taxonomy): domain Eukaryota; kingdom Metazoa; phylum Arthropoda; class Insecta; order Hymenoptera; family Megachilidae; genus Osmia; species Osmia lignaria. The sequence goes on from NW_027478165.1 coordinate 5,801,687, forward strand.
TATTATTTGATCAGATGCGTAGTTCTCGAGATATATCAAGATATTTAAAAGTTCCGAAGCCGCACCAACATAATAGAGATACAGAAACACCGTGGCCCCTTTCTTTGAGATAACTCTGCACTATTGCGAGCTGCAAATGCCACTTCCAGCTTAGCTGTGCAGAAGAAGAACAACAAGAAGAAGAAATATCTCGAAATATGTCCGTCAGGCCCCTTCCCTTGAGATAAATCTGCAAATATCTCGGAAACGAAGCGAGCTATGGCAAAATGTTAAGAGACCTTTTTTGTAGAGAATTAAGTTTCCTACTTTTTATGTTCTATGATATTTTTTGATCGGATGCGTAGTTCTCGAGATATATCAAGATATTTAAAAGTTCCGAAGCCGCACCAACATAATAGAGATACCAAAACACCGTGGCCCCTTTCTTTGAGATAACTCTGCACTATTGCGAGCTGCAAATGCCACTTCCAGCTTAGCTGTGCAGAAGAAGAACAACAAAAAGAAGAAATATCTCGAAATATGTCCGTCAGGCCCCTTCCCTTGAGATAAATCTGCAAATATCTCGGAAACGAAGCGAGCTATGGCAAAATGTTAAGAGACCTCTTTTGTAGAGAATTAAGTTTCCTACTTTTTATGTTCTATGATATTTTTCGATCAGATGCGTAGTTCTCGAGATATATCAAGATATTTAAAAGTTCCGAAGCCGCACCAACATAATAGAGATACAGACACACCGTGGCCCCTTTCTTTGAGATAACTCTGCACTATTGCGAGCTGCAAATGCCACTTCCAGCTTAGCTGTGCAGAAGAAGAACAACAAGAAGAAGAAATATCTCGAAATATGTCCGTCAGGCCCCTTCCCTTGAGATAAATCTGCAAATATCTCGGAAACGAAGCGAGCTATGGCAAAATGTTAAGAGACCTTATTTGTGGAGAATTAAGTTTCCTACTTTTTATGTTCTATGATATTATTTGATCAGATGCGTAGTTCTCGAGATATATCAAGATATTTAAAAGTTCCGAAGCCGTACCAACATAATAGAGATACAGAAACACCGTGGCCCCTTTCTTTGCGATAACTCTGCACTATTGCGAGCTGCAAATGCCACTTCCAGCTTAGCTGTGCAGAAGAAGAACAACAAGAAGAAGAAATATCTCGAAATATGTCCGTCAGGCCCCTTCCCTTGAGATAAATCTGCAAATATCTCGGAAACGAAGCGAGCTATGGCAAAATGTTAAGAGACCTTATTTGTGGAGAATTAAGTTTCCTACTTTTTATGTTCTATGATATTATTTGATCAGATGCGTAGTTCTCGAGATATATCAAGATATTTAAAAGTTCCGAAGCCGCACCAACATAATAGAGATACAGAAACACCGTGGCCCCTTTCTTTGAGATAACTCTGCACTATTGCGAGCTGCAAATGCCACTTCCAGCTTAGCTGTGCAGAAGAAGAACAACAAGAAGAAGAAATATCTCGAAATATGTCCGTCAGGCCCCTTCCCTTGAGATAAATCTGCAAATATCTCGGAAACGAAGCGAGCTATGGCAAAATGTTAAGAGACCTTTTTTGTAGAGAATTAAGTTTCCTACTTTTTATGTTCTATGATATTTTTTGATCGGATGCGTAGTTCTCGAGATATATCAAGATATTTAAAAGTTCCGAAGCCGCACCAACATAATAGAGATACCAAAACACCGTGGCCCCTTTCTTTGAGATAACTCTGCACTATTGCGAGCTGCAAATGCCACTTCCAGCTTAGCTGTGCAGAAGAAGAACAACAAAAAGAAGAAATATCTCGAAATATGTCCGTCAGGCCCCTTCCCTTGAGATAAATCTGCAAATATCTCGGAAACGAAGCGAGCTATGGCAAAATGTTAAGAGACCTCTTTTGTAGAGAATTAAGTTTCCTACTTTTTATGTTCTATGATATTTTTCGATCAGATGCGTAGTTCTCGAGATATATCAAGATATTTAAAAGTTCCGAAGCCGCACCAACATAATAGAGATACAGACACACCGTGGCCCCTTTCTTTGAGATAACTCTGCACTATTGCGAGCTGCAAATGCCACTTCCAGCTTAGCTGTGCAGAAGAAGAACAACAAGAAGAAGAAATATCTCGAAATATGTCCGTCAGGCCCCTTCCCTTGAGATAAATCTGCAAATATCTCGGAAACGAAGCGAGCTATGGCAAAATGTTAAGAGACCTGTTTTGTAGAGAATTAAGTTTCCTACTTTTTATGTTCTATGATATTTTTCGATCAGATGCGTAGTTCTCGAGATATATCAAGATATTTAAAAGTTCCGAAGCCGCACCAACATAATAGAGATACAGAAACACCGTGGCCCCTTTCTTTGAGATAACTCTGCACTATTGCGAGCTGCAAATGCCACTTCCAGCTTAGCTGTGCAGAAGAAGAACAACAAGAAGAAGAAATATCTCGAAATATGTCCGTCAGGCCCCTTCCCTTGAGATAAATCTGCAAATATCTCGGAAACGAAGCGAGCTATGGCAAAATGTTAAGAGACCTGTTTTGTAGAGAATTAAGTTTCCTACTTTTTATGTTCTATGATATTTTTCGATCAGATGCGTAGTTCTCGAGATATATCAAGATATTTAAAAGTTCCGAAGCCGCACCAACATAATAGAGATACAGAAACACCGTGGCCCCTTTCTTTGAGATAACTCTGCACTATTGCGAGCTGCAAATGCCACTTCCAGCTTAGCTGTGCAGAAGAAGAACAACAAGAAGAAGAAATATCTCGAAATATGTCCGTCAGACCCCATCCCTTGAGATAAATCTGCAAATATCTCGGAAACGAAGCGAGCTACGGCAAAATGTTAAGAGACCTTTTTTGTAGAAAATTAGGTTTCCTACTTTTTATGTTCTATGATATTTTTTGATCAGATGCGTAGTTCTCGAGATATATCAAGATATTTAAAAGTTCCGAAGCCGTACCAACATAATAGAGATACAGAAACACCGTGGCCCCTTTCTTTGCGATAACTCTGCACTATTGCGAGCTGCAAATGCCACTTCCAGCTTAGCTGTGCAGAAGAAGAACAACAAGAAGAAGAAATATCTCGAAATATGTCCGTCAGGCCCCTTCCCTTGAGATAAATCTGCAAATATCTCGGAAACGAAGCTAGCTATGGCAAAATGTTAAGAGACCTTTTTTGTATGGAATTATGTTTCCTACTTTTTATGTTCTATGATATTTTTTGATCAGATGCGTAGTTCTCGGGATATATCAAGATATTTAAAAGTTCCGAAGCCGCACCAACATAATAGAGATACAGAAACACCGTGGCCCCTCTCTTTGAGATAACTCTGCACTATTGCGAGCTGCAAATGCCACTTCCAGTTTAGCTGTGCAGAAGAAGAACAACAAGAAGAAGAAATATCTCGAAATATGTCCGTTAGGCCCCTTCCCTTGAGATAAATCTGCAAATATCTCGGAAACGAAGCGAGCTATGGCAAAATCTTAACAGACTTTTTTGTAGAGAATTAAGTTTCCTACTTTTTATGTTCTATGATATTTTTTGATCAGATGCGTAGTTCTCGAGATATATCAAGATATTTAAAAGTTCCGAAGCCGCACCAACATAATAGAGATACAGAAACACCGTGGCCCCTTTCTTTGAGATAACTCTGCACTATTGCGAGCTGCAAATGCCACTTCCAGCTTAGCTGTGCAGAAGAAGAACAACAAGAAGAAGAAATATCTCGAAATATGTCCGTCAGGCCCCTTCCCTTGAGATAAATCTGCAAATATCTCGGAAACGAAGAGAGCTATGGCAAAATGTTAAGAGACCTTTTTTGTAGAGAATTAAGTTTCCTACTTTTTATGTTCTATGATATTTTTTGATCAGATGCGTAGTTCTCGAGATATATCAAGATATTTAAAAGTTCCGAAGCCGCACCAACATAATAGAGATACAGAAACACCGTGGCCCCTTTCTTTGAGATAACTCTGTACTAGTGCGAGCCGCAAATGCCACTTCCAGCTTAGCTGTGCAGAAGAAGGACAACAAGAAGAAGAAATATCTCGAAATATGACCGTGAGGCCCCTTCCCTTGAGATAAATCTGCAAATATCTCGGAAACGAAGCGAGCTATGGCAAAATGTTAAGAGACCTTTTTTGTAGCGAATTAAGTTTCCTACTTTTTATGTTCTATGATATTTTTCGATGAGATGCGTAGTTCTCGAGATATATCAAGATATTTAAAAGTTCCGAAGCCGCACCAACATAATAGAGATACAGAAACACCGTGGCCCCTTTCTTTGAGATAACTCTGCAAATATCTCGGAAACGAAGCGAGCTATGGCAAAATGTTAAGAGACCTTATTTGTGGAGAATTAAGTTTCCTACTTTTTATGTTCTATGATATTATTTGAGCAGATGCGTAGTTCTCGAGATATATCAAGATATTTAAAAGTTCCGAAGCCGCACCAACATAATAGAGATACAGAAACACCGTGGCCCCTTTCTTTGAGATAACTCTGCACTATTGCGAGCTGCAAATGCCACTTCCAGCTTAGCTGTGCAGAAGAAGAACAACAAGAAGAAGAAATATCTCGAAATATGTCCGTCAGGCCCCTTCCCTCGAGATAAATCTGCAAATATCTCGGAAACGAAGCGAGCTATGGCAAAATGTTAAGAGACCTTTTTTGTAGAGAATTAAGTTTCCTACTTTTTATGTTGTATGATATTTTTTGATCGGATGCGTAGTTCTCGAGATATATCAAGATATTTAAAAGTTCCGAAGCCGCACCAACATAATAGAGATACAGAAACACCGTGGCCCCTTTCTTTGAGATAACTCTGCACTATTGCGAGCTGCAAATGCCACTTCCAGCTTAGCTGTGCAGAAGAAGAACAACAAGAAGAAGAAATATCTCGAAATATGTCCGTCAGACCCCTTCCCTTGAGATAAATCTGCAAATATCTCGGAAACGAAGCGAGCTATGGCAAAATGTTAAGAGACCTGTTTTGTAGAGAATTAAGTTTCCTACTTTTTATGTTCTATGATATTTTTCGATCAGATGCGTAGTTCTCGAGATATATCAAGATATTTAAAAGTTCCGAAGCCGCACCAACATAATAGAGATACAGAAACACCGTGGCCCCTTTCTTTGAGATAACTCTGCACTATTGCGAGCTGCAAATGCCACTGCCAGCTTAGCTGTGCAGAAGAAGAACAACAAGAAGAAGAAATATCTCGAAATATGTCCGTCAGACCCCTTCCCTTGAGATAAATCTGCAAATATCTCGGAAACGAAGAGAGCTACGGCAAAATGTTAAGAGACCTTTTTTGTAGAAAATTAAGTTTCCTACTTTTTATATTCTATGATATTTTTTGATCGGATGCGTAGCTCTCGAGATATATCAAGATATTTAAAAGTTCCGAAGCCGCACCAACATAATAGAGATACAGAAACACCGTGGCCCCTTTCTTTGAGATAACTCTGCACTATTGCGAGCTGCAAATGCCACTTCCAGCTTAGCTGTGCAGAAGAAGACCAACAAGAAGAAGAAATATCTCGAAATATGTCCGTCAGGCCCCTTCCCTTGAGATAAATCTGCAAATATCTCGGAAACGAAGCGAGCTATGGCAAAATGTTAAGAGACCTTATTTGTGGAGAATTAAGTTTCCTACTTTTTATGTTCTATGATATTATTTGATCAGATGCGTAGTTCTCGAGATATATCAAGATATTTAAAAGTTCCGAAGCCGTACCAACATAATAGAGATACAGAAACACCGTGGCCCCTTTCTTTGCGATAACTCTGCACTATTGCGAGCTGCAAATGCCACTTCCAGCTTAGCTGTGCAGAAGAAGAACAACAAGAAGAAGAAATATCTCGAAATATGTCCGTCAGGCCCCTTCCCTTGAGATAAATCTGCAAATATCTCGGAAACGAAGCGAGCTATGGCAAAATGTTAAGAGACCTTATTTGTGGAGAATTAAGTTTCCTACTTTTTATATTCTATGATATTTTTTGATCGGATGCGTAGCTCTCGAGATATATCAAGATATTTAAAAGTTCCGAAGCCGCACCAACATAATAGAGATACAGAAACACCGTGGCCCCTTTCTTTGAGATAACTCTGCACTATTGCGAGCTGCAAATGCCACTTCCAGCTTAGCTGTGCAGAAGAAGACCAACAAGAAGAAGAAATATCTCGAAATATGTCCGTCAGGCCCCTTCCCTTGAGATAAATCTGCAAATATCTCGGAAACGAAGCGAGCTATGGCAAAATGTTAAGAGACCTTATTTGTGGAGAATTAAGTTTCCTACTTTTTATGTTCTATGATATTATTTGATCAGATGCGTAGTTCTCGAGATATATCAAGATATTTAAAAGTTCCGAAGCCGTACCAACATAATAGAGATACAGAAACACCGTGGCCCCTTTCTTTGCGATAACTCTGCACTATTGCGAGCTGCAAATGCCACTTCCAGCTTAGCTGTGCAGAAGAAGAACAACAAGAAGAAGAAATATCTCGAAATATGTCCGTCAGGCCCCTTCCCTTGAGATAAATCTGCAAATATCTCGGAAACGAAGCGAGCTATGGCAAAATGTTAAGAGACCTTATTTGTGGAGAATTAAGTTTCCTACTTTTTATGTTCTATGATATTATTTGATCAGATGCGTAGTTCTCGAGATATATCAAGATATTTAAAAGTTCCGAAGCCGCACCAACATAATAGAGATACAGAAACACCGTGGCCCCTTTCTTTGAGATAACTCTGCACTATTGCGAGCTGCAAATGCCACTTCCAGCTTAGCTGTGCAGAAGAAGAACAACAAGAAGAAGAAATATCTCGAAATATGTCCGTCAGGCCCCTTCCCTTGAGATAAATCTGCAAATATCTCGGAAACGAAGCGAGCTATGGCAAAATGTTAAGAGACCTTTTTTGTAGAGAATTAAGTTTCCTACTTTTTATGTTCTATGATATTTTTTGATCGGATGCGTAGTTCTCGAGATATATCAAGATATTTAAAAGTTCCGAAGCCGCACCAACATAATAGAGATACCAAAACACCGTGGCCCCTTTCTTTGAGATAACTCTGCACTATTGCGAGCTGCAAATGCCACTTCCAGCTTAGCTGTGCAGAAGAAGAACAACAAAAAGAAGAAATATCTCGAAATATGTCCGTCAGGCCCCTTCCCTTGAGATAAATCTGCAAATATCTCGGAAACGAAGCGAGCTATGGCAAAATGTTAAGAGACCTCTTTTGTAGAGAATTAAGTTTCCTACTTTTTATGTTCTATGATATTTTTCGATCAGATGCGTAGTTCTCGAGATATATCAAGATATTTAAAAGTTCCGAAGCCGCACCAACATAATAGAGATACAGACACACCGTGGCCCCTTTCTTTGAGATAACTCTGCACTATTGCGAGCTGCAAATGCCACTTCCAGCTTAGCTGTGCAGAAGAAGAACAACAAGAAGAAGAAATATCTCGAAATATGTCCGTCAGGCCCCTTCCCTTGAGATAAATCTGCAAATATCTCGGAAACGAAGCGAGCTATGGCAAAATGTTAAGAGACCTGTTTTGTAGAGAATTAAGTTTCCTACTTTTTATGTTCTATGATATTTTTCGATCAGATGCGTAGTTCTCGAGATATATCAAGATATTTAAAAGTTCCGAAGCCGCACCAACATAATAGAGATACAGAAACACCGTGGCCCCTTTCTTTGAGATAACTCTGCACTATTGCGAGCTGCAAATGCCACTTCCAGCTTAGCTGTGCAGAAGAAGAACAACAAGAAGAAGAAATATCTCGAAATATGTCCGTCAGGCCCCTTCCCTTGAGATAAATCTGCAAATATCTCGGAAACGAAGCGAGCTATGGCAAAATGTTAAGAGACCTGTTTTGTAGAGAATTAAGTTTCCTACTTTTTATGTTCTATGATATTTTTCGATCAGATGCGTAGTTCTCGAGATATATCAAGATATTTAAAAGTTCCGAAGCCGCACCAACATAATAGAGATACAGAAACACCGTGGCCCCTTTCTTTGAGATAACTCTGCACTATTGCGAGCTGCAAATGCCACTTCCAGCTTAGCTGTGCAGAAGAAGAACAACAAGAAGAAGAAATATCTCGAAATATGTCCGTCAGACCCCATCCCTTGAGATAAATCTGCAAATATCTCGGAAACGAAGCGAGCTACGGCAAAATGTTAAGAGACCTTTTTTGTAGAAAATTAGGTTTCCTACTTTTTATGTTCTATGATATTTTTTGATCAGATGCGTAGTTCTCGAGATATATCAAGATATTTAAAAGTTCCGAAGCCGTACCAACATAATAGAGATACAGAAACACCGTGGCCCCTTTCTTTGCGATAACTCTGCACTATTGCGAGCTGCAAATGCCACTTCCAGCTTAGCTGTGCAGAAGAAGAACAACAAGAAGAAGAAATATCTCGAAATATGTCCGTCAGGCCCCTTCCCTTGAGATAAATCTGCAAATATCTCGGAAACGAAGCTAGCTATGGCAAAATGTTAAGAGACCTTTTTTGTATGGAATTATGTTTCCTACTTTTTATGTTCTATGATATTTTTTGATCAGATGCGTAGTTCTCGGGATATATCAAGATATTTAAAAGTTCCGAAGCCGCACCAACATAATAGAGATACAGAAACACCGTGGCCCCTCTCTTTGAGATAACTCTGCACTATTGCGAGCTGCAAATGCCACTTCCAGTTTAGCTGTGCAGAAGAAGAACAACAAGAAGAAGAAATATCTCGAAATATGTCCGTTAGGCCCCTTCCCTTGAGATAAATCTGCAAATATCTCGGAAACGAAGCGAGCTATGGCAAAATCTTAACAGACTTTTTTGTAGAGAATTAAGTTTCCTACTTTTTATGTTGTATGATATTTTTTGATCGGATGCGTAGTTCTCGAGATATATCAAGATATTTAAAAGTTCCGAAGCCGCACCAACATAATAGAGATACAGAAACACCGTGGCCCCTTTCTTTGAGATAACTCTGCACTATTGCGAGCTGCAAATGCCACTTCCAGCTTAGCTGTGCAGAAGAAGAACAACAAGAAGAAGAAATATCTCGAAATATGTCCGTCAGACCCCTTCCCTTGAGATAAATCTGCAAATATCTCGGAAACGAAGCGAGCTATGGCAAAATGTTAAGAGACCTGTTTTGTAGAGAATTAAGTTTCCTACTTTTTATGTTCTATGATATTTTTCGATCAGATGCGTAGTTCTCGAGATATATCAAGATATTTAAAAGTTCCGAAGCCGCACCAACATAATAGAGATACAGAAACACCGTGGCCCCTTTCTTTGAGATAACTCTGCACTATTGCGAGCTGCAAATGCCACTGCCAGCTTAGCTGTGCAGAAGAAGAACAACAAGAAGAAGAAATATCTCGAAATATGTCCGTCAGACCCCTTCCCTTGAGATAAATCTGCAAATATCTCGGAAACGAAGAGAGCTACGGCAAAATGTTAAGAGACCTTTTTTGTAGAAAATTAAGTTTCCTACTTTTTATATTCTATGATATTTTTTGATCGGATGCGTAGCTCTCCAGATATATCAAGATATTTAAAAGTTCCGAAGCCGCACCAACATAATAGAGATACAGAAACACCGTGGCCCCTTTCTTTGAGATAACTCTGCACTATTGCGAGCTGCAAATGCCACTTCCAGCTTAGCTGTGCAGAAGAAGACCAACAAGAAGAAGAAATATCTCGAAATATGTCCGTCAGGCCCCTTCCCTTGAGATAAATCTGCAAATATCTCGGAAACGAAGCGAGCTATGGCAAAATGTTAAGAGACCTTATTTGTGGAGAATTAAGTTTCCTACTTTTTATGTTCTATGATATTATTTGATCAGATGCGTAGTTCTCGAGATATATCAAGATATTTAAAAGTTCCGAAGCCGTACCAACATAATAGAGATACAGAAACACCGTGGCCCCTTTCTTTGCGATAACTCTGCACTATTGCGAGCTGCAAATGCCACTTCCAGCTTAGCTGTGCAGAAGAAGAACAACAAGAAGAAGAAATATCTCGAAATATGTCCGTCAGGCCCCTTCCCTTGAGATAAATCTGCAAATATCTCGGAAACGAAGCGAGCTATGGCAAAATGTTAAGAGACCTTATTTGTGGAGAATTAAGTTTCCTACTTTTTATGTTCTATGATATTATTTGATCAGATGCGTAGTTCTCGAGATATATCAAGATATTTAAAAGTTCCGAAGCCGCACCAACATAATAGAGATACAGAAACACCGTGGCCCCTTTCTTTGAGATAACTCTGCACTATTGCGAGCTGCAAATGCCACTTCCAGCTTAGCTGTGCAGAAGAAGAACAACAAGAAGAAGAAATATCTCGAAATATGTCCGTCAGGCCCCTTCCCTCGAGATAAATCTGCAAATATCTCGGAAACGAAGCGAGCTATGGCAAAATGTTAAGAGACCTTTTTTGTAGAGAATTAAGTTTCCTACTTTTTATGTTGTATGATATTTTTTGATCGGATGCGTAGTTCTCGAGATATATCAAGATATTTAAAAGTTCCGAAGCCGCACCAACATAATAGAGATACAGAAACACCGTGGCCCCTTTCTTTGAGATAACTCTGCACTATTGCGAGCTGCAAATGCCACTTCCAGCTTAGCTGTGCAGAAGAAGAACAACAAGAAGAAGAAATATCTCGAAATATGTCCGTCAGACCCCTTCCCTTGAGATAAATCTGCAAATATCTCGGAAACGAAGCGAGCTATGGCAAAATGTTAAGAGACCTGTTTTGTAGAGAATTAAGTTTCCTACTTTTTATGTTCTATGATATTTTTCGATCAGATGCGTAGTTCTCGAGATATATCAAGATATTTAAAAGTTCCGAAGCCGCACCAACATAATAGAGATACAGAAACACCGTGGCCCCTTTCTTTGAGATAACTCTGCACTATTGCGAGCTGCAAATGCCACTGCCAGCTTAGCTGTGCAGAAGAAGAACAACAAGAAGAAGAAATATCTCGAAATATGTCCGTCAGACCCCTTCCCTTGAGATAAATCTGCAAATATCTCGGAAACGAAGAGAGCTACGGCAAAATGTTAAGAGACCTTTTTTGTAGAAAATTAAGTTTCCTACTTTTTATATTCTATGATATTTTTTGATCGGATGCGTAGCTCTCCAGATATATCAAGATATTTAAAAGTTCCGAAGCCGCACCAACATAATAGAGATACAGAAACACCGTGGCCCCTTTCTTTGAGATAACTCTGCACTATTGCGAGCTGCAAATGCCACTTCCAGCTTAGCTGTGCAGAAGAAGACCAACAAGAAGAAGAAATATCTCGAAATATGTCCGTCAGGCCCCTTCCCTTGAGATAAATCTGCAAATATCTCGGAAACGAAGCGAGCTATGGCAAAATGTTAAGAGACCTTATTTGTGGAGAATTAAGTTTCCTACTTTTTATGTTCTATGATATTATTTGATCAGATGCGTAGTTCTCGAGATATATCAAGATATTTAAAAGTTCCGAAGCCGTACCAACATAATAGAGATACAGAAACACCGTGGCCCCTTTCTTTGCGATAACTCTGCACTATTGCGAGCTGCAAATGCCACTTCCAGCTTAGCTGTGCAGAAGAAGAACAACAAGAAGAAGAAATATCTCGAAATATGTCCGTCAGGCCCCTTCCCTTGAGATAAATCTGCAAATATCTCGGAAACGAAGCGAGCTATGGCAAAATGTTAAGAGACCTTATTTGTGGAGAATTAAGTTTCCTACTTTTTATGTTCTATGATATTATTTGATCAGATGCGTAGTTCTCGAGATATATCAAGATATTTAAAAGTTCCGAAGCCGCACCAACATAATAGAGATACAGAAACACCGTGGCCCCTTTCTTTGAGATAACTCTGCACTATTGCGAGCTGCAAATGCCACTTCCAGCTTAGCTGTGCAGAAGAAGAACAACAAGAAGAAGAAATATCTCGAAATATGTCCGTCAGGCCCCTTCCCTTGAGATAAATCTGCAAATATCTCGGAAACGAAGCGAGCTATGGCAAAATGTTAAGAGACCTCTTTTGTAGAGAATTAAGTTTCCTACTTTTTATGTTCTATGATATTTTTCGATCAGATGCGTAGTTCTCGAGATATATCAAGATATTTAAAAGTTCCGAAGCCGCACCAACATAATAGAGATACAGACACACCGTGGCCCCTTTCTTTGAGATAACTCTGCACTATTGCGAGCTGCAAATGCCACTTCCAGCTTAGCTGTGCAGAAGAAGAACAACAAGAAGAAGAAATATCTCGAAATATGTCCGTCAGGCCCCTTCCCTTGAGATAAATCTGCAAATATCTCGGAAACGAAGCGAGCTATGGCAAAATGTTAAGAGACCTGTTTTGTAGAGAATTAAGTTTCCTACTTTTTATGTTCTATGATATTTTTCGATCAGATGCGTAGTTCTCGAGATATATCAAGATATTTAAAAGTTCCGAAGCCGCACCAACATAATAGAGATACAGAAACACCGTGGCCCCTTTCTTTGAGATAACTCTGCACTATTGCGAGCTGCAAATGCCACTTCCAGCTTAGCTGTGCAGAAGAAGAACAACAAGAAGAAGAAATATCTCGAAATATGTCCGTCAGGCCCCTTCCCTTGAGATAAATCTGCAAATATCTCGGAAACGAAGCTAGCTATGGCAAAATGTTAAGAGACCTTTTTTGTATGGAATTATGTTTCCTACTTTTTATGTTCTATGATATTTTTTGATCAGATGCGTAGTTCTCGGGATATATCAAGATATTTAAAAGTTCCGAAGCCGCACCAACATAATAGAGATACAGAAACACCGTGGCCCCTCTCTTTGAGATAACTCTGCACTATTGCGAGCTGCAAATGCCACTTCCAGTTTAGCTGTGCAGAAGAAGAACAACAAGAAGAAGAAATATCTCGAAATATGTCCGTTAGGCCCCTTCCCTTGAGATAAATCTGCAAATATCTCGGAAACGAAGCGAGCTATGGCAAAATCTTAATAGACTTTTTTGTAGAGAATTAAGTTTCCTACTTTTTATGTTCTATGATATTTTTTGATCAGATGCGTAGTTCTCGAGATATATCAAGATATTTAAAAGTTCCGAAGCCGCACCAACATAATAGAGATACAGAAACACCGTGGCCCCTTTCTTTGAGATAACTCTGCACTATTGCGAGCTGCAAATGCCACTTCCAGCTTAGCTGTGCAGAAGAAGAACAACAAGAAGAAGAAATATCTCGAAATATGTCCGTCAGGCCCCTTCCCTTGAGATAAATCTGCAAATATCTCGGAAACGAAGAGAGCTATGGCAAAATGTTAAGAGACCTTTTTTGTAGAGAATTAAGTTTCCTACTTTTTATGTTCTATGATATTTTTTGATCAGATGCGTAGTTCTCGAGATATATCAAGATATTTAAAAGTTCCGAAGCCGCACCAACATAATAGAGATACAGAAACACCGTGGCCCCTTTCTTTGAGATAACTCTGTACTAGTGCGAGCCGCAAATGCCACTTCCAGCTTAGCTGTGCAGAAGAAGAACAACAAGAAGAAGAAATATCACGAAATATGTCCGTGAGGCCCCTTCCCTTGAGATAAATCTGCAAATATCTCGGAAACGAAGCGAGCTATGGCAAAATGTTAAGAGACCTTTTTTGTAGCAAATTAAGTTTCCTACTTTTTATGTTCTATGATATTTTTTGATCAGATGCGTAGTTCTCGAGATATATCAAGATATTTAAAAGTTCCGAAGCCGCACCAACATAATAGAGATACAGAAACACCGTGGCCCCTCTCTTTGAGATAACTCTGCACAATTGCGAGCTGCAAATGCCACTTCCAGCGTAGCTGTGCAGAAGAAGAACAACAAGAAGAAGAAATATCTCGAAATATGTCCGTCAGGCCCCTTCCCTTGAGATAAATCTGCAAATATCTCGGAAACGAAGCGAGCTATTGCAAAATGTTAAGAGACCTTTCTTGTAGAGAATTGAGTTTCCTACTTTTTATGTTCTATGATATTTTTTGATCAGATGCGTAGTTCTCGAGATATATCAAGATATGTAAAAGTTCCGAAGCCGCACCAACATAATAGAGATACAGAAACACCGTGGCCCCTCTCTTTGAGATAACTCTGCACAATTGCGAGCTGCAAATGCCACTTCCAGCGTAGCTGTGCAGAAGAAGAACAACAAGAAGAAGAAATATCTCGAAATATGTCCGTCAGGCCCCTTCCCTTGAGATAAATCTGCAAATATCTCGGAAACGAAGCGAGCTATTGCAAAATGTTAAGAGACCTTTCTTGTAGAGAATTGAGTTTCCTACTTTTTATGTTCTATGATATTTTTTGATCAGATGCGTAGTTCTCGAGATATATCAAGATATTTAAAAGTTAAGAAGCCGCACCAACATAATAGAGATACAGAAACACCGTGGCCCCTTTCTTTGAGATAACTCTGCACTAATGCGAGCTGCAAATGCCACTTCCAGCTTAGCTGTGCAGAAGAAGAACAACAAGAAGAAGAAATATCACGAAATATGTCCGTTAGGCCCCTTCCCTTGAGATAAATCTGCAAATATCTCGGAAACGAAGCGAGCTATGGCAAAATGTTAACAGACCTTTTTGTAGCGAATTAAGTTTCCTACTTTTTATGTTCTATGATATTTTTTGATCAGATGCGTAGTTCTCGAGATATATCAAGATATTTAAAAGTTCCGAAGCCGCACCAACATAATAGAGATACAGAAACACCGTGGCCCCTTTCTTTGAGATAACTCTGCACTAGTGCGAGCCGCAAATGCCACTTCCAGCTTAGCTGTGCAGAAGAAGAACAACAAGAAGAAGAAATATCTCGAAATATGTCCGTCAGGCCACTTCCCTTGAGATAAATCTGCAAATATCTCGGAAACGAAGCGAGCTATGGCAAAATGTTAAGGGACCTTTTTTGTATGGAATTAAGTTTCCTACTTTTTATGTTCTATGATATTTTTTGATCAGATGCGTAGTTCTCGAGATATATCAAGATATTTAAAAGTTCCGAAGCCGCACCAACATAATAGAGATACAGAAACACCGTGGCCCCTCTCTTTGAGATAACTCTGCACAATTGCGAGCTGCAAATGCCACTTCCAGCGTAGCTGTGCAGAAGAAGAACAACAAGAAGAAGAAATATCTCGAAATATGTCCGTCAGGCCCCTTCCCTTGAGATAAATCTGCAAATATCTCGGAAACGAAGCGAGCTATGGCAAAATCTTACGAGACTTTTTTGTAGAGAATTAAGTTTCCTACTTTTTATGTTCTATGATATTTTTTGATCAGATGCGTAGTTCTCGAGATATATCAAGATATTTAAAAGTTCCGAAGCCGCACCAACATAATAGAGATACAGAAACACCGTGGCCCCTTTCTTTGAGATAACTCTGTACTATTGCGAGCTGGAAATGCCACTTCCAGTTTAGCTGTGCAGAAGAAGAACAACAAGAAGAAGAAATACCTCGAAATATGTCCGTTAGGCCCCTTCCCTTGAGATAAATCTGCAAATATCTCGGAAACGAAGCGAGCTATGGCAAAATGTTAAGAGACGTTTTTTGTAGAGAATTATGTTTCCTACAATTTATGTTCTATGATATTTTTTGATCAGATGCGTAGTTCTCGAGATATATCAAGATATTTAAAAGTTCCGAAGCCGCACCAACATAATAGAGATACAGAAACACCGTGGCCCCTTTCTTTGAGATAACTCTGTACTATTGCGAGCTGGAAATGCCACTTCCAGTTTAGCTGTGCAGAAGAAGAACAACAAGTAGAAGAAATATCTCGAAATATGTCCGTTAGGCCCCTTCCCTTGAGATAAATCTGCAAATATCTCGGAAACGAAGCGAGCTATGGCAAAATGTTAAGAGACGTTTTTTGTAGAGAATTATGTTTCCTACAATTTATGTTCTATGATATTTTTTGATCAGAAGCGTAGTTTTCGAGATATATCGAGATATTTAAAAGTTCCGAAGCCGCACCAACATAATAGAGATACAGAAACACCGTGGCCCCTCTCTTTGAGATAACTCTGCACAATTGCGAGCTGCAAATGCCACTTCCAGCGTAGCTGTGCAGAAGAAGAACAACAAGAAGAAGAAATATCTCGAAATATGTCCGTCAGGCCCCTTCCCTTGAGACAAATATGCAAATATCTCGGAAACGAAGCGAGCTATTGCAAAATGTTAAGAGACCTTTCTTGTAGAGAATTGAGTTTCCTACTTTTTATGTTCTATGATATTTTTTGATCAGATGCGTAGTTCTCGAGATATATCAAGATATTTAAATGTTCCGAAGCCGCACCAACATAATAGAGATACAGAAACACCGTGGCCCCTCTCTTTGAGATAACTCTGCACAATTGCGAGCTGCAAATGCCACTTCCAGCGTAGCTGTGCAGAAGAAGAACAACAAGAAGAAGAAATATCTCGAAATATGTCCGTCAGGCCCCTTCCCTTGAGATAAATCTGCAAATATCTCGGAAACGAAGCGAGCTATTGCAAAATGTTAAGAGACCTTTCTTGTAGAGAATTGAGTTTCCTACTTTTTATGTTCTATGATATTTTTTGATCAGATGCGTAGTTCTCGAGATATATCAAGATATTTAAAAGTTAAGAAGCCGCACCAACATAATAGAGATACAGAAACACCGTGGCCCCTTTCTTTGAGATAACTCTGCACTAATGCGAGCTGCAAATGCCACTTCCAGCTTAGCTGTGCAGAAGAAGAACAACAAGTAGAAGAAATATCTCGAAATATGTCCGTTAGGCCCCTTCCCTTGAGATAAATCTGCAAATATCTCGGAAACGAAGCGAGCTATGGCAAAATGTTAAGAGACGTTTTTTGTAGAGAATTGAGTTTCCTACTTTTTATGTTCTATGAGATTTTTTGATCAGATGCGTAGTTCTCGAGATATATCAAGATATTTAAAAGTTCCGAAGCCGCACCAACATAATAGAGATACAGAAACACCGTGGCCCCTTTCTTTCAGATAACTATGCACTATTGCGAGCTGTAAATGCCACTTCCAGCTTAGCTGTGCAGAAGAAGAACAACAAGAAGAAGAAATATCTCGAAATATGTCCGTCAGGCCCCTTACCTTGAGATAAATCTGCAAATATCTCGGAAACGAAGCGAGCTATGGCAAAATGTTAAGAGACGTTTTTTGTAGAGAATTAAGTTTCCTACTTTTTATCTTCTATGATATTTTCTGATCAGATGCGTAGTTCTCGAGATATATCAAGATATTTAAAAGTTCCGAAGCCGCACCAACATAATAGAGATACAGAAACACCGTGGCCCCTCTCTTTGAGATAACTCTGCACAATTGCGAGCTGCAAATGCCACTTCCAGCGTAGCTGTGCAGAAGAAGAACAACAAGAAGAAGAAATATCTCGAAATATGTCCGTCAGGCCCCTTCCCTTGAGATAAATCTGCAAATATCTCGGAAACGAAGCGAGCTATTGCAAAATGTTAAGAGACCTTTCTTGTAGAGAATTGAGTTTCCTACTTTTTATGTTCTATGATATTTTTTGATCAGATGCGTAGTTCTCGAGATATATCAAGATATTTAAAAGTTAAGAAGCCGCACCAACATAATAGAGATACAGAAACACCGTGGCCCCTTTCTTTGAGATAACTCTGCACTAATGCGAGCTGCAAATGCCACTTCCAGCTTAGCTGTGCAGAAGAAGAACAACAAGAAGAAGAAATATCACGAAATATGTCCGTTAGGCCCCTTCCCTTGAGATAAATCTGCAAATATCTCGGAAACGAAGCGAGCTATGGCAAAATGTTAACAGACCTTTTTGTAGCGAATTAAGTTTCCTACTTTTTATGTTCTATGATATTTTTTGATCAGATGCGTAGTTCTCGAGATATATCAAGATATTTAAAAGTTCCGAAGCCGCACCAACATAATAGAGATACAGAAACACCGTGGCCCCTTTCTTTGAGATAACTCTGCACTAGTGCGAGCCGCAAATGCCACTTCCAGCTTAGCTGTGCAGAAGAAGAACAACAAGAAGAAGAAATATCTCGAAATATGTCCGTCAGGCCACTTCCCTTGAGATAAATCTGCAAATATCTCGGAAACGAAGCGAGCTATGGCAAAATGTTAAGGGACCTTTTTTGTATGGAATTAAGTTTCCTACTTTTTATGTTCTATGATATTTTTTGATCAGATGCGTAGTTCTCGAGATATATCAAGATATTTAAAAGTTCCGAAGCCGCACCAACATAATAGAGATACAGAAACACCGTGGCCCCTCTCTTTGAGATAACTCTGCACAATTGCGAGCTGCAAATGCCACTTCCAGCGTAGCTGTGCAGAAGAAGAACAACAAGAAGAAGAAATATCTCGAAATATGTCCGTCAGGCCCCTTCCCTTGAGATAAATATGCAAATATCTCGGAAACGAAGCGAGCTATTGCAAAATGTTAAGAGACCTTTCTTGTAGAGAATTGAGTTTCCTACTTTTTATGTTCTATGATATTTTTTGATCAGATGCGTAGTTCTCGAGATATATCAAGATATTTAAATGTTCCGAAGCCGCACCAACATAATAGAGATACAGAAACACCGTGGCCCCTCTCTTTGAGATAACTCTGCACAATTGCGAGCTGCAAATGCCACTTCCAGCGTAGCTGTGCAGAAGAAGAACAACAAGAAGAAGAAATATCTCGAAATATGTCCGTTAGGCACCTTCCTTTGAGATAAATCTGCAAATATCTCGGAAACGAAGCGAGCTATGGCAAAATCTTACGAGACTTTTTTGTAGAGAATTAAGTTTCCTACTTTTTATGTTCTATGATATTTTTTGATCAGATGCGTAGTTCTCGAGATATATCAAGATATTTAAAAGTTCCGAAGCCGCACCAACATAATAGAGATACAGAAACACCGTGGCCCCTTTCTTTGAGATAACACTGCACTATTGCGAGCTGCAAATGCCACTTCCAGCTTAGCTGTGCAGAAGAAGCACAACAAGAAGAAGAAATATCTCGAAATGTGTCCGTCAGGCCCCTTCCCTTGAGATAAATCTGCAAATATCTCGGAAACGAAGAGAGCTATGGCAAAATGTTAAGAGACCTTTTTTGTAGAGAATTAAGTTTCCTACTTTTTATGTTCTATGATATTTTTTGATCAGATGCGTAGTTCTCGAGATATATCAAGATATTTAAAAGTTCCGAAGCCGCACCAACATAATAGAGATACAGAAACACCGTGGCCCCTTTCTTTGAGATAACTCTGTACTATTGCGAGCTGGAAATGCCACTTCCAGTTTAGCTGTGCAGAAGAAGAACAACAAGAAGAAGAAATACCTCGAAATATGTCCGTTAGGCCCCTTCCCTTGAGATAAATCTGCAAATATCTCGGAAACGAAGCGAGCTATGGCAAAATGTTAAGAGACGTTTTTTGTAGAGAATTATGTTTCCTACAATTTATGTTCTATGATATTTTTTGATCAGATGCGTAGTTCTCGAGATATATCAAGATATTTAAAAGTTCCGAAGCCGCACCAACATAATAGAGATACAGAAACACCGTGGCCCCTTTCTTTGAGATAACTCTGTACTATTGCGAGCTGGAAATGCCACTTCCAGTTTAGCTGTGCAGAAGAAGAACAACAAGTAGAAGAAATATCTCGAAATATGTCCGTTAGGCCCCTTCCCTTGAGATAAATCTGCAAATATCTCGGAAACGAAGCGAGCTATGGCAAAATGTTAAGAGACGTTTTTTGTAGAGAATTATGTTTCCTACAATTTATGTTCTATGATATTTTTTGATCAGAAGCGTAGTTTTCGAGATATATCGAGATATTTAAAAGTTCCGAAGCCGCACCAACATAATAGAGATACAGAAACACCGTGGCCCCTCTCTTTGAGATAACTCTGCACAATTGCGAGCTGCAAATGCCACTTCCAGCGTAGCTGTGCAGAAGAAGAACAACAAGAAGAAGAAATATCTCGAAATATGTCCGTCAGGCCCCTTCCCTTGAGATAAATATGCAAATATCTCGGAAACGAAGCGAGCTATTGCAAAATGTTAAGAGACCTTTCTTGTAGAGAATTGAGTTTCCTACTTTTTATGTTCTATGATATTTTTTGATCAGATGCGTAGTTCTCGAGATATATCAAGATATTTAAATGTTCCGAAGCCGCACCAACATAATAGAGATACAGAAACACCGTGGCCCCTCTCTTTGAGATAACTCTGCACAATTGCGAGCTGCAAATGCCACTTCCAGCGTAGCTGTGCAGAAGAAGAACAACAAGAAGAAGAAATATCTCGAAATATGTCCGTCAGGCCCCTTCCCTTGAGATAAATCTGCAAATATCTCGGAAACGAAGCGAGCTATTGCAAAATGTTAAGAGACCTTTCTTGTAGAGAATTGAGTTTCCTACTTTTTATGTTCTATGATATTTTTTGATCAGATGCGTAGTTCTCGAGATATATCAAGATATTTAAAAGTTAAGAAGCCGCACCAACATAATAGAGATACAGAAACACCGTGGCCCCTTTCTTTGAGATAACTCTGCACTAATGCGAGCTGCAAATGCCACTTCCAGCTTAGCTGTGCAGAAGAAGAACAACAAGTAGAAGAAATATCTCGAAATATGTCCGTTAGGCCCCTTCCCTTGAGATAAATCTGCAAATATCTCGGAAACGAAGCGAGCTATGGCAAAATGTTAAGAGACGTTTTTTGTAGAGAATTGAGTTTCCTACTTTTTATGTTCTATGAGATTTTTTGATCAGATGCGTAGTTCTCGAGATATATCAAGATATTTAAAAGTTCCGAAGCCGCACCAACATAATAGAGATACAGAAACACCGTGGCCCCTTTCTTTCAGATAACTATGCACTATTGCGAGCTGTAAATGCCACTTCCAGCTTAGCTGTGCAGAAGAAGAACAACAAGAAGAAGAAATATCTCGAAATATGTCCGTCAGGCCCCTTACCTTGAGATAAATCTGCAAATATCTCGGAAACGAAGCGAGCTATTGCAAAATGTTAAGAGACCTTTCTTGTAGAGAATTGAGTTTCCTACTTTTTATGTTCTATGATATTTTTTGATCAGATGCGTAGTTCTCGAGATATATCAAGATATTTAAAAGTTAAGAAGCCGCACCAACATAATAGAGATACAGAAACACCGTGGCCCCTTTCTTTGAGATAACTCTGCACTAATGCGAGCTGGAAATGCCACTTCCAGCTTAGCTGTGCAGAAGAAGAACAACAAGAAGAAGAAATATCACGAAATATGTCCGTTAGGCCCCTTCCCTTGAGATAAATCTGCAAATATCTCGGAAACGAAGCGAGCTATGGCAAAATGTTAACAGACCTTTTTGTAGCGAATTAAGTTTCCTACTTTTTATGTTCTATGATATTTTTTGATCAGATGCGTAGTTCTCGAGATATATCAAGATATTTAAAAGTTCCGAAGCCGCACCAACATAATAGAGATACAGAAACACCGTGGCCCCTTTCTTTGAGATAACTCTGCACTAGTGCGAGCCGCAAATGCCACTTCCAGCTTAGCTGTGCAGAAGAAGAACAACAAGAAGAAGAAATATCTCGAAATATGTCCGTCAGGCCACTTCCCTTGAGATAAATCTGCAAATATCTCGGAAACGAAGCGAGCTATGGCAAAATGTTAAGGGACCTTTTTTGTATGGAATTAAGTTTCCTACTTTTTATGTTCTATGATATTTTTTGATCAGATGCGTAGTTCTCGAGATATATCAAGATATTTAAAAGTTCCGAAGCCGCACCACCATAATAGAGATACAGAAACACCGTGGCCCCTCTCTTTGAGATAACTCTGCACAATTGCGAGCTGCAAATGCCACTTCCAGCGTAGCTGTGCAGAAGAAGAACAACAAGAAGAAGAAATATCTCGAAATATGTCCGTCAGGCCCCTTCCCTTGAGATAAATATGCAAATATCTCGGAAACGAAGCGAGCTATTGCAAAATGTTAAGAGACCTTTCTTGTAGAGAATTGAGTTTCCTACTTTTTATGTTCTATGATATTTTTTGATCAGATGCGTAGTTCTCGAGATATATCAAGATATTTAAAAGTTAAGAAGCCGCACCAACATAATAGAGATACAGAAACACCGTGGCCCCTTTCTTTGAGATAACTCTGCACTAATGCGAGCTGCAAATGCCACTTCCAGCTTAGCTGTGCAGAAGAAGAACAACAAGAAGAAGAAATATCACGAAATATGTCCGTTAGGCCCCTTCCCTTGAGATAAATCTGCAAATATCTCGGAAACGAAGCGAGCTATGGCAAAATGTTAACAGACCTTTTTGTAGCGAATTAAGTTTCCTACTTTTTATGTTCTATGATATTTTTTGATCAGATGCGTAGTTCTCGAGATATATCAAGATATTTAAAAGTTCCGAAGCCGCACCAACATAATAGAGATACAGAAACACCGTGGCCCCTTTCTTTGAGATAAGTCTGTACTATTGCGAGCTGGAAATGCCAGTTCCAGTTTAGCTGTGCAGAAGAAGAACAACAAGAAGAAGAAATATCTCGAAATATGTCCGTTAGGCCCCTTCCCTTGAGATAAATCTGCAAATATCTCGGAAACGAAGCGAGCTATGGCAAAATGTTAAGAGACGTTTTTTGTAGAGAATTATGTTTCCTACAATTTATGTTCTATGATATTTTTTGCTCAGAAGCGTAGTTTTCGAGATATATCGAGATATTTAAAAGTTCCGAAGCAGCACCAACATAATAGAGATACAGAAACACCGTGGCCCCTCTCTTTGAGATAACTCTGCACTATTGCGAGCTGGAAATGCCACTTCCAGTTTAGCTGTGCAGAAGAAGAACAACAAGAAGAAGAAATATCTCGAAATATGTCCGTTAGGCACCTTCCTTTGAGATAAATCTGCAAATATCTCGGAAACGAAGCGAGCTATGGCAAAATCTTACGAGACTTTTTTGTAGAGAATTAAGTTTCCTACTTTTTATGTTCTATGATATTTTTTGATCAGATGCGTAGTTCTCGAGATATATCAAGATATTTAAAAGTTCCGAAGCCGCACCAACATAATAGAGATACAGAAACACCGTGGCCCCTTTCTTTGAGATAACTCTGCACTATTGCGAGCTGCAAATGCCACTTCCAGCTTAGCTGTGCAGAAGAAGCACAACAAGAAGAAGAAATATCTCGAAATGTGTCCGTCAGGCCCCTTCCCTTGAGATAAATCTGCAAATATCTCGGAAACGAAGAGAGCTATGGCAAAATGTTAAGAGACCTTTTTTGTAGAGAATTAAGTTTCCTACTTTTTATGTTCTATGGTATTTTTTGATCAGATGCGTAGTTCTCGAGATATATCAAGATATTTAAAAGTTCCGAAGCCGCACCAACATAATAGAGATACAGAAACACCGTGGCCCCTTTCTTTGAGATAACTCTGTACTATTGCGAGCTGGAAATGCCACTTCCAGTTTAGCTGTGCAGAAGAAGAACAACAAGAAGAAGAAATACCTCGAAATATGTCCGTTAGGCCCCTTCCCTTGAGATAAATCTGCAAATATCTCGGAAACGAAGCGAGCTATGGCAAAATGTTAAGAGACGTTTTTTGTAGAGAATTATGTTTCCTACAATTTATGTTCTATGATATTTTTTGATCAGATGCGTAGTTCTCGAGATATATCAAGATATTTAAAAGTTCCGAAGCCGCACCAACATAATAGAGATACAGAAACACCGTGGCCCCTTTCTTTGAGATAACTCTGTACTATTGCGAGCTGGAAATGCCACTTCCAGTTTAGCTGTGCAGAAGAAGAACAACAAGTAGAAGAAATATCTCGAAATATGTCCGTTAGGCCCCTTCCCTTGAGATAAATCTGCAAATATCTCGGAAACGAAGCGAGCTATGGCAAAATGTTAAGAGACGTTTTTTGTAGAGAATTATGTTTCCTACAATTTATGTTCTATGATATTTTTTGATCAGAAGCGTAGTTTTCGAGATATATCGAGATATTTAAAAGTTCCGAAGCCGCACCAACATAATAGAGATACAGAAACACCGTGGCCCCTCTCTTTGAGATATCTCTGCACAATTGCGAGCTGCAAATGCCACTTCCAGCGTAGCTGTGCAGAAGAAGAACAACAAGAAGAAGAAATATCTCGAAATATGTCCGTCAGGCCCCTTCCCTTGAGATAAATATGCAAATATCTCGGAAACGAAGCGAGCTATTGCAAAATGTTAAGAGACCTTTCTTGTAGAGAATTGAGTTTCCTACTTTTTATGTTCTATGATATTTTTTGATCAGATGCGTAGTTCTCGAGATATATCAAGATATTTAAATGTTCCGAAGCCGCACCAACATAATAGAGATACAGAAACACCGTGGCCCCTCTCTTTGAGATAACTCTGCACAATTGCGAGCTGCAAATGCCACTTCCAGCGTAGCTGTGCAGAAGAAGAACAACAAGAAGAAGAAATATCTCGAAATATGTCCGTCAGGCCCCTTCCCTTGAGATAAATCTGCAAATATCTCGGAAACGAAGCGAGCTATTGCAAAATGTTAAGAGACCTTTCTTGTAGAGAATTGAGTTTCCTACTTTTTATGTTCTATGATATTTTTTGATCAGATGCGTAGTTCTCGAGATATA
Source organism: Osmia lignaria lignaria (assembly GCF_051020975.1). Classification (NCBI taxonomy): domain Eukaryota; kingdom Metazoa; phylum Arthropoda; class Insecta; order Hymenoptera; family Megachilidae; genus Osmia; species Osmia lignaria. Next base: position 5,826,392 of record NW_027478165.1, read on the forward strand.
TCAAGATATTTAAAAGTTAAGAAGCCGCACCAACATAATAGAGATACAGAAACACCGTGGCCCCTTTCTTTGAGATAACTCTGCACTAATGCGAGCTGCAAATGCCACTTCCAGCTTAGCTGTGCAGAAGAAGAACAACAAGTAGAAGAAATATCTCGAAATATGTCCGTTAGGCCCCTTCCCTTGAGATAAATCTGCAAATATCTCGGAAACGAAGCGAGCTATGGCAAAATGTTAAGAGACGTTTTTTGTAGAGAATTGAGTTTCCTACTTTTTATGTTCTATGAGATTTTTTGATCAGATGCGTAGTTCTCGAGATATATCAAGATATTTAAAAGTTCCGAAGCCGCACCAACATAATAGAGATACAGAAACACCGTGGCCCCTTTCTTTCAGATAACTATGCACTATTGCGAGCTGTAAATGCCACTTCCAGCTTAGCTGTGCAGAAGAAGAACAACAAGAAGAAGAAATATCTCGAAATATGTCCGTCAGGCCCCTTACCTTGAGCTAAATCTGCAAATATCTCGGAAACGAAGCGAGCTATGGCAAAATCTTACCAGACGTTTTTGTAGAGAATTAAGTTTCCTACTTTTTATGTTCTATGATATTTTTTGATCAGATGCGTAGTTCTCGAGATATATCAAGATATTTAAAAGTTCCGAAGCCGCACCAACATAATAGAGATACAGAAACACCGTGGCCCCTTTCTTTGAGATAACTCTGTACTATTGCGAGCTGGAAATGCCACTTCCAGTTTAGCTGTGCAGAAGAAGAACAACAAGTAGAAGAAATATCTCGAAATATGTCCGTTAGGCCCCTTCCCTTGAGATAAATCTGCAAATATCTCGGAAACGAAGCGAGCTATGGCAAAATGTTAAGAGACGTTTTTTGTAGAGAATTATGTTTCCTACAATTTATGTTCTATGATATTTTTTGATCAGAAGCGTAGTTTTCGAGATATATCGAGATATTTAAAAGTTCCGAAGCCGCACCAACATAATAGAGATACAGAAACACCGTGGCCCCTCTCTTTGAGATAACTCTGCACAATTGCGAGCTGCAAATGCCACTTCCAGCGTAGCTGTGCAGAAGAAGAACAACAAGAAGAAGAAATATCTCGAAATATGTCCGTCAGGCCCCTTCCCTTGAGATAAATATGCAAATATCTCGGAAACGAAGCGAGCTATTGCAAAATGTTCAGAGACCTTTCTTGTAGAGAATTGAGTTTCCTACTTTTTATGTTCTATGATATTTTTTTATCAGATGCGTAGTTCTCGAGATATATCAAGATATTTAAATGTTCCGAAGCCGCACCAACATAATAGAGATACAGAAACACCGTGGCCCCTCTCTTTGAGATAACTCTGCACAATTGCGAGCTGCAAATGCCACTTCCAGCGTAGCTGTGCAGAAGAAGAACAACAAGAAGAAGAAATATCTCGAAATATGTCCGTCAGGCCCCTTCCCTTGAGATAAATCTGCAAATATCTCGGAAACGAAGCGAGCTATTGCAAAATGTTAAGAGACCTTTCTTGTAGAGAATTGAGTTTCCTACTTTTTATGTTCTATGATATTTTTTGATCAGATGCGTAGTTCTCGAGATATATCAAGATATTTAAAAGTTAAGAAGCCGCACCAACATAATAGAGATACAGAAACACCGTGGCCCCTTTCTTTGAGATAACTCTGCACTAATGCGAGCTGCAAATGCCACTTCCAGCTTAGCTGTGCAGAAGAAGAACAACAAGAAGAAGAAATATCACGAAATATGTCCGTTAGGCCCCTTCCCTTGAGATAAATCTGCAAATATCTCGGAAACGAAGCGAGCTATGGCAAAATGTTAACAGACCTTTTTGTAGCGAATTAAGTTTCCTACTTTTTATGTTCTATGATATTTTTTGATCAGATGCGTAGTTCTCGAGATATATCAAGATATTTAAAAGTTCCGAAGCCGCACCAACATAATAGAGATACAGAAACACCGTGGCCCCTTTCTTTGAGATAAGTCTGTACTATTGCGAGCTGGAAATGCCAGTTCCAGTTTAGCTGTGCAGAAGAAGAACAACAAGAAGAAGAAATATCTCGAAATATGTCCGTTAGGCCCCTTCCCTTGAGATAAATCTGCAAATATCTCGGAAACGAAGCGAGCTATGGCAAAATGTTAAGAGACGTTTTTTGTAGAGAATTATGTTTCCTACAATTTATGTTCTATGATATTTTTTGCTCAGAAGCGTAGTTTTCGAGATATATCGAGATATTTAAAAGTTCCGAAGCAGCACCAACATAATAGAGATACAGAAACACCGTGGCCCCTCTCTTTGAGATAACTCTGCACTATTGCGAGCTGGAAATGCCACTTCCAGTTTAGCTGTGCAGAAGAAGAACAACAAGAAGAAGAAATATCTCGAAATATGTCCGTTAGGCACCTTCCTTTGAGATAAATCTGCAAATATCTCGGAAACGAAGCGAGCTATGGCAAAATCTTACGAGACTTTTTTGTAGAGAATTAAGTTTCCTACTTTTTATGTTCTATGATATTTTTTGATCAGATGCGTAGTTCTCGAGATATATCAAGATATTTAAAAGTTCCGAAGCCGCACCAACATAATAGAGATACAGAAACACCGTGGCCCCTCTCTTTGAGATAACTCTGCACAATTGCGAGCTGCAAATGCCACTTCCAGCGTAGCTGTGCAGAAGAAGAACAACAAGAAGGAGAAATATCTCGAAATATGTCCGTCAGGCCCCTTCCCTTGAGATAAATCTGCAAACATCTCGGAAACGAAGCGAGCTATTGCAAAATGTTAAGAGACCTTTCTTGTAGAGAATTGAGTTTCCTACTTTTTATGTTCTATGATATTTGTTGATCAGATGCGTAGTTCTCGAGATATATCAAGATATTTAAAAGTTAAGAAGCCGCACCAACATAATAGAGATACAGAAACACCGTGGCCCCTTTCTTTGAGATAACTCTGCACTAATGCGAGCTGCAAATGCCACTTCCAGCTTAGCTGTGCAGAAGAAGAACAACAAGAAGAAGAAATATCACGAAATATGTCCGTTAGGCCCCTTCCCTTGAGATAAATCTGCAAATATCTCGGAAACGAAGCGAGCTATGGCAAAATGTTAACAGACCTTTTTGTAGCGAATTAAGTTTCCTACTTTTTATGTTCTATGATATTTTTTGATCAGATGCGTAGTTCTCGAGATATATCAAGATATTTAAAAGTTCCGAAGCCGCACCAACATAATAGAGATACAGAAACACCGTGGCCCCTTTCTTTGAGATAAGTCTGTACTATTGCGAGCTGGAAATGCCAGTTCCAGTTTAGCTGTGCAGAAGAAGAACAACAAGAAGAAGAAATATCTCGAAATATGTCCGTTAGGCCCCTTCCCTTGAGATAAATCTGCAAATATCTCGGAAACGAAGCGAGCTATGGCAAAATGTTAAGAGACGTTTTTTGTAGAGAATTATGTTTCCTACAATTTATGTTCTATGATATTTTTTGCTCAGAAGCGTAGTTTTCGAGATATATCGAGATATTTAAAAGTTCCGAAGCAGCACCAACATAATAGAGATACAGAAACACCGTGGCCCCTCTCTTTGAGATAACTCTGCACTATTGCGAGCTGGAAATGCCACTTCCAGTTTAGCTGTGCAGAAGAAGAACAACAAGAAGAAGAAATATCTCGAAATATGTCCGTTAGGCACCTTCCTTTGAGATAAATCTGCAAATATCTCGGAAACGAAGCGAGCTATGGCAAAATCTTACGAGACTTTTTTGTAGAGAATTAAGTTTCCTACTTTTTATGTTCTATGATATTTTTTGATCAGATGCGTAGTTCTCGAGATATATCAAGATATTTAAAAGTTCCGAAGCCGCACCAACATAATAGAGATACAGAAACACCGTGGCCCCTTTCTTTGAGATAACTCTGCACTATTGCGAGCTGCAAATGCCACTTCCAGCTTAGCTGTGCAGAAGAAGCACAACAAGAAGAAGAAATATCTCGAAATGTGTCCGTCAGGCCCCTTCCCTTGAGATAAATCTGCAAATATCTCGGAAACGAAGAGAGCTATGGCAAAATGTTAAGAGACCTTTTTTGTAGAGAATTAAGTTTCCTACTTTTTATGTTCTATGATATTTTTTGATCAGATGCGTAGTTCTCGAGATATATCAAGATATTTAAAAGTTCCGAAGCCGTACCAACATAATAGAGATACAGAAACACCGTGGCCCCTTTCTTTGAGATAACTCTGTACTATTGCGAGCTGGAAATGCCACTTCCAGTTTAGCTGTGCAGAAGAAGAACAACAAGAAGAAGAAATACCTCGAAATATGTCCGTTAGGCCCCTTCCCTTGAGATAAATCTGCAAATATCTCGGAAACGAAGCGAGCTATGGCAAAATGTTAAGAGACGTTTTTTGTAGAGAATTATGTTTCCTACAATTTATGTTCTATGATATTTTTTGATCAGATGCGTAGTTCTCGAGATATATCAAGATATTTAAAAGTTCCGAAGCCGCACCAACATAATAGAGATACAGAAACACCGTGGCCCCTTTCTTTCAGATAACTATGCACTATTGCGAGCTGTAAATGCCACTTCCAGCTTAGCTGTGCAGAAGAAGAACAACAAGAAGAAGAAATATCTCGAAATATGTCCGTCAGGCCCCTTACCTTGAGATAAATCTGCAAATATCTCGGAAACGAAGCGAGCTATGGCAAAATCTTACGAGACTTTTTTGTAGAGAATTAAGTTTCCTACTTTTTATGTTCTATGATATTTTTTGATCAGATGCGTAGTTCTCGAGATATATCAAGATATTTAAAAGTTCCGAAGCCGCACCAACATAATAGAGATACAGAAACACCGTGGCCCCTTTCTTTGAGATAACTCTGTACTATTGCGAGCTGGAAATGCCACTTCCAGTTTAGCTCTGCAGAAGAAGAACAACAAGAAGAAGAAATATCTCGAAATATGTCCGTTAGGCCCCTTCCCTTGTGATGAATCTGCAAATATCTCGCAAACGAAGCGAGCTATGGCAAAATGTTTAGAGACGTTTTTTGTAGAGAATTATGTTTTCTACAATTTATGTTCTATGATATTTTTTGATCAGAAGCGTAGTTTTCGAGATATATCGAGATATTTAAAAGTTCCGAAGCAGCACCAACATAATAGAGATACAGAAACACCGTGGCCCCTTTCTTTGAGATAACTCTGCACTATTGCGAGCTGCAAATGCCACTTCCAGCTTAGCTGTGCAGAAGAAGAACAACAAGAAGAAGAAATATCTCGAAATGTGTCCGTCAGGCCCCTTCCCTTGAGATAAATCTGCAAATATCTCGGAAACGAAGAGAGCTATGGCAAAATGTTAAGAGACCTTTTTTGTAGAGAATTAAGTTTCCTACTTTTTATGTTCTATGATATTTTTAGATCAGACGCGTAGTTCTCGAGATATATCAAGATATTTAAAAGTTCCGAAGCCGCACCAACATAATAGAGATACAGAAACACCGTGGCCCCTTTCTTTGAGATAACTCTGTACTATTGCGAGCTGGAAATGCCACTTCCAGTTTAGCTGTGCAGAAGAAGAACAACAAGTAGAAGAAATATCTCGAAATATGTCCGTTAGGCCCCTTCCCTTGAGATAAATCTGCAAATATCTGGGAAACGAAGCGAGCTATGGCAAAATGTTAAGAGACGTTTTTTGTAGCGAATTATGTTTCCTACAATTTATGTTCTATGATATTTTTTGATCAGAAGCGTAGTTTTCGAGATATATCGAGATATTTAAAAGTTCCGAAGCAGCACCAACATAATAGAGATACAGAAACACCGTGGCCCCTTTCTTTGAGATAACTCTGCACTAGTGCGAGCCGCAAATGCCACTTCCAGCTTAGCTGTGCAGAAGAAGAACAACAAGAAGAAGAAATATCTCGAAATATGTCCGTCAGGCCCCTTCCCTTGAGATAAATCTGCAAATATCTCGGAAACGAAGCGAGCTATTGCAAAATGTTAAGAGACCTTTCTTGTAGAGAATTGAGTTTCCTACTTTTTATGTTCTATGATATTTTTTTATCAGATGCGTAGTTCTCGAGATATATCAAGATATTTAAATGTTCCGAAGCCGCACCAACATAATAGAGATACAGAAACACCGTGGCCCCTTTCTTTGAGATAACTCTGCACTAATGCGAGCTGCAAATGCCACTTCCAGCTTAGCTGTGCAGAAGAAGAACAACAAGAAGAAGAAATATCACGAAATATGTCCGTTAGGCCCCTTCCCTTGAGATAAATCTGCAAATATCTCGGAAACGAAGCGAGCTATGGCAAAATGTTAATAGACCTTTTTGTAGCGAATTAAGTTTCCTACTTTTTATGTTCTATGATATTTTTTGATCAGATGCGTAGTTCTCGAGATATATCAAGATATTTAAAAGTTCCGAAGCCGCACCAACATAATAGAGATACAGAAACACCGTGGCCCCTTTCTTTGAGATAAGTCTGTACTATTGCGAGCTGGAAATGCCAGTTCCAGTTTAGCTGTGCAGAAGAAGAACAACAAGAAGAAGAAATATCTCGAAATATGTCCGTTAGGCCCCTTCCCTTGAGATAAATCTGCAAATATCTCGGAAACGAAGCGAGCTATGGCAAAATGTTAAGAGACGTTTTTTGTAGAGAATTATGTTTCCTACAATTTATGTTCTATGATATTTTTTGCTCAGAAGCGTAGTTTTCGAGATATATCGAGATATTTAAAAGTTCCGAAGCAGCACCAACATAATAGAGATACAGAAACACCGTGGCCCCTCTCTTTGAGATAACTCTGCACTATTGCGAGCTGGAAATGCCACTTCCAGTTTAGCTGTGCAGAAGAAGAACAACAAGAAGAAGAAATATCTCGAAATATGTCCGTTAGGCACCTTCCTTTGAGATAAATCTGCAAATATCTCGGAAACGAAGCGAGCTATGGCAAAATCTTACGAGACTTTTTTGTAGAGAATTAAGTTTCCTACTTTTTATGTTCTATGATATTTTTTGATCAGATGCGTAGTTCTCGAGATATATCAAGATATTTAAAAGTTCCGAAGCCGCACCAACATAATAGAGATACAGAAACACCGTGGCCCCTCTCTTTGAGATAACTCTGCACAATTGCGAGCTGCAAATGCCACTTCCAGCGTAGCTGTGCAGAAGAAGAACAACAAGAAGGAGAAATATCTCGAAATATGTCCGTCAGGCCCCTTCCCTTGAGATAAATCTGCAAACATCTCGGAAACGAAGCGAGCTATTGCAAAATGTTAAGAGACCTTTCTTGTAGAGAATTGAGTTTCCTACTTTTTATGTTCTATGATATTTTTTGATCAGATGCGTAGTTCTCGAGATATATCAAGATATTTAAAAGTTAAGAAGCCGCACCAACATAATAGAGATACAGAAACACCGTGGCCCCTTTCTTTGAGATAACTCTGCACTAATGCGAGCTGCAAATGCCACTTCCAGCTTAGCTGTGCAGAAGAAGAACAACAAGAAGAAGAAATATCACGAAATATGTCCGTTAGGCCCCTTCCCTTGAGATAAATCTGCAAATATCTCGGAAACGAAGCGAGCTATGGCAAAATGTTAACAGACCTTTTTGTAGCGAATTAAGTTTCCTACTTTTTATGTTCTATGATATTTTTTGATCAGATGCGTAGTTCTCGAGATATATCAAGATATTTAAAAGTTCCGAAGCCGCACCAACATAATAGAGATACAGAAACACCGTGGCCCCTTTCTTTGAGATAAGTCTGTACTATTGCGAGCTGGAAATGCCAGTTCCAGTTTAGCTGTGCAGAAGAAGAACAACAAGAAGAAGAAATATCTCGAAATATGTCCGTTAGGCCCCTTCCCTTGAGATAAATCTGCAAATATCTCGGAAACGAAGCGAGCTATGGCAAAATGTTAAGAGACGTTTTTTGTAGAGAATTATGTTTCCTACAATTTATGTTCTATGATATTTTTTGCTCAGAAGCGTAGTTTTCGAGATATATCGAGATATTTAAAAGTTCCGAAGCAGCACCAACATAATAGAGATACAGAAACACCGTGGCCCCTCTCTTTGAGATAACTCTGCACTATTGCGAGCTGGAAATGCCACTTCCAGTTTAGCTGTGCAGAAGAAGAACAACAAGAAGAAGAAATATCTCGAAATATGTCCGTTAGGCACCTTCCTTTGAGATAAATCTGCAAATATCTCGGAAACGAAGCGAGCTATGGCAAAATCTTACGAGACTTTTTTGTAGAGAATTAAGTTTCCTACTTTTTATGTTCTATGATATTTTTTGATCAGATGCGTAGTTCTCGAGATATATCAAGATATTTAAAAGTTCCGAAGCCGCACCAACATAATAGAGATACAGAAACACCGTGGCCCCTTTCTTTGAGATAACTCTGCACTATTGCGAGCTGCAAATGCCACTTCCAGCTTAGCTGTGCAGAAGAAGCACAACAAGAAGAAGAAATATCTCGAAATGTGTCCGTCAGGCCCCTTCCCTTGAGATAAATCTGCAAATATCTCGGAAACGAAGAGAGCTATGGCAAAATGTTAAGAGACCTTTTTTGTAGAGAATTAAGTTTCCTACTTTTTATGTTCTATGATATTTTTTGATCAGATGCGTAGTTCTCGAGATATATCAAGATATTTAAAAGTTCCGAAGCCGTACCAACATAATAGAGATACAGAAACACCGTGGCCCCTTTCTTTGAGATAACTCTGTACTATTGCGAGCTGGAAATGCCACTTCCAGTTTAGCTGTGCAGAAGAAGAACAACAAGAAGAAGAAATACCTCGAAATATGTCCGTTAGGCCCCTTCCCTTGAGATAAATCTGCAAATATCTCGGAAACGAAGCGAGCTATGGCAAAATGTTAAGAGACGTTTTTTGTAGAGAATTATGTTTCCTACAATTTATGTTCTATGATATTTTTTGATCAGATGCGTAGTTCTCGAGATATATCAAGATATTTAAAAGTTCCGAAGCCGCACCAACATAATAGAGATACAGAAACACCGTGGCCCCTTTCTTTCAGATAACTATGCACTATTGCGAGCTGTAAATGCCACTTCCAGCTTAGCTGTGCAGAAGAAGAACAACAAGAAGAAGAAATATCTCGAAATATGTCCGTCAGGCCCCTTACCTTGAGATAAATCTGCAAATATCTCGGAAACGAAGCGAGCTATGGCAAAATCTTACGAGACTTTTTTGTAGAGAATTAAGTTTCCTACTTTTTATGTTCTATGATATTTTTTGATCAGATGCGTAGTTCTCGAGATATATCAAGATATTTAAAAGTTCCGAAGCCGCACCAACATAATAGAGATACAGAAACACCGTGGCCCCTTTCTTTGAGATAACTCTGTACTATTGCGAGCTGGAAATGCCACTTCCAGTTTAGCTCTGCAGAAGAAGAACAACAAGAAGAAGAAATATCTCGAAATATGTCCGTTAGGCCCCTTCCCTTGTGATGAATCTGCAAATATCTCGCAAACGAAGCGAGCTATGGCAAAATGTTTAGAGACGTTTTTTGTAGAGAATTATGTTTTCTACAATTTATGTTCTATGATATTTTTTGATCAGAAGCGTAGTTTTCGAGATATATCGAGATATTTAAAAGTTCCGAAGCAGCACCAACATAATAGAGATACAGAAACACCGTGGCCCCTTTCTTTGAGATAACTCTGTACTATTGCGAGCTGGAAATGCCACTTCCAGTTTAGCTGTGCAGAAGAAGAACAACAAGTAGAAGAAATATCTCGAAATATGTCCGTTAGGCCCCTTCCCTTGAGATAAATCTGCAAATATCTGGGAAACGAAGCGAGCTATGGCAAAATGTTAAGAGACGTTTTTTGTAGAGAATTATGTTTCCTACAATTTATGTTCTATGATATTTTTTGATCAGAAGCGTAGTTTTCGAGATATATCGAGATATTTAAAAGTTCCGAAGCAGCACCAACATAATAGAGATACAGAAACACCGTGGCCCCTTTCTTTGAGATAACTCTGCACTAGTGCGAGCCGCAAATGCCACTTCCAGCTTAGCTGTGCAGAAGAAGAACAACAAGAAGAAGAAATATCTCGAAATATGTCCGTCAGGCCCCTTCCCTTGAGATAAATCTGCAAATATCTCGGAAACGAAGCGAGCTATTGCAAAATGTTAAGAGACCTTTTTTGTAGAGAATTGAGTTTCCTACTTTTTATGTTCTATGAGATTTTTTGATCAGATGCGTAGTTCTCGAGATATATCAAGATATTTAAAAGTTCCGAAGCCGCACCAACATAATAGAGATACAGAAACACCGTGGCCCCTTTCTTTCAGATAACTATGCACTATTGCGAGCTGTAAATGCCACTTCCAGCTTAGCTGTGCAGAAGAAGAACAACAAGAAGAAGAAATATCTCGAAATATGTCCGTCAGGCCCCTTACCTTGAGATAAATCTGCAAATATCTCGGAAACGAAGCGAGCTATTGCAAAATGTTAAGAGACCTTTTTTGTAGAGAATTGAGTTTCCTACTTTTTATGTTCTATAATATTTTTTGATCAGATGCGTAGTTCTCGAGATATATCAAGATATTTAAAAGTTCCGAAGCCGCACCAACATAATAGAGATACAGAAACACCGTGGCCCCTTTCTTTGAGATAACTCTGTACTATTGCGAGCTGGAAATGCCACTTCCAGTTTAGCTGTGCAGAAGAAGAACAACAAGAAGAAGAAATATCTCGAAATATGTCCGTTAGGCCCCTTCCCTTGAGATGAATCTGCAAATATCTCGGAAACGAAGCGAGCTATGGCAAAATGTTTAGAGACGTTTTTTGTAGAGAATTATGTTTCCTACAATTTATGTTCTATGATATTTTTTGATCAGAAGCGTAGTTTTCGAGATATATCGAGATATTTAAAAGTTCCGAAGCAGCACCAACATAATAGAGATACAGAAACACCGTGGCCCCTTTCTTTGAGATAACTCTGCACTATTGCGAGCTGCAAATGCCACTTCCAGCTTAGCTGTGCAGAAGAAGAACAACAAGAAGAAGAAATATCTCGAAATGTGTCCGTCAGGCCCCTTCCCTTGAGATAAATCTGCAAATATCTCGGAAACGAAGAGAGCTATGGCAAAATGTTAAGAGACCTTTTTTGTAGAGAATTAAGTTTCCTACTTTTTATGTTCTATGATATTTTTTGATCAGACGCGTAGTTCTCGAGATATATCAAGATATTTAAAAGTTCCGAAGCCGCACCAACATAATAGAGATACAGAAACACCGTGGCCCCTTTCTTTGAGATAACTCTGTACTATTGCGAGCTGGAAATGCCACTTCCAGTTTAGCTGTGCAGAAGAAGAACAACAAGTAGAAGAAATATCTCGAAATATGTCCGTTAGGCCCCTTCCCTTGAGATAAATCTGCAAATATCTCGGAAATGAAGCGAGCTATGGCAAAATGTTAAGAGACGTTTTTTGTAGAGAATTATGTTTCCTACAATTTATGTTCTATGATATTTTTTGATCAGAAGCGTAGTTTTCGAGATATATCGAGATATTTAAAAGTTCCGAAGCAGCACCAACATAATAGAGATACAGAAACACCGTGGCCCCTTTCTTTGAGATAACTCTGCACTAGTGCGAGCCGCAAATGCCACTTCCAGCTTAGCTGTGCAGAAGAAGAACAACAAGAAGAAGAAATATCTCGAAATATGTCCGTCAGGCCCCTTCCCTTGAGATAAATCTGCAAATATCTCGGAAACGAAGCGAGCTATTGCAAAATGTTAAGAGACCTTTTTTGTAGAGAATTGAGTTTCCTACTTTTTATGTTCTATGAGATTTTTTGATCAGATGCGTAGTTCTCGAGATATATCAAGATATTTAAAAGTTCCGAAGCCGCACCAACATAATAGAGATACAGAAACACCGTGGCCCCTTTCTTTCAGATAACTATGCACTATTGCGAGCTGTAAATGCCACTTCCAGCTTAGCTGTGCAGAAGAAGAACAACAAGAAGAAGAAATATCTCGAAATATGTCCGTCAGGCCCCTTACCTTGAGATAAATCTGCAAATATCTCGGAAACGAAGCGAGCTATGGCAAAATGTTAAGAGACGTTTTTTGTAGAGAATTAAGTTTCCTACTTTTTATCTTCTATGATATTTTCTGATCAGATGCGTAGTTCTCGAGATATATCAAGATATTTAAAAGTTCCGAAGCCGCACCAACATAATAGAGATACAGAAACCCCGTGGCCCCTTTCTTTCAGATAACTATGCACTATTGCGAGCTGTAAATGCCACTTCCAGCTTAGCTGTGCAGAAGAAGAACAACAAGAAGAAGAAATATCTCGAAATATGTCCGTCAGGCCCCTTACCTTGAGCTAAATCTGCAAATATCTCGGAAACGAAGCGAGCTATGGCAAAATCTTACCAGACGTTTTTGTAGAGAATTAAGTTTCCTACTTTTTATGTTCTATGATATTTTTTGATCAGATGCGTAGTTCTCGAGATATATCAAGATATTTAAAAGTTCCGAAGCCGCACCAACATAATAGAGATACAGAAACACCGTGGCCCCTTTCTTTGAGATAACTCTGTACTATTGCGAGCTGGAAATGCCACTTCCAGTTTAGCTGTGCAGAAGAAGAACAACAAGAAGAAGAAATATCTCGAAATATGTCCGTTAGGCCCCTTCCCTTGAGATGAATCTGCAAATATCTCGGAAACGAAGCGAGCTATGGCAAAACGTTAAGAGACGTTTTTTGTAGAGAATTATGTTTCCTACAATTTATGTTCTATGATATTTTTTGATCAGAAGCGTAGTTTTCGAGATATATCGAGATATTTAAAAGTTCCGAAGCAGCACCAACATAATAGAGATACAGAAACACCGTGGCCCCTTTCTTTGAGATAACTCTGCACTAGTGCGAGCCGCAAATGCCACTTCCAGCTTAGCTGTGCAGAAGAAGAACAACAAGAAGAAGAAATATCTCGAAATATGTCCGTCAGGCCCCTTCCCTTGAGATAAATCTGCAAATATCTCGGAAACGAAGCGAGCTATGGCAAAATGTTAAGAGACGTTTTTTGTAGAGAATTAAGTTTCCTACTTTTTATCTTCTATGATATTTTCTGATCAGATGCGTAGTTCTCGAGATATATCAAGATATTTAAAAGTTCCGAAGCCGCACCAACATAATAGAGATACAGAAACACCGTGGCCCCTTTCTTGGAGATAACTCTGCACTAGTGCGAGCCGCAAATGCCACTTCCAGCTTAGCTGTGCAGAAGAAGAACAACAAGAAGAAGAAATATCTCGAAATATGTCCGTCAGGCCCCTTCCCTTGAGATAAATCTGCAAATATCTCGGAAACGAAGCGAGCTATGGCAAAATGTTAAGAGACCTTTTTTGTAGAGAATTATGTTTCCTACTTTTTATGTTCTATGATATTTTTTGATCAGATGCGTAGTTCTCGAGATATATCAAGATATTTAAAAGTTCCGAAGCCGCACCAACATAATAGAGATACAGAAACACCGTGGCCCCTTTCTTTGAGATAACTCTGCACTATTGCGAGCTGCAAATGCCACTTCCAGCTTAGCTGTGCAGAGGAAGAACAACAAGAAGAAGAAATATCTCGAAATATGTCCGTCAGGCCAGTTCCTTTGAGCTGAATCTGCAAATATCTCGGAAACGAAGCGAGCTATGGCAAAATGTTAAGAGACGTTTTTTGTAGAGAATTATGTTTCCTACAATTTATGTTCTATGATATTTTTTGATCAGAAGCGTAGTTTTCGAGATATATCGAGATATTTAAAAGTTCCGAAGCCGCACCAACATAATAGGGATACAGAAACACCGTGGCCCCTTTCTTTGAGATAACTCTGCACTAGTGCGAGCCGCAAATGCCACTTCCAGCTTAGCTGTGCAGAAGAAGAACAACAAGAAGAAGAAATATCCCGAAATATGTCCGTCAGGCCCCTTCCCTTGAGATAAATCTGCAAATATCTCGGAAACGAAGCGAGCTATGGCAAAATGTTAAGAGACCTTTTTTGTAGAGAATTATGTTTCCTACAATTTATGTTCTATGATATTTTTTGATCAGAAGCGTAGTTTTCGAGATATATCGAGATATTTAAAAGTTCCGAAGCCGCACCAACATAATAGGGATACAGAAACACCGTGGCCCCTTTCTTTGAGATAACTCTGCACTAGTGCGAGCCGCAAATGCCACTTCCACCTTAGCTGTGCAGAAGAAGAACAACAAGAAGAAGGAATATCTCGAAATATGTCCGTCAGGCCCCTTCCCTTGAGATAAATCTGCAAATATCTCGGAAACGAAGCGAGCTATGGCAAAATGTTGAGAGACCTTTTTTGTACAAAATTAAGTTTCCTACTTTTTATGTTCTATGATATTTTTTGATCAGATGCGTAGTTCTCGAGATATATCAAGATATTTAAAAGTTCCGAAGCCGCACCAACATAATAGAGATACAGAAACACCGTGGCCCCTCTCTTTGAGATAACTCTGCACTATTGCGAGCTGTAAATGCCACTTCCAGCTTAGCTGTGCAGAAGAAGAACAACAAGAAGAAGACATATCTCGAAATATGTCCGTCAGGCCCCTTCCCTTGAGATATATCTGCAAATATCTCGGAAACGAAGCGAGCTATGGCAAAATGTTAAGAGACCTTTTTTGTAGAGAATTATGTTTCCTACAATTTATGTTCTATGATATTTTTTGATCAGAAGCGTAGTTTTCGAGATATATCGAGATATTTAAAAGTTCCGAAGCCGCACCAACATAATAGGGATACAGAAACACCGTGGCCCCTTTCTTTGAGATAACTCTGCAGTATTGCGAGCTGTAAATGCCACTTCCAGCTTAGCTGTGCAGAAGAAGAACATCAAGAAGAAGAAATATCTCGAAATATGTCCGTCAGGCCCCTTCCCTTGAGATAAATCTGCAAATATCTCGGAAACGAAGCGAGCTATGGCAAAATGTTAAGAGGCCTTTTTTGTAGAGAATTATGTTTCCTACAATTTATGTTCTATGATATTTTTTGATCAGAAGCGTAGTTTTCGAGATATATCGAGATATTTAAAAGTTCCGAAGCCGCACCAACATAATAGAGATACAGAAACACCGTGGCCCCTTTCGTTGAGATAACTCTGCACTAGTGCGAGCCGCAAATGCCACTTCCAGCTTAGCTGTGCAGAAGAAGAACAACAAGAAGAAGAAATATCTCGATATATGTCCGTCAGGCCCCTTCCCTTGAGATATATCTGCAAATATCTCGGAAACGAAGCGAGCTATGGCAAAATGTTAAGAGACCTTTTTTGTAGAGAATTAAGTTTCCTACTTTTTATGTTCTATGATATTTTTTGATCAGATGCGTAGTTCTCGAGATATATCAAGATATTTAAAAGTTCCGAAGCCGCACCAACATAATAGAGATACAGAAACACCGTGGCCCCTTTCTTTGAGATAACTCTGCACTATTGCGAGCTGTAAATGCCACTTCCAGCTTAGCTGTGCAGAAGAAGAACAACAAGAAGAAGAAATATCTCGAAATATGTCCGTCAGGCCCCTTCCCTTGAGATATATCTGCAAATATCTCGGAAACGAAGCGAGGTATGGCAAAATGTTAAGAGACCTTTTTTGTAGAGAATTATGTTTCGTACAATTTATGTTCTATGATATTTTTTGGTGAGAAGCGTAGTTTTCGAGATATATCGAGATATTTAAAAGTTCCAAAGCCGCGCCAACATAATAGAGATACAGAAACACCGTGGCCCCTTTCTTTGAGATAACTCTGCACTAGTGCGAGCCGCAAATGCCACTTCCAGCTTAGCTGTGCAGAAGAAGAACAACAAGAAGAAGAAATATCTCGAAATATGTCCGTCAGGCCCCTTCCCTTGAGATAAATCTGCAAATATTTCGGAAACGAAGCGAGCTATGGCAAAATGTTGGGAAACCTTTTTTGTAGAGAATTAAGTGTCCTACGTTTTATGTTCTATGATATTTTTTGAGCAGATGCGTAGTTCTCGAGATATATCAAGATATTTAAAAGTTCCGAAGCCGCACCAACATAATAGAGATACAGAAACACCGTGGCCCCTTTCTTTGAGATAACTCTGCACTATTGCGAGCTGCAAATGCCACTTCCAGCTTAGCTGTGCAGAAGAAGAACATCAAGAAGAAGAAATATCTCGAAATATGTCCGTCAGGCCCCTTCCCTTGAGATAAATCTGCAAATATCTCGGAAACGAAGAGAGCTATGGCAAAATGTTAAGAGACCTTTTTTGTAGAGAATTAAGTTTCCTACTTTTTATGTTCTATGATATTTTTTGATCAGAAGCGTAGTTTTCGAGATATATCGAGATATTTAAAAGTTCCAAAGCCGCACCAACATAATAGAGATACAGAAACACCGTGGCCCCTTTCTTTGAGATAACTCTGCACTATTGCGAGCTGCAAATGCCACTTCCAGCTTAGCTGTGCAGAGGAAGAACAACAAGAAGAAGAAATATCTCGAAATATGTCCGTCAGGCCCCTTCCCTTGAGATATATCTGCAAATATCTCGGAAACGAAGCGAGCTATGGCAAAATGTTAAGAGACCTTTTTTGTAGAGAATTATGTTTCCTACAATTTATGTTCTATGATATTTTTTGATCAGAAGCGTAGTTTTCGAGATGTATCGAGATATTTAAAAGTTCCGAAGCCGCACCAACATAATAGGGATACAGAAACACCGTGGCCCCTTTCTTTGAGATAACTCTGCAGTATTGCGAGCTGTAAATGCCACTTCCAGCTTAGCTGTGCAGAAGAAGAACAACAAGAAGAAGAAATATCTCGAAATATGTCCGTCAGGCCCCTTCCCTTGAGATATATCTGCAAATATCTCGGAAACGAAGCGAGCTATGGCAAAATGTTAAGAGACCTTTTTTGTAGAGAATTAAGTTTGCTACTTTTTATCTTCTATGATATTTTTTGATCAGAAGCGTAATTTTCGAGATATATCGAGATATTTAAAAGTTCCAAAGCCGCACCAACATAATAGAGATACAGAAACACCGTGGCCCCTTTCTTTGAGATAACTCTGCACTATTGCGAGCTGCAAATGCCACTTCCAGCTTAGCTGTGCAGAGGAAGAACAACAAGAAGAAGAAATATCTCGAAATATGTCCGTCAGGCCAGTTCCTTTGAGCTGAATCTGCAAATATCTCGGAAACGAAGCGAGCTATGGCAAAATGTTAAGAGACGTTTTTTGTAGAGAATTATGTTTCCTACAATTTTTGTTCTATGATATTTTTTGATCAGAAGCGTAGTTTTCGAGATGTATCGAGATATTTAAAAGTTCCGAAGCCGCACCAACATAATAGAGATACAGAAACACCGTGGCCCCTTTCTTTGAGATAACTCTGCACTATTGCGCGCTGTAAATGCCACTTCCAGCTTAGCTGTGCAGAAGAAGAACAACAAGAAGAAGAAATATCCCGAAATATGTCCGTCAGGCCCCTTCCCTTGAGATAAATCTGCAAATATCTCGGAAACGAAGCGAGCTATGGCAAAATGTTAAGAGACCTTTTTTGTAGAGAATTAAGTTTCCTACTTTTTATGTTCTATGATATTTTTTGATCAGATGCGTAGTTCTCGAGATATATCAAGATATCTAAAAGTTCCGAAGCCGCACCAACATAATAGAGATACAGAAACACCGTGGCCCCTTTCTTTGAGATAACTCTGCACTATTGCGAGCTGCAAATGCCACTTCCAGCTTAGCTGTGCAGAAGAAGAACAACAAGAAGAAGAAATATCTCGATATATGTCCGTCAGGCCCCTTCCCTTGAGATAAATCTGCAAATATCTCGGAAACGAAGAGAGCTATGGCAAAATGTTAAGAGACCTTTTTTGTAGAGAATTAAGTTTCCTACTTTTTATGTTCTATGATATTTTTTGATTAGATGCGTAGTTCTCGAGATATATCAAGATATTTAAAAGTTCCGAAGCCGCACCAACATAATAGAGATACAGAAACACCGTGGCCCCTTTCTTTGAGATAACTCTGCACTATTGCGACCTGCAAATGCCACTTCCAGCTCAGCTGTGCAGAAGAAGAACAACAAGAAGAAGAAATATCTCGAAATATGTCCATCACGACCCTTCCCTTGAGATAAATCTGCAAGTATCTCGGAAACGAAGCGAGCTATGGCAAAATGTTAAGAGACCTTTTTTGTAGAGAATAATGTTTCCTACAATTTACGTTCTATGATATTTTTTGATCAGAAGCGTAGTTTTCGAGATATATCGAGATATTTAAAAGTTCCGAAGCCGCACCAACATAATAGAGATACAGAAACACCGTGGCCCCTTTCTTTGAGATAACTCTGCACTATTGCGACCTGCAAATGCCACCTCCAGCTCAGCTGTGCAGAAGAAGAACAACAAGAAGAAGAAATATCTCGAAATATGTCCGTCAGGCCCCTTCCCTTGAGATAAATCTGCAAATATCTCGGAAACGAAGCGAGCTATGGCAAAATGTTAAGAGACCGTTTTTGTAGAGAATTAAGTTTCCCACTTTTTATGTTCTATGATATTTTTTGATCAGAAGCGTAGTTTTCGAGATATATCGAGATATTTAAAAGTTCCGAAGCCGCACCAACATAATACAGATACAGAAACACCGTGGCCCCTTTCTTTGAGATAACTCTGCACTATCGCGAGCTGCAAATGCCACTTCCAGCTTAGCTGTGCAGAGGAAGAACAACAAGAAGAAGAAATATCTCGAAATATGTACGTCAGGCCCCTTCCCTTGAGATAAATCTGCAAATATCTCGGAAACGAAGCGAGCTATGGCAAAATGTTAAGAGACCTTTTTGTAGAGAATTAAGTTTCCTACTTTTTATGTTCTATGATATTTTTTGATCAGATGCGTAGTTCTCGAGATATATCAAGATATTTAAAAGTTCCGAAGCCGCACCAACATAATAGAGATACAGAAACACCGTGGCCCCTTTCTTTGAGATAACTCTGCACTATTGCGAGCTGCAAATGCCACTTCCAGCTTAGCTGTGCAGAGGAAGAACAACAAGAAGAAGAAGTATCTCGAAATATGTCCGTCAGGCCCGTTCCTTTGAGCTGAATCTGCAAATATCTCGGAAACGAAGCGAGCTATGGCAAAATGTTAAGAGACGTTTTTTGTAGAGAATTATGTTTCCTACAATTTATGTTCTATGATATTTTTTGATCAGACGCGTAGTTTTCGAGATATATCGAGATATTTAAAAGTTCCGAAGCCGCACCAACATAATAGAGATACAGAAACACCGTGGCCCCTTTCTTTGAGATAACTCTGCACTAGTGCGAGCCGCAAATGCCACTTCCAGCTTAGCTGTGCAGAAGAAGAACAACAAGAAGAAGAAATATCCCGAAATATGTCCGACAGGCCCCTTCCCTTGAGATAAATCTGCAAATATCTCGGAAACGAAGCGAGCTATGGCAAAATGTTAAGAGACCTTTTTTGTAGAGAATGATGTTTCCTATAATTTACGTTCTATGATATTTTTTGATCAGAAGCGTAGTTTTCGAGATATATCGAGATATTTAAAAGTTCCGAAGCCGCACCAACATAATAGAGATACAGAAACACCGTGGCCCCTTTCTTTGAGATAACTCTGCACTAGTGCGAGCCGCAAATGCCACTTCCAGCTTAGCTGTGCAGAAGAAGAACAACAAGAAGAAGAAATATCTCGAAATATGTCCGACAGGCCCCTTCCCTTGAGATAAATCTGCAAATATCTCGGAAACGAAGAGAGCTATGGCAAAATGTTAAGAGACCTTTTTTGTAGAGAATTATGTTTCCTACAATTTATGTTCTATGATATTTTTTGATCAGAAGCGTAGTTTTCGAGATATATCGAGATATTTAAAAGTTCCGAAGCCGCACCAACATAATAGAGATACAGAAACACCGTGGCCCCTTTCTTTGAGATAACTCTGCACTAGTGCGAGCCGCAAATGCCACTTCCAGCTTAGCTGTGCAGAAGAAGAACAACAAGAAGAAGAAATATCTCGAAATATGTCCGACAGGCCCCTTCCCTTGAGATAAATCTGCAAATATCTCGGAAACGAAGCGAGCTATGGCGAAATGTTAAGAGACCTTTTTTGTAGAGAATTAAGTTTCCTACTTTTTATCTTCTATGATATTTTTTGATCAGATGCGTAGTTCTCGAGATGTATCAAGATATTTAAAAGTTCCGAAGCCGCACCAACATAATAGAGATACAGAAACACCGTGGCCCCTTTCTTTGAGATAACTCTGCACTATTGCGCGCTGCAAATGCCACTTCCAGCTTAGCTGTGCAGAAGAAGAACAACAAGAAGAAGAAATATCTCGAAATATGTCCGTCAGGCCCCTTCCCTTGAAATAAATCTGCAAATATCTCGGAAACGAAGCGAGCTATGGCAAAATGTTAAGAGAACTTTTTTGTAGAGAATTAAGTTTCCTACTTTTTACGTTCTATGATATTTTTCGATCAGAGGCGTAGTTCTCGAGATATATCAAGATATTTAAAAGTTTCGAAGCCGCACCAACATAATAGAGATACAGAAACACCGTGGCCCCGTTCTTTGAGATAACTCTGCACGATTGCGAGCTGGAAATGCCACTTCCAGTTTAGCTGTGCAGAAGAAGAACAACAAGAAGAAGAAGTATCTCGAAATATGTCCGTCAGGCCCCTTCCCTTGAGATAAATCTGCAAATATCTCGGAAACGAAGAGAGCTATGGCGAAATGTTAAGAGACCTTTTTTGTAGAGAATTAAGTTTCCTACTTTTTATCTTCTATGATATTTTTTGATCAGATGCGTAGTTCTCGAGATGTATCAACATATTTAAAAGTTCCGAAGCCGCACCAACATAATAGAGATACAGAAACACCGTGGCCCCTTTCTTTGAGATAACTCTGCACTATTGCGCGCTGCAAATGCCACTTCCAGCTTAGCTGTGCAGAAGAAGAACAACAAGAAGAAGAAATATCTCGAAATATGTCCGTCAGGCCCCTTCCCTTGAGATAAATCTGCAAATATCTCGGAAACGAAGCGAGCTATGGCAAAATGTTAAGAGACCTTTTTTGTAGAGAATAAGGTTTCCTACAATTTACGTTCTATGATATTTTTTGATCAGAGGCGTAGTTCTCGAGATATATCAAGATATTTAAAAGTTCCGAAGCCGCACCAACATAATAGAGATACAGAAACACCGTGGCCCCTTTCTTTGAGATAACTCTGCACTATTGCGAGCTGCAAATGCCACTTCCAGCTTAGCTGTGCAGAGGAAGAACAACAAGAAGAAGAAATATCTCGAAATATGTCCGTCAGGCCAGTTCCTTTGAGCTGAATCTGCAAATATCTCGGAAACGAAGCGAGCTATGGCAAAATGTTAAGAGACGTTTTTTGTAGAGAATTATGTTTCCTACAATTTATGTTCTATGATATTTTTTGATCAGAAGCGTAGTTTTCGAGATATATCGAGATATTTAAAAGTTCCGAAGCCGCACCAACATAATAGAGATACAGAAACACCGTGGCCCCTTTCTTTGAGATAACTCTGCACTATTGCGACCTGCAAATGCCACTTCCAGCTCAGCTGTGCAGAAGAAGAACAACAAGAAGAAGAAATATCTCGAAATATGTCCGTCAGGCCCCTTCCCTTGAGATAAATCTGCAAATATCTCGGAAACGAAGCGAGCTATGGCAAAATGTTAAGAGACCTTTTTTGTAGAGAATTAAGTTTCCTACTTTTTATGTTCTATGATATTTTTTGATCAGATGCGTCGTTCTCGAGATATATCAAGATATTTAAAAGTTCCGAAGCCGCACCAACATAATAGAGATACAGAAACACCGTGGCCCCTTTGTTTGAGATAACTCTGCACTATCGCGAGCTGTAAATGCCACCTCCAGCTTAGCTGTGCAGAAGAAGAACAACAAGAAGAAGAAATATCTCGAAATATGTCCGTCAGGCCCCTTCCCTTGAGATAAATCTGCAAATATCTCGGAAACGAAGCGAGCTATGGCAAAATGTTAAGAGACCTTTTTTGTAGAGAATGATGTTTCCTATAATTTACGTTCTATGATATTTTTTGATCAGAAGCGTAGTTTTCGAGATATATCGAGATATTTAAAAGTTCCGAAGCCGCACCAACATAATAGAGATACAGAAACACCGTGGCCCCTTTCTTTGAGATAACTCTGCACTAGTGCGAGCCGCAAATGCCACTTCCAGCTTAGCTGTGCAGAAGAAGAACAACAAGAAGAAGAAATATCTCGAAATATGTCCGACAGGCCCCTTCCCTTGAGATAAATCTGCAAATATCTCGGAAACGAAGAGAGCTATGGCAAAATGTTAAGAGACCTTTTTTGTAGAGAATTATGTTTCCTACAATTTATGTTCTATGATATTTTTTGATCAGAAGCGTAGTTTTCGAGATATATCGAGATATTTAAAAGTTCCGAAGCCGCACCAACATAATAGAGATACAGAAACACCGTGGCCCCTTTCTTTGAGATAACTCTGCACTAGTGCGAGCCGCAAATGCCACTTCCAGCTTAGCTGTGCAGAAGAAGAACAACAAGAAGAAGAAATATCTCGAAATATGTCCGACAGGCCCCTTCCCTTGAGATAAATCTGCAAATATCTCGGAAACGAAGCGAGCTATGGCGAAATGTTAAGAGACCTTTTTTGTAGAGAATTAAGTTTCCTACTTTTTATCTTCTATGATATTTTTTGATCAGATGCGTAGTTCTCGAGATGTATCAAGATATTTAAAAGTTCCGAAGCCGCACCAACATAATAGAGATACAGAAACACCGTGGCCCCTTTCTTTGAGATAACTCTGCACTATTGCGCGCTGCAAATGCCACTTCCAGCTTAGCTGTGCAGAAGAAGAACAACAAGAAGAAGAAATATCTCGAAATATGTCCGTCAGGCCCCTTCCCTTGAAATAAATCTGCAAATATCTCGGAAACGAAGCGAGCTATGGCAAAATGTTAAGAGAACTTTTTTGTAGAGAATTAAGTTTCGTACTTTTTACGTTCTATGATATTTTTCGATCAGAGGCGTAGTTCTCGAGATATATCAAGATATTTAAAAGTTTCGAAGCCGCACCAACATAATAGAGATACAGAAACACCGTGGCCCCGTTCTTTGAGATAACTCTGCACGATTGCGAGCTGGAAATGCCACTTCCAGTTTAGCTGTGCAGAAGAAGAACAACAAGAAGAAGAAGTATCTCGAAATATGTCCGTCAGGCCCCTTCCCTTGAGATAAATCTGCAAATATCTCGGAAACGAAGAGAGCTATGGCGAAATGTTAAGAGACCTTTTTTGTAGAGAATTAAGTTTCCTACTTTTTATCTTCTATGATATTTTTTGATCAGATGCGTAGTTCTCGAGATGTATCAACATATTTAAAAGTTCCGAAGCCGCACCAACATAATAGAGATACAGAAACACCGTGGCCCCTTTCTTTGAGATAACTCTGCACTATTGCGCGCTGCAAATGCCACTTCCAGCTTAGCTGTGCAGAAGAAGAACAACAAGAAGAAGAAATATCTCGAAATATGTCCGTCAGGCCCCTTCCCTTGAGATAAATCTGCAAATATCTCGGAAACGAAGCGAGCTATGGCAAAATGTTAAGAGACCTTTTTTGTAGAGAATAAGGTTTCCTACAATTTACGTTCTATGATATTTTTTGATCAGAGGCGTAGTTCTCGAGATATATCAAGATATTTAAAAGTTCCGAAGCCGCACCAACATAATAGAGATACAGAAACACCGTGGCCCCTTTCTTTGAGATAACTCTGCACTATTGCGAGCTGCAAATGCCACTTCCAGCTTAGCTGTGCAGAGGAAGAACAACAAGAAGAAGAAATATCTCGAAATATGTCCATCAGGACCCTTCCTTTGAGATAAATCTGCAAATATCTCGGAAACGAAGCGAGCTATGGCAAAGTGTTAAGAGACCTTTTTTGTAGAGAATAATGTTTCCTACAATTTACGTTCTATGATATTTTTTGATCAGAAGCGTAGTTTTCGAGATATATCGAGATATTTAAAAGTTCCGAAGCCGCACCAACATAATAGAGATACAGAAACACCGTGGCCCCTTTCTTTGAGATAACTCTGCACTATTGCGACCTGCAAATGCCACTTCCAGCTCAGCTGTGCAGAAGAAGAACAACAAGAAGAAGTATCTCGAAATATGTCCGTCAGGCCCCTTCCCTTGAAATAAATCTGCAAATATCTCGGAAACGAAGCGAGCTATGGCAAAATGTTAACAGACCTTTTTTGTAGAGAATTAAGTTTCCTACTTTTCATGTTCTATGATATTTTTCGATCAGAGGCGTAGTTCTCGAGATATATCAAGATATTTAAAAGTTCCGAAGCCGCACCAACATAATAGAGATACAGAAACACCGTGGCCCCTTTCTTGGAGATAACTCTGCACTATTGCGAGCTGTAAATGCCACCTCCAGCTTAGCTGTGCAGAAGAAGAACAACAAGAAGAAGAAATATCTCGAAATATGTCCGTCAGGCCCCTTCCCTTGAGATGAATCTGCAAATATCTCGGAAACGAAGCGAGCTATGGCAAAATGTTAAGAGACCTTATTTGTAGAGAATTAAGTTTCCTACTTTTTATGTTCTACGATATTTTTTGATCAGATGCGTAGTTCTCGAGATATATCAAGATATTTAAAAGTTCCGAAGCCGCACCAACATAATAGAGATACAGAAACACCGTGGCCCCTTTCTTTGAGATAACTCTGCACTATTGCGAGCTGCAAATGCCACTTCCAGCTTAGCTGTGCAGAAGAAGAACAACAAGAACAAGAAATATCTCGAAATATGTCCGTCAGGCCCCTTCCCTTGAGATAAATCTCCAAATATCTCGGAAACGAAGCGAGCTATGGCAAAATGTTAAGAGACCTTATTTGTAGAGAATTAAGTTTCCTACTTTTTCTGTTCTATGGTATTTTTTGATCAGATGCGTAGTTCTCGAGATATATCAAGATATTTAAAAGTTCCGAAGCCGCACCAACATAATAGAGATACAGAAACACCGTGGCCCCTTTCTTTGAGATAACTCTGCACTATTGCGAGCTGCAAATGCCACTTCCAGCTTAGCTGTGAAGAAGAAGAACAACAAGAAGAAGAAATATCTCGAAATATGTCCGTCAGGCCCCTTCCCTTGAGATAAATCTGCAAATATCTCGGAAACGAAGCGAGCTATGGCAAAACGTTAAGAGACCTTTTTTGTAGAGAATTATGTTTCCTACAATTTACGTTCTCTGATATTTTTTGATCAGAAGCGTAGTTTTCGAGATATATCGAGATATTTAAAAGTTCCGAAGCCGCACCAACATAATAGAGATACAGAAACACCGTGGCCCCTTTCTTTGAGATAACTCTGCACTATTGCGAGCTGCAAATGCCACTTCCAGCTTAGCTGTGCAGAAGAAGAACAACAAGAAGAAGAAATATCTCGAAATATGTCCGTCAGGCCCCTTCCCTTGAGATAAATCTGCAAATATCTCGGAAACGAAGCGAGCTATGGCAAAATGCTAAGAGACCTTTTTTGTAGAGAATTATGTTTCCTACAATTTACGTTCTCTGATATTTTTTGATCAGAAGCGTAGTTTTCGAGATATATCGAGATATTTAAAAGTTCCGAAGCCGCACCAACATAATAGAGATACAGAAACACCGTGGCCCCTTTCTTTGAGATAACTCTGCACTATTGCGACCTGCAAATGCCACTTCCAGCTTAGCTGTGCAGAAGAGGAACAACAAGAAGAAGAAATATCTCGGAATATGTCCGTCAGGCCCCTTCCCTTGAGCTAAATCTGCAAATATCTCGGAAACGATGCGAGCTATGGGAAAATGTTAAGAGACCTTTTTTGTAGAGAATTCAGTTTCCTACTTTTTATGTTCTATGATATTTTTTGATCAGATGCGTAGTTCTCGAGATATATCAAGATATTTAAAAGTACCGAAGCCGCACCAACATAATAGAGATACAGAAACACCGTGGCCCCTTTCTTTGAGGTAACTCTGCACTATTGCGAGCTGCAAATGCCACTTCCAGCTTAGCTGTGCAGAAGAAGAACAACAAGAAGAAGAAATATCTCGAAATATGTCCGTCAGGCCCCTTCCCTTGAGCTAAATCTGCAAATATCTCGGAAACGATGCGAGCTATGGGAAAATGTTAAGAGACCTTTTTTGTAGAGAATTCAGTTTCCTACTTTTTATGTTCTATGATATTTTTCGATCAGAGGCGTAGTTCTCGAGATATATCAAGATATTTAAAAGTTCCGAAGCCGCACCAACATAATAGAGATACAGAAACACCGTGGCCCCTTTCTTGGAGATAACTCTGCACTATTGCGAGCTGTAAATGCCACCTCCAGCTTAGCTGTGCAGAAGAAGAACAACAAGAAGAAGAAATATCTCGAAATATGTCCGTCAGGCCCCTTCCCTTGAGATGAATCTGCAAATATCTCGGAAACGAAGCGAGCTATGGCAAAATGTTAAGAGACCTTATTTGTAGAGAATTAAGTTTCCTACTTTTTCTGTTCTATGGTATTTTTTGATCAGATGCGTAGTTCTCGAGATATATCAAGATATTTAAAAGTTCCGAAGCCGCACCAACATAATAGAGATACAGAAACACCGTGGCCCCTTTCTTTGAGATAACTCTGCACTATTGCGAGCTGCAAATGCCACTTCCAGCTTAGCTGTGAAGAAGAAGAACAACAAGAAGAAGAAATATCTCGAAATATGTCCGTCAGGCCCCTTCCCTTGAGATAAATCTGCAAATATCTCGGAAACGAAGCGAGCTATGGCAAAACGTTAAGAGACCTTTTTTGTAGAGAATTATGTTTCCTACAATTTACGTTCTCTGATATTTTTTGATCAGAAGCGTAGTTTTCGAGATATATCGAGATATTTAAAAGTTCCGAAGCCGCACCAACATAATAGAGATACAGAAACACCGTGGCCCCTTTCTTTGAGATAACTCTGCACTATTGCGACCTGCAAATGCCACTTCCAGCTTAGCTGTGCAGAAGAGGAACAACAAGAAGAAGAAATATCTCGGAATATGTCCGTCAGGCCCCTTCCCTTGAGCTAAATCTGCAAATATCTCGGAAACGATGCGAGCTATGGGAAAATGTTAAGAGACCTTTTTTGTAGAGAATTCAGTTTCCTACTTTTTATGTTCTATGATATTTTTTGATCAGATGCGTAGTTCTCGAGATATATCAAGATATTTAAAAGTTCCGAAGCCGCACCAACATAATAGAGATACAGAAACACCGTGGCCCCTTTCTTTGAGGTAACTCTACACTATTGCGAGCTGCAAATGCCACTTCCAGCTTAGCTGTGCAGAAGAAGAACAACAAGAAGAAGAAATATCTCGAAATATGTCCGTCAGGCCCCTTCCCTTGAGCTAAATCTGCAAATATCTCGGAAACGATGCGAGCTATGGGAAAATGTTAAGAGACCTTTTTTGTAGAGAATTCAGTTTCCTACTTTTTATGTTCTATGATATTTTTTGATCAGATGCGTAGTTCTCGAGATATATCAAGATATTTAAAAGTTCCGAAGCCGCACCAACATAATAGAGATACAGAAACACCGTGGCCCCTTTCTTTGAGGTAACTCTGCACTATTGCGAGCTGCAAATGCCACTTCCAGCTTAGCTGTGCAGAAGAAGAACAACAAGAAGAAGAAATATCTCGAAATATGTCCGTCAGGCCCCTTCCCTTGAGATAAATCTGCAAATATCTCGGAAACGAAGAGAGCTATGGCGAAATGTTAAGAGACCTTTTTTGTAGAGAATTAAGTTTCCTACTTTTTATGTTCTACGATATTTTTTGATCAGATGCGTAGTTCTCGAGATGTATCAACATATTTAAAAGTTCCGAAGCCGCACCAACATAATAGAGATACAGAAACACCGTGGCCCCTTTCTTTGAGGTAACTCTACACTATTGCGAGCTGCAAATGCCACTTCCAGCTTAGCTGTGCAGAGGAAGAACAACAAGAAGAAGAAATATCTCGTAATATGTCCGTCAGGCCAGTTCCTTTGAGCTGAATCTGCAAATATCTCGGAAACGAAGCGAGCTATGGCAAAATGTTAAGAGACGTTTTTTGTAGAGAATTATGTTTCCTACAATTTATGTTCTATGATATTTTTTGATCAGAAGCGTAGTTTTCGAGATATATCGAGATATTTAAAAGTTCCGAAGCCGCACCAACATAATAGAGATACAGAAACACCGTGGCCCCTTTCTTTGAGATAACTCTGCACTATTGCGACCTGCAAATGCCACTTCCAGCTCAGCTGTGCAGAAGAAGAACAACAAGAAGAAGAAATATCTCGAAATATGTCCGTCAGGCCCCTTCCCTTGAGATAAATCTGCAAATATCTCGGAAATGAAGCAAGCTATGGCAAAATGTTAAGAGACCTTTTTTGTAGAGAATTAAGTTTCCTACTTTTTATGTTCTATGATATTTTTTGATCAGATGCGTCGTTCTCGAGATATATCAAGATATATAAAAGTTCCGAAGCCGCACCAACATAATAGAGATACAGAAACACCGTGGCCCCTTTCTTTGAGATAACTCTGCACTATTGCGAGCTGCAAATGCCACTTCCAGCTTAGCTGTGCAGAGGAAGAACAACAAGAAGAAGAAATATCTCGAAATATGTCCATCAGGACCCTTCCTTTGAGATAAATCTGCAAATATCTCGGAAACGAAGCGAGCTATGGCAAAGTGTTAAGAGACCTTTTTTGTAGAGAATAATGTTTCCTACAATTTACGTTCTATGATATTTTTTGATCAGAAGCGTAGTTTTCGAGATATATCGAGATATTTAAAAGTTCCGAAGCCGCACCAACATAATAGAGATACAGAAACACCGTGGCCCCTTTCTTTGAGATAACTCTGCACTATTGCGACCTGCAAATGCCACTTCCAGCTCAGCTGTGCAGAAGAAGAACAACAAGAAGAAGAAGTATCTCGAAATATGTCCGTCAGGCCCCTTCCCTTGAAATAAATCTGCAAATATCTCGGAAACGAAGCGAGCTATGGCAAAATGTTAACAGACCTTTTTTGTAGAGAATTAAGTTTCCTACTTTTTATGTTCTATGATATTTTTTGATCAGATGCGTAGTTCTCGAGATATATCCAGATATTTAAAAGTTCCGAAGCGGCACCAACATAATAGAGATACAGAAACACCGTGGCCCCATTCTTTGAGGTAACTCTGCACTATTGCGAGCTGCAAATGCCACTTCCAGCTTAGCTGTGCAGAAGAAGAACAACAAGAAGAAGAAGTATCTCGAAATATGTCCGTCAGGCCCCTTCCCTTGAGATAAATCTGCAAATATCTCGGAAACGAAGCGAGCTATGGCAAAATGTTAAGAGACCTTTTTTGTAGAGAATTAAGTTTCCTACTTTTTATGTTCTATGATATTTTTTGATCAGATGCGTAGTTCTCGAGATATATCAAGATATTTAAAAGTTCCGAAGCCGCACCAACATAATAGAGATACAGAAACACCGTGGCCCCTTTCTTTGAGATAACTCCGCACTATTGCGAGCTGCAAATGCCACTTCCAGCTTAGCTGTGCAGAAGAAGAACAACAAGAAGAAGAAATATCTGGAAATATGTCCGTCAGGCCCCTTCCCTTGAGATAAATCTGCAAATATCTCGGAAACGAAGCGAGCTATGGCAAAACGTTAAGAGACCTTTTTTGTAGAGAATTATGTTTCCTACAATTTACGTTCTCTGATATTTTTTGATCAGAAGCGTAGTTTTCGAGATATATCGAGATATTTAAAAGTTCCGAAGCCGCACCAACATAATAGAGATACAGAAACACCGTGGCCCCTTTCTTTGAGATAACTCTGCACTATTGCGAGCTGCAAATGCCACTTCCAGCTTAGCTGTGCAGAAGAAGAACAACAAGAAGAAGAAATATCTCGAAATATGTCCGTCAGGCCCCTTCCCTTGAGATAAATCTGCAAATATCTCGGAAACGAAGCGAGCTATGGCAAAATGCTAAGAGACCTTTTTTGTAGAGAATTATGTTTCCTACAATTTACGTTCTCTGATATTTTTTGATCAGAAGCGTAGTTTTCGAGATATATCGAGATATTTAAAAGTTCCGAAGCCGCACCAACATAATAGAGATACAGAAACACCGTGGCCCCTTTCTTTGAGATAACTCTGCACTATTGCGACCTGCAAATGCCACTTCCAGCTTAGCTGTGCAGAAGAGGAACAACAAGAAGAAGAAATATCTCGGAATATGTCCGTCAGGCCCCTTCCCTTGAGCTAAATCTGCAAATATCTCGGAAACGATGCGAGCTATGGGAAAATGTTAAGAGACCTTTTTTGTAGAGAATTCAGTTTCCTACTTTTTATGTTCTATGATATTTTTTGATCAGATGCGTAGTTCTCGAGATATATCAAGATATTTAAAAGTACCGAAGCCGCACCAACATAATAGAGATACAGAAACACCGTGGCCCCTTTCTTTGAGGTAACTCTGCACTATTGCGAGCTGCAAATGCCACTTCCAGCTTAGCTGTGCAGAAGAAGAACAACAAGAAGAAGAAATATCTCGAAATATGTCCGTCAGGCCCCTTCCCTTGAGCTAAATCTGCAAATATCTCGGAAACGATGCGAGCTATGGGAAAATGTTAAGAGACCTTTTTTGTAGAGAATTCAGTTTCCTACTTTTTATGTTCTATGATATTTTTTGATCAGATGCGTAGTTCTCGAGATATATCAAGATATTTAAAAGTTCCGAAGCCGCACCAACATAATAGAGATACAGAAACACCGTGGCCCCTTTCTTTGAGATAACTCTGCACTATTGCGAGCTGCAAATGCCACTTCCAGCTTAGCTGTGCAGAGGAAGAACAACAAGAAGAAGAAATATCTCGAAATATGTCCATCAGGACCCTTCCTTTGAGATAAATCTGCAAATATCTCGGAAACGAAGCGAGCTATGGCAAAGTGTTAAGAGACCTTTTTTGTAGAGAATAATGTTTCCTACAATTTACGTTCTATGATATTTTTTGATCAGAAGCGTAGTTTTCGAGATATATCGAGATATTTAAAAGTTCCGAAGCCGCACCAACATAATAGAGATACAGAAACACCGTGGCCCCTTTCTTTGAGATAACTCTGCACTATTGCGACCTGCAAATGCCACTTCCAGCTCAGCTGTGCAGAAGAAGAACAACAAGAAGAAGTATCTCGAAATATGTCCGTCAGGCCCCTTCCCTTGAAATAAATCTGCAAATATCTCGGAAACGAAGCGAGCTATGGCAAAATGTTAACAGACCTTTTTTGTAGAGAATTAAGTTTCCTACTTTTCATGTTCTATGATATTTTTCGATCAGAGGCGTAGTTCTCGAGATATATCAAGATATTTAAAAGTTCCGAAGCCGCACCAACATAATAGAGATACAGAAACACCGTGGCCCCTTTCTTTGAGATAACTCTGCACTATTGCGAGCTGCAAATGCCACTTCCAGCTTAGCTGTGAAGAAGAAGAACAACAAGAAGAAGAAATATCTCGAAATATGTCCGTCAGGCCCCTTCCCTTGAGATAAATCTGCAAATATCTCGGAAACGAAGCGAGCTATGGCAAAACGTTAAGAGACCTTTTTTGTAGAGAATTATGTTTCCTACAATTTACGTTCTCTGATATTTTTTGATCAGAAGCGTAGTTTTCGAGATATATCGAGATATTTAAAAGTTCCGAAGCCGCACCAACATAATAGAGATACAGAAACACCGTGGCCCCTTTCTTTGAGATAACTCTGCACTATTGCGACCTGCAAATGCCACTTCCAGCTTAGCTGTGCAGAAGAGGAACAACAAGAAGAAGAAATATCTCGGAATATGTCCGTCAGGCCCCTTCCCTTGAGCTAAATCTGCAAATATCTCGGAAACGATGCGAGCTATGGGAAAATGTTAAGAGACCTTTTTTGTAGAGAATTCAGTTTCCTACTTTTTATGTTCTATGATATTTTTTGATCAGATGCGTAGTTCTCGAGATATATCAAGATATTTAAAAGTTCCGAAGCCGCACCAACATAATAGAGATACAGAAACACCGTGGCCCCTTTCTTTGAGGTAACTCTACACTATTGCGAGCTGCAAATGCCACTTCCAGCTTAGCTGTGCAGAAGAAGAACAACAAGAAGAAGAAATATCTCGAAATATGTCCGTCAGGCCCCTTCCCTTGAGCTAAATCTGCAAATATCTCGGAAACGATGCGAGCTATGGGAAAATGTTAAGAGACCTTTTTTGTAGAGAATTCAGTTTCCTACTTTTTATGTTCTATGATAT
This sequence comes from Osmia lignaria lignaria, assembly GCF_051020975.1. NCBI lineage: Eukaryota > Metazoa > Arthropoda > Insecta > Hymenoptera > Megachilidae > Osmia > Osmia lignaria. Next base: position 5,858,863 of record NW_027478165.1, read on the forward strand.
TTTTTGATCAGATGCGTAGTTCTCGAGATATATCAAGATATTTAAAAGTTCCGAAGCCGCACCAACATAATAGAGATACAGAAACACCGTGGCCCCTTTCTTTGAGGTAACTCTGCACTATTGCGAGCTGCAAATGCCACTTCCAGCTTAGCTGTGCAGAAGAAGAACAACAAGAAGAAGAAATATCTCGAAATATGTCCGTCAGGCCCCTTCCCTTGAGATAAATCTGCAAATATCTCGGAAACGAAGAGAGCTATGGCGAAATGTTAAGAGACCTTTTTTGTAGAGAATTAAGTTTCCTACTTTTTATGTTCTACGATATTTTTTGATCAGATGCGTAGTTCTCGAGATGTATCAACATATTTAAAAGTTCCGAAGCCGCACCAACATAATAGAGATACAGAAACACCGTGGCCCCTTTCTTTGAGATAACTCTGCACTATTGCGCGCTGCAAATGCCACTTCCAGCTTAGCTGTGCAGAAGAAGAACAACAAGAAGAAGAAATATCTCGAAATATGTCCGTCAGGCCCCTTCCCTTGAGATAAATCTGCAAATATCTCGGAAACGAAGCGAGCTATGGCAAAATGTTAAGAGACCTTTTTTGTAGAGAATAATGTTTCCTACAATTTACGTTCTATGATATTTTTTGATCAGAGGCGTAGTTCTCGAGATATATCAAGATATTTAAAAGTTCCGAAGCCGCACCAACATAATAGAGATACAGAAACACCGTGGCCCCTTTCTTTGAGATAACTCTGCACTATTGCGAGCTGCAAATGCCACTTCCAGCTTAGCTGTGCAGAGGAAGAACAACAAGAAGAAGAAATATCTCGTAATATGTCCGTCAGGCCAGTTCCTTTGAGCTGAATCTGCAAATATCTCGGAAACGAAGCGAGCTATGGCAAAATGTTAAGAGACGTTTTTTGTAGAGAATTATGTTTCCTACAATTTATGTTCTATGATATTTTTTGATCAGAAGCGTAGTTTTCGAGATATATCGAGATATTTAAAAGTTCCGAAGCCGCACCAACATAATAGAGATACAGAAACACCGTGGCCCCTTTCTTTGAGATAACTCTGCACTATTGCGACCTGCAAATGCCACTTCCAGCTCAGCTGTGCAGAAGAAGAACAACAAGAAGAAGAAATATCTCGAAATATGTCCGTCAGGCCCCTTCCCTTGAGATAAATCTGCAAATATCTCGGAAATGAAGCAAGCTATGGCAAAATGTTAAGAGACCTTTTTTGTAGAGAATTAAGTTTCCTACTTTTTATGTTCTATGATATTTTTTGATCAGATGCGTCGTTCTCGAGATATATCAAGATATATAAAAGTTCCGAAGCCGCACCAACATAATAGAGATACAGAAACACCGTGGCCCCTTTCTTTGAGATAACTCTGCACTATTGCGAGCTGCAAATGCCACTTCCAGCTTAGCTGTGCAGAGGAAGAACAACAAGAAGAAGAAATATCTCGAAATATGTCCATCAGGACCCTTCCTTTGAGATAAATCTGCAAATATCTCGGAAACGAAGCGAGCTATGGCAAAGTGTTAAGAGACCTTTTTTGTAGAGAATAATGTTTCCTACAATTTACGTTCTATGATATTTTTTGATCAGAAGCGTAGTTTTCGAGATATATCGAGATATTTAAAAGTTCCGAAGCCGCACCAACATAATAGAGATACAGAAACACCGTGGCCCCTTTCTTTGAGATAACTCTGCACTATTGCGACCTGCAAATGCCACTTCCAGCTCAGCTGTGCAGAAGAAGAACAACAAGAAGAAGAAGTATCTCGAAATATGTCCGTCAGGCCCCTTCCCTTGAAATAAATCTGCAAATATCTCGGAAACGAAGCGAGCTATGGCAAAATGTTAACAGACCTTTTTTGTAGAGAATTAAGTTTCCTACTTTTTATGTTCTATGATATTTTTTGATCAGATGCGTAGTTCTCGAGATATATCCAGATATTTAAAAGTTCCGAAGCGGCACCAACATAATAGAGATACAGAAACACCGTGGCCCCTTTCTTTGAGGTAACTCTGCACTATTGCGAGCTGCAAATGCCACTTCCAGCTTAGCTGTGCAGAAGAAGAACAACAAGAAGAAGAAGTATCTCGAAATATGTCCGTCAGGCCCCTTCCCTTGAGATAAATCTGCAAATATCTCGGAAACGAAGCGAGCTATGGCAAAATGTTAAGAGACCTTTTTTGTAGAGAATTAAGTTTCCTACTTTTTATGTTCTATGATATTTTTTGATCAGATGCGTAGTTCTCGAGATATATCAAGATATTTAAAAGTTCCGAAGCCGCACCAACATAATAGAGATACAGAAACACCGTGGCCCCTTTCTTTGAGATAACTCCGCACTATTGCGAGCTGCAAATGCCACTTCCAGCTTAGCTGTGCAGAAGAAGAACAACAAGAAGAAGAAATATCTGGAAATATGTCCGTCAGGCCCCTTCCCTTGAGATAAATCTGCAACTATCTCGGAAACCAAGCGAGCTATGGCAAAATGTTAAGAGACCTTATTTGTAGAGAATTAAGTTTGCTACTTTTTATGTTCTACGATATTTTTTGATCAGATGCGTAGTTCTCGAGATATATCAAGATATTTAAAAGTTCCGAAGCCGCACCAACATAATAGAGATACAGAAACACCGTGGCCCCTTTCTTTGAGATAACTCTGCACTACTGCGAGCTGCAAATGCCACTTCCAGCTTAGCTGTGCAGAAGAAGAACAACAAGAAGAAGAAATATCTCGAAATATGTCCGTCAGGCCCCTTCCCTTGAGATAAATCTGCAAATATCTCGGAAACGAAGCGAGCTATGGCAAAATGTTAAGAGACCTTTTTTGTAGAGAATTAAGTTTCCTACTTTTTATGTTCTACGATATTTTTTGATCAGATGCGTAGTTCTCGAGATATATCAAGATATTTAAAAGTTCCGAAGCCGCACCAACATAATAGAGATACAGAAACACCGTGGCCCCTTTCTTTGAGATAACTCTGCACTATTGCGAGCTGTAAATGCCACTTCCAGCTTAGCTGTGCAGAAGAAGAACAACAAGAAGAAGAAATATCTTGAAATATGTCCGTCAGGCCCCTTCCCTTGAGATATATCTGCAAATATCTGGGAAACGAAGCGAGCTATGGCAAAATGATAAGAGACCTTTTTTGTCGAGAATTATGTTTCCTACAATTTATGTTCTATGATATTTTTTGATCAGAAGCGTAGTTTTCGAGATATATCGAGATATTTAAAAGTTCCGAAGCCGCACCAACATAATAGAGATACAGAAACACCGTGGCCCCTTTCTTTGAGATGACTCTGCACTATTGCGAGCTGGAAATGCCACTTCCAGTTTAGCTGTGCAGAAGAAGAACAACAAGAAGAAGAAATATCTCGAAATATGTCCGTTAGGCCCCTTCCCTTGAGATAAATCTGCAAATATCTCGGAAACGAAGCGAGCTATGGCAAAATGTTAAGAGACCTTTTTTGTAGACAATTAAGTTTGCTACTTTTTATGTTCTATGATATTTTTTGATCAGATGCGTAGTTCTCGAGATATATCAAGATATTTAAAAGTTCCGAAGCCGCACCAACATAATAGAGATACAGAAACACCGTGGCCCCTTTCTTTGAGATAACTCTGCACTATTGCGAGCTGCAAATGCCACTTCCAGCTTAGCTGTGCAGAAGAAGAACAACAAGAAGAAGAAATATCTCGAAATATGTCCGTCACGCCCCTTCCCTTGAGATAAATCTGCAAATATCTCGGAAACGAAGAGAGCTATGGCAAAATGTTAAGAGACCTTTTTTGTAGAGAATTAAGTTTCCTACTTTTCATGTTCTATGATATTTTTTGATCAGATGCGTAGTTCTCGAGATATATCAAGATATTTAAAAGTTCCGAAGCCGCACCAACATAATAGAGATACAGAAACACCGTGGCCCCTTTCTTTGAGATCACTCTGCACTATTGCGAGCTGCAAATGCCACTTCCAGCTTAGCTGTGCAGAAGAAGAACAACAAGAAGAAGAAATATCTCGAAATATGTCCGTCAGACCCCTTCCCTCGAGATAAATCTGCAAATATCTCGGAAACGAAGAGAGCTATGGCAAAATGTTAAGAGACCTTTTTTGTAGAGAATTAAGTTTCCTACTTTTCATGTTCTATGATATTTTTTGATCAGATGCGTAGTTCTCGAGATATATCAAGATATTTAAAAGTTCCGAAGCCGCACCAACATAATAGAGATACAGAAACACCGTGGCCCCTTTCTTTGAGATAACTCTGCACTATTGCGAGCTGCAAATGCCACTTCCAGCTTAGCTGTGCAGAAGAAGAACAACAAGAACAAGAAATATCTCGAAATATGTCCGTCAGGCCCCTTCCTTTGAGATAAATCTGCAAATATCTCGGAAACGAAGCGAGCTATGGCAAAATGTTAAGAGACCTTATTTGTAGAGAATTAAGTTTCCTACTTTTTCTGTTCTATGGTATTTTTGATCAGATGCGTAGTTCTCGAGATATATCAAGATATTTAAAAGTTCCGAAGCCGCACCAACATAATAGAGATACAGAAACACCGTGGCCCCTTTCTTTGAGATAACTCTGCACTATTGCGAGCTGCAAATGCCACTTCCAGCTTAGCTGTGCAGAAGAAGAACAACAAGAAGAAGAAATATCTCGAAATATGTCCGTCAGGCCCCTTCCCTTGAGATAAATCTGCAAATATCTCGGAAACGAAGCGAGCTATGGCAAAATGTTAAGAGACCTTTTTTGTAGAGAATAATGTTTCCTACAATTTACGTTCTATGATATTTTTTGATCAGAGGCGTAGTTCTCGAGATATATCAAGATATTTAAAAGTTCCGAAGCCGCACCAACATAATAGAGATACAGAAACACCGTGGCCCCTTTCTTTGAGATAACTCTGCACTATTGCGAGCTGCAAATGCCACTTCCAGCTTAGCTGTGCAGAGGAAGAACAACAAGAAGAAGAAATATCTCGAAATATGTCCGTCAGGCCAGTTCCTTTGAGCTGAATCTGCAAATATCTCGGAAACGAAGCGAGCTATGGCAAAATGTTAAGAGACGTTTTTTGTAGAGAATTATGTTTCCTACAATTTATGTTCTATGATATTTTTTGATCAGAAGCGTAGTTTTCGAGATATATCGAGATATTTAAAAGTTCCGAAGCCGCACCAACATAATAGAGATACAGAAACACCGTGGCCCCTTTCTTTGAGATAACTCTGCACTATTGCGACCTGCAAATGCCACTTCCAGCTCAGCTGTGCAGAAGAAGAACAACAAGAAGAAGAAATATCTCGAAATATGTCCGTCAGGCCCCTTCCCTTGAGATAAATCTGCAAATATCTCGGAAACGAAGCGAGCTATGGCAAAATGTTAAGAGACCTTTTTTGTAGAGAATTAAGTTTCCTACTTTTTATGTTCTATGATATTTTTTGATCAGATGCGTCGTTCTCGAGATATATCAAGATATTTAAAAGTTCCGAAGCCGCACCAACATAATAGAGATACAGAAACACCGTGGCCCCTTTCTTTGAGATAACTCTGCACTATTGCGAGCTGCAAATGCCACTTCCAGCTTAGCTGTGCAGAGGAAGAACAACAAGAAGAAGAAATATCTCGAAATATGTCCATCAGGACCCTTCCTTTGAGATAAATCTGCAAATATCTCGGAAACGAAGCGAGCTATGGCAAAGTGTTAAGAGACCTTTTTTGTAGAGAATAATGTTTCCTACAATTTACGTTCTATGATATTTTTTGATCAGAAGCGTAGTTTTCGAGATATATCGAGATATTTAAAAGTTCCGAAGCCGCACCAACATAATAGAGATACAGAAACACCGTGGCCCCTTTCTTTGAGATAACTCTGCACTATTGCGACCTGCAAATGCCACTTCCAGCTCAGCTGTGCAGAAGAAGAACAACAAGAAGAAGAAGTATCTCGAAATATGTCCGTCAGGCCCCTTCCCTTGAAATAAATCTGCAAATATCTCGGAAACGAAGCGAGCTATGGCAAAATGTTAACAGACCTTTTTTGTAGAGAATTAAGTTTCCTACTTTTCATGTTCTATGATATTTTTCGATCAGAGGCGTAGTTCTCGAGATATATCAAGATATTTAAAAGTTCCGAAGCCGCACCAACATAATAGAGATACAGAAACACCGTGGCCCCTTTCTTTGAGATAACTCTGCACTATTGCGAGCTGTAAATGCCACCTCCAGCTTAGCTGTGCAGAAGAAGAACAACAAGAAGAAGAAATATCTCGAAATATGTCCGTCAGGCCCCTTCCCTTGAGATAAATCTGCAAATATCTCGGAAACGAAGCGAGCTATGGCAAAATGTTAAGAGACCTTTTTTGTAGAGAATTAAGTTTCCTACTTTTTATGTTCTATGATATTTTTTGATCAGATGCGTAGTTCTCGAGATATATCCAGATATTTAAAAGTTCCGAAGCGGCACCAACATAATAGAGATACAGAAACACCGTGGCCCCTTTCTTTGAGATAACTCTGCACTATTGCGACCTGCAAATGCCACTTCCAGCTCAGCTGTGCAGAAGAAGAACAACAAGAAGAAGAAATATCTCGAAATATGTCCGTCAGGCCCCTTCCCTTGAGATAAATCTGCAAATATCTCGGAAACGAAGCGAGCTATGGCAAAATGTTAAGAGACATTTTTTGTAGAGAATTAAGTTTCCTACTTTTTATGTTCTATGATATTTTTTGATCAGATGCGTCGTTCTCGAGATATATCAAGATATTTAAAAGTTCCGAAGCCGCACCAACATAATAGAGATACAGAAACACCGTGGCCCCTTTCTTTGAGATAACTCTGCACTATTGCGAGCTGCAAATGCCACTTCCAGCTTAGCTGTGCAGAGGAAGAACAACAAGAAGAAGAAATATCTCGAAATATGTCCATCAGGACCCTTCCTTTGAGATAAATCTGCAAATATCTCGGAAACGAAGCGAGCTATGGCAAAGTGTTAAGAGACCTTTTTTGTAGAGAATAATGTTTCCTACAATTTACGTTCTATGATATTTTTCGATCAGAGGCGTAGTTCTCGAGATATATCAAGATATTTAAAAGTTCCGAAGCCGCACCAACATAATAGAGATACAGAAACACCGTGGCCCCTTTCTTTGAGATAACTCTGCACTATTGCGAGCTGTAAATGCCACCTCCAGCTTAGCTGTGCAGAAGAAGAACAACAAGAAGAAGAAATATCTCGAAATATGTCCGTCAGGCCCCTTCCCTTGAGATAAATCTGCAAATATCTCGGAAACGAAGCGAGCTATGGCAAAATGTTAAGAGACCTTTTTTGTAGAGAATTAAGTTTCCTACTTTTTACGTTCTATGATATTTTTTGATCAGATGCGTAGTTCTCGAGATATATCCAGATATTTAAAAGTTCCGAAGCGGCACCAACATAATAGAGATACAGAAACACCGTGGCCCCTTTCTTTGAGGTAACTCTGCACTATTGCGAGCTGCAAATGCCACTTCCAGCTTAGCTGTGCAGAAGAAGAACAACAAGAAGAAGAAGTATCTCGAAATATGTCCGTCAGGCCCCTTCCCTTGAGATAAATCTCCAAATATCTCGGAAACGAAGCGAGCTATGGCAAAATGTTAAGAGACCTTATTTGTAGAGAATTAAGTTTCCTACTTTTTATGTTCTACGATATTTTTTGATCAGATGCGTAGTTCTCGAGATATATCAAGATATTTAAAAGTTCCGAAGCCGCACCAACATAATAGAGATACAGAAACACCGTGGCCCCTTTCTTTGAGGTAACTCTGCACTATTGCGAGCTGCAAATGCCGCTTCCAGCTTAGCTGTGCAGAAGAAGAACAACAAGAAGAAGAAATATCTCGAAATATGTCCCTCAGGCCCCTTCCCTTGAGATAAATCTGCAAATATCTCGGAAACCAAGCGAGCTATGGCAAAATGTTAAGAGACCTTATTTGTAGAGAATTAAGTTTCCTACCTTTTATGTTCTACGATATTTTTTGATCAGATGCGTAGTTCTCGAGATATATCAAGATATTTAAAAGTTCCGAAGCCGCACCAACATAATAGAGATACAGAAACACCGTGGCCCCTTTCTTTGAGATAACTCTGCACTATTGCGAGCTGTAAATGCCACTTCCAGCTTAGCTGTGCAGAAGAAGAACAACAAGAAGAAGAAATATCTTGAAATATGTCCGTCAGGCCCCTTCCCTTGAGATATATCTGCAAATATCTCGGAAACGAAGCGAGCTATGGCAAAATGATAAGAGACCTTTTTTGTCGAGAATTACGTTTCCTACAATTTATGTTCTATGATATTTTTTGATCAGAAGCGTAGTTTTCGAGATATATCGAGATATTTAAAAGTTCCGAAGCCGCACCAACATAATAGAGATACAGAAACACCGTGGCCCCTTTCTTTGAGATAACTCTGCACTATTGCGAGCTGCAAATGCCACTTCCAGCTTAGCTGTGAAGAAGAAGAACAACAAGAAGAAGAAATATCTCGAAATATGTCCGTCAGGCCCCTTCCCTTGAGATAAATCTGCAAATATCTCGGAAACGAAGCGAGCTATGGCAAAACGTTAAGAGACCTTTTTTGTAGAGAATTATGTTTCCTACAATTTACGTTCTCTGATATTTTTTGATCAGAAGCGTAGTTTTCGAGATATATCGAGATATTTAAAAGTTCCGAAGCCGCACCAACATAATAGAGATACAGAAACACCGTGGCCCCTTTCTTTGAGATAACTCTGCACTATTGCGAGCTGCAAATGCCACTTCCAGCTTAGCTGTGCAGAAGAAGAACAACAAGAAGAAGAAATATCTCGAAATATGTCCGTCAGGCCCCTTCCCTTGAGATAAATCTGCAAATATCTCGGAAACGAAGCGAGCTATGGCAAAATGCTAAGAGACCTTTTTTGTAGAGAATTATGTTTCCTACAATTTACGTTCTCTGATATTTTTTGATCAGAAGCGTAGTTTTCGAGATATATCGAGATATTTAAAAGTTCCGAAGCCGCACCAACATAATAGAGATACAGAAACACCGTGGCCCCTTTCTTTGAGATAACTCTGCACTATTGCGACCTGCAAATGCCACTTCCAGCTTAGCTGTGCAGAAGAGGAACAACAAGAAGAAGAAATATCTCGGAATATGTCCGTCAGGCCCCTTCCCTTGAGCTAAATCTGCAAATATCTCGGAAACGATGCCAGCTATGGGAAAATGTTAAGAGACCTTTTTTGTAGAGAATTCAGTTTCCTACTTTTTATGTTCTATGATATTTTTTGATCAGATGCGTAGTTCTCGAGATATATCAAGATATTTAAAAGTTCCGAAGCCGCACCAACATAATAGAGATACAGAAACACCGTGGCCCCTTTCTTTGAGGTAACTCTGCACTATTGCGAGCTGCAAATGCCACTTCCAGCTTAGCTGTGCAGAAGAAGAACAACAAGAAGAAGAAATATCTCGAAATATGTCCGTCAGGCCCCTTCCCTTGAGATAAATCTGCAAATATCTCGGAAACGAAGAGAGCTATGGCGAAAAGTTAAGAGACCTTTTTTGTAGAGAATTAAGTTTCCTACTTTTTATCTTCTATGATATTTTTTGATCAGATGCGTAGTTCTCGAGATGTATCAACATATTTAAAAGTTCCGAAGCCGCACCAACATAATAGAGATACAGAAACACCGTGGCCCCTTTCTTTGAGATAACTCTGCACTATTGCGCGCTGCAAATGCCACTTCCAGCTTAGCTGTGCAGAAGAAGAACAACAAGAAGAAGAAATATCTCGAAATATGTCCGTCAGGCCCCTTCCCTTGAGATAAATCTGCAAATATCTCGGAAACGAAGCGAGCTATGGAAAAATGTTAAGAGACCTTTTTTGTAGAGAATAATGTTTCCTACAATTTACGTTCTATGGTATTTTTTGATCAGAGGCGTAGTTCTCGAGATATATCAAGATATTTAAAAGTTCCGAAGCCGCACCAATATAATAGAGAAACAGAAACACAGTGGCCCCTTTCTTTGAGATAACTCTGCACTATTGCGAGCTGCAAATGCCACTTCCAGCTTAGCTGTGCAGAGGAAGAACAACAAGAAGAAGAAATATCTCGTAATATGTCCGTCAGGCCAGTTCCTTTGAGCTGAATCTGCAAATATCTCGGAAACGAAGCGAGCTATGGCAAAATGTTAAGAGACGTTTTTTGTAGAGAATTATGTTTCCTACAATTTATGTTCTATGATATTTTTTGATCAGAAGCGTAGTTTTCGAGATATATCGAGATATTTAAAAGTTCCGAAGCCGCACCAACATAATAGAGATACAGAAACACCGTGGCCCCTTTCTTTGAGATAACTCTGCACTATTGCGACCTGCAAATGCCACTTCCAGCTCAGCTGTGCAGAAGAAGAACAACAAGAAGAAGAAATATCTCGAAATATGTCCGTCAGGCCCCTTCCCTTGAGATAAATCTGCAAATATCTCGGAAATGAATCGAGCTATGGCAAAATGTTAAGAGACCTTTTTTGTAGAGAATTAAGTTTCCTACTTTTTATGTTCTATGATATTTTTTGATCAGATGCGTCGTTCTCGAGATATATCAAGATATTTAAAAGTTCCGAAGCCGCACCAACATAATAGAGATACAGAAACACCGTGGCCCCTTTCTTTGAGATAACTCTGCACTATTGCGAGCTGCAAATGCCACTTCCAGCTTAGCTGTGCAGAGGAAGAACAACAAGAAGAAGAAATATCTCGAAATATGTCCATCAGGACCCTTCCTTTGAGATAAATCTGCAAATATCTCGGAAACGAAGCGAGCTATGGCAAAGTGTTAAGAGACCTTTTTTGTAGAGAATAATGTTTCCTACAATTTACGTTCTATGATATTTTTTGATCAGAAGCGTAGTTTTCGAGATATATCGAGATATTTAAAAGTTCCGAAGCCGCACCAACATAATAGAGATACAGAAACACCGTGGCCCCTTTCTTTGAGATAACTCTGCACTATTGCGACCTGCAAATGCCACTTCCAGCTCAGCTGTGCAGAAGAAGAACAACAAGAAGAAGAAGTATCTCGAAATATGTCCGTCAGGCCCCTTCCCTTGAAATAAATCTGCAAATATCTCGGAAACGAAGCGAGCTATGGCAAAATGTTAACAGACCTTTTTTGTAGAGAATTAAGTTTCCTACTTTTTATGTTCTATGATATTTTTTGATCAGATGCGTAGTTCTCGAGATATATCAAGATATTTAAAAGTTCCGAAGCCGCACCAACATAATAGAGATACAGAAACACCGTGGCCCCTTTCTTTGAGATAACTCTGCACTACTGCGAGCTGCAAATGCCACTTCCAGCTTAGCTGTGCAGAAGAAGAACAACAAGAAGAAGAAATATCTCGAAATATGTCCGTCAGGCCCCTTCCCTTGAGATAAATCTGCAAATATCTCGGAAACGAAGCGAGCTATGGCAAAATGTTAAGAGACCTTTTTTGTAGAGAATTAAGTTTCCTACTTTTTATGTTCTATGATATTTTTTGATCAGATGCGTAGTTCTCGAGATATATCCAGATATTTAAAAGTTCCGAAGCGGCACCAACATAATAGAGATACAGAAACACCGTGGCCCCTTTCTTTGAGATAACTCTGCACTATTGCGAGCTGCAAATGCCACTTCCAGCTTAGCTGTGCAGAAGAAGAACAACAAGAAGAAGAAATATCTCGAAATATGTCCGTCAGGCCCCTTCCCTTGAGATAAATCTGCAAATATCTCGGAAACGAAGCGAGCTATGGCAAAATGTTAAGAGACCTTTTTTGTAGAGAATTATGTTTCCAACTTTTTAGGTTGTATGATATTTTTCGATCAGAGGCGTAGTTCTCGAGATATATCAAGATATTTAAAAGTTCCGAAGCCGCACCAACATAATAGAGATACAGAAACACCGTGGCCCCTCTCTTTGAGATAACTCTGCACGATTGCGAGCTGGAAATGTCACTTCCAGTTTAGCTGTGCAGAAGAAGAACAACAAGAAGAAGAAATATCTCGAAATATGTCCGTCAGGCCCCTTCCGTTGAGATAAATCTGCAAATATCTCGGAAACGAAGCGAGCTATGGCAAAATGTTAAGAGACCTTTTTTGTAGAGAATTAAGTTTCCTACTTTTTATGTTCTATGATATTTTTTGATCAGATGCGTAGTTGTCGAGATATATCAAGATATTTAAAAGCTCCGAAGCTGCACCAACATAATAGAGGTACAGAAACACCGTGGCCCCTTTCTTTGAGATAACTCTGCACTATTGCGAGCTGCAAATGCCACTTCCAGCTTAGCTGTGCAGAAGAAGAACAACAAGAATAAGAAATATTTCGAAATATGTCCGTCAGGCCCCTTCCCTTGAGATAAATCTGCAAATATCTCGGAAACGAAGCGAGCTACGGCAAAATGTTAAGCGACCTTTTTTGTAGAAAATTAGGTTTCCTACTTTTTATGTTCTATGATATTTTTTGATCAGATGCGTAGTTCTCGAGATATATCAAGATATTTAAAAGTTCCGAAGCCGCACCAACATAATAGAGATACAGAAACACCGTGGCCCCTTTCTTTGAGATAACTCCGCACTATTGCGAGCTGCAAATGCCACTTCCGGCTTAGCTGTGCAGAAGAAGAACAACAAGAAGAAGAAATATCTGGAAATATGTCCGTCAGGCCCCTTCCCTTGAGATAAATCTGCAACTATCTCGAAAACCAAGCGAGCTATGGCAAAATGTTAAGAGACCTTATTTGTAGAGAATTAAGTTTCCTACTTTTTATGTTCTACGATATTTTTTGATCAGATGCGTAGTTCTCGAGATATATCAAGATATTTAAAAGTTCCGAAGCCGCACCAACATAATAGAGATACAGAAACACCGTGTCCCCTTTCTTTGAGATAACTCTGCACTACTGCGAGCTGCAAATGCCACTTCCAGCTTAGCTGTGCAGAAGAAGAACAACAAGAAGAAGAAATATCTCGAAATATGTCCGTCAGGCCCCTTCCCTTGAGATAAATCTGCAACTATCTCGGAAACCAAGCGAGCTATGGCAAAATGTTAAGAGACCTTATTTGTAGAGAATTAAGTTTCCTACTTTTTATGTTCTACGATATTTTTTGATCAGATGCGTAGTTCTCGAGATATATCAAGATATTTAAAAGTTCCGAAGCCGCACCAACATAATAGAGATACAGAAACACCGTGGCCCCTTTCTTTGAGATAACTCTGCACTACTGCGAGCTGCAAATGCCACTTCCAGCTTAGCTGTGCAGAAGAAGAACAACAAGAAGAAGAAATATCTCGAAATATGTCCGTCAGGCCCCTTCCCTTGAGATAAATCTGCAAATATCTCGGAAACGAAGCGAGCTATGGCAAAATGTTAAGAGACCTTTTTTGTAGAGAATTAAGTTTCCTACTTTTTATGTTCTATGATATTTTTTGATCAGATGCGTAGTTCTCGAGATATATCCAGATATTTAAAAGTTCCGAAGCGGCACCAACATAATAGAGATACAGAAACACCGTGGCCCCTTTCTTTGAGATAACTCTGCACTATTGCGAGCTGTAAATGCCACTTCCAGCTTAGCTGTGCAGAAGAAGAACAACAAGAAGAAGAAATATCTTGAAATATGTCCGTCAGGCCCCTTCCCTTGAGATATATCTGCAAATATCTCGGAAACGAAGCGAGCTATGGCAAAATGTTAAGAGACCTTTTTTGTCGAGAATTATGTTTCCTACAATTTATGTTCTATGCTATTTTTTGATCAGAAGTGTAGTTTTCGAGATATATCGAGATATTTAAAAGTTCCGAAGCCGCACCAACATAATAGAGATACAGAAACACCGTGGCCCCTTTCTTTGAGATGACTCTGCACTATTGCGAGCTGGAAATGCCACTTCCAGTTTAGCTGTGCAGAAGAAGAACAACAAGAAGAAGAAATATCTCGAAATATGTCCGTTAGGCCCCTTCCCTTGAGATAAATCTGCAAATATCTCGGAAACGAAGCGAGCTATGGCAAAATGTTAAGAGACCTTTTTTGTAGACAATTAAGTTTCCTACTTTTCATGTTCTATGATATTTTTTGATCAGATGCGTAGTTCTCGAGATATATCAAGATATTTAAAAGTTCCGAAGCCGCACCAACATAATAGAGATACAGAAACACCGTGGCCCCTTTCTTTGAGATCACTCTGCACTATTGCGAGCTGCAAATGCCACTTCCAGCTTAGCTGTGCAGAACAAGAACAACAAGAAGAAGAAATATCTCGAAATATGTCCGTCAGGCCCCTTCCCTTGAGATAAATCTGCAAATATCTCGGAAACGAAGCGAGCTATGGCAAAATGTTAAGAGACCTTTTTTGTAGAGAATTAAGTTTCCTACTTTTTATGTTCTATGATATTTTTTGATCAGATGCGTAGTTCTCGAGATATATCAAGAAATTTAAAAGTTCCGAAGCCGCACCAACATAATAGAGATACAGAAACACCGTGGCCCCTTTCTTTGAGATAACTCTGCACTATTGCGAGCTGTAAATGCCACTTCCAGCTTAGCTGTGCAGAAGAAGAACAACAAGAAGAAGAAATATCTTGAAATATGTCCGTCAGGCCCCTTCCCTTGAGATATATCTGCAAATATCTCGGAAACGAAGCGAGCTATGGCAAAATGTTAAGAGACCTTTTTTGTCGAGAATTATGTTTCCTACAATTTATGTTCTATGATATTTTTTGATCAGAAGTGTAGTTTTCGAGATATATCGAGATATTTAAAAGTTCCGAAGCCGCACCAACATAATAGAGATACAGAAACACCGTGGCCCCTTTCTTTGAGATGACTCTGCACTATTGCGAGCTGGAAATGCCACTTCCAGTTTAGCTGTGCAGAAGAAGAACAACAAGAAGAAGAAATATCTCGAAATATGTCCGTTAGGCCCCTTCCCTTGAGATAAATCTGCAAATATCTCGGAAACGAAGCGAGCTATGGCAAAATGTTAAGAGACCTTTTTTGTAGAGAATTAAGTTTCCTACTTTTTATGTTCTATGATATTTTTTGATCAGATGCGTAGTTCTCGAGATATATCAAGATATTTAAAAGCTCCGAAGCTGCACCAACATAATAGAGATACAGAAACACCGTGGCCCCTCTCTTTGAGATAACTCTGCACGATTGCGAGCTGGAAATGTCACTTCCAGTTTAGCTGTGCAGAAGAAGAACAACAAGAAGAAGAAATATCTCGAAATATGTCCGTCAGGCCCCTTCCGTTGAGATAAATCTGCAAATATCTCGGAAACGAAGCGAGGTATGGCAAAATGTTAAGAGACCTTTTTGGTAGAGAATTAAGTTTCCTACTTTTTATGTTCTATGATATTTTTTGATCAGATGCGTAGTTCTCGAGATATATCAAGATATTTAAAAGCTCCGAAGCTGCACCAACATAATAGAGGTACAGAAACACCGTGGCCCCTTTCTTTGAGATAACTCTGCACTATTGCGAGCTGCAAATGCCACTTCCAGCTTAGCTGTGCAGAAGAAGAACAATAAGAATAAGAAATATTTCGAAATATGTCCGTCGGGCCCCTTCCCTTGAGATAAATCTGCAAATATCTCGGAAACCAAGCGAGCTATGGCAAAATGTTAAGAGACCTTTTTTGTAGAGAATTAAGTTTCCTACTTTTTATGTTCTATGATATTTTTTGATCAGATGCGTAGTTCTCGAGATATATCAAGATATTTAAAAGCTCCGAAGCTGCACCAACATAATAGAGGTACAGAAACACCGTGGCCCCTTTCTTTGAGATAACTCTGCACTATTGCGAGCTGCAAATGCCACTTCCAGCTTAGCTGTGCAGAAGAAGAACAACAAGAATAAGAAATATTTCGAAATATGTCCGTCAGGCCCCTTCCCTTGAGATAAATCTGCAAATATCTCGGAAACGAAGCGAGCTACGGCAAAATGTTAAGAGACCTTTTTTGTAGAAAATTAGGTTTCCTACTTTTTATGTTCTATGATATTTTTGGATCAGATGCGTAGTTCTCGAGATATATCAAGATATTTAAAAGTTCCGAAGCCGCACCAACATAATAGAGATACAGAAACACCGTGGCCCCTCTCTTTGAGATAACTCTGCACGATTGCGAGCTGGAAATGCCACTTCCAGTTTAGCTGTGCAGAAGAAGAACAACAAGAAGAAGAAATATCTCGAAATATGTCCGTCAGGACCCTTCCCTTGAGATAAATCTGCAAATATCTCGGAAACGAAGCGAGCTATGGCAAAATGTTAAGAGACCTTTTTTGTAGAGAATTATGTTTCCTACAATTTAGGTTCTCTGATATTTTTTGATCAGAAGCGTAGTTTTCGAGATATATCGAGATATTTAAAAGTTCCGAAGCCGCACCAACATAATAGAGATACAGAAACACCGTGGCCCCTTTCTTTGAGATAACTCTGCACTATTGCGACCTGCAAATGCCACTTCCAGCTTAGCTGTGCAGAAGAGGAACAACAAGAAGAAGAAATATCTCGGAATATGTCCGTCAGGCCCCTTCCCTTGAGCTAAATCTGCAAATATCTCGGAAACGATGCCAGCTATGGGAAAATGTTAAGAGACCTTTTTTGTAGAGAATTAAGTTTCCTACTTTTTATGTTCTATGATATTTTTTGATCAGATGCGTAGTTCTCGAGATATATCACGATATTTAAAAGTTCCGAAGCCGCACCAACATAATAGAGATACAGAAACAACGTGGCCCCTTTCTTTGAGATAAGTCTGCACTATTGCGCGCTGCAAATGCCACTTCCAGCTTAGCTGTGCAGAAGAAGAACAACAAGAAGAAGAAATATCTCGAAATATGTCCGTCAGGCCCCTTCCCTTGAGATAAATCTGCAAATATCTCGGAAACGAAGCGAGCTATGGCAAAATGTTAAGAGACCTTTTTTGTAGAGAATTAAGTTTCCTACTTTTTATGTTCTATGATATTTTTTGATCAGATGCGTAGTTCTCGAGATATATCAAGATATTTAAAAGCTCCGAAGCTGCACCAACATAATACAGGTACAGAAACACCGTGGCCCCTTTCTTTGAGATAACTCTGCACTATTGCGAGCTGCAAATGCCACTTCCAGCTTAGCTGTGCAGAAGAAGAACAACAAGAATAAGAAATATTTCGAAATATGTCCGTCAGGCCCCTTCCCTTGAGATAAAGCTGCAAATATCTCGGAAACGAAGCGAGCTACGGCAAAATGTTAAGAGACCTTTTTTGTAGAAAGTTAGGTTTCCTACTTTTTATGTTCTATGATATTTTTCGATCAGAGGCGTAGTTCTCGAGATATATCAAGATATTTAAAAGTTCCGAAGCCGCACCAACATAATAGAGATACAGAAACACTGTGGCCCCTTTCTTTGAGATAACTCTGCACGATTGCGAGCTGGAAATGCCACTTCCAGTTTAGCTGTGCAGAAGAAGAACAACAAGAAGAAGAAATATCTCGAAATATGTCCATCAGGACCCTTCCCTTGAGATAAATCTGCAAATATCTCGGAAACGAAGCGAGCTATGGCAAAATGTTAGGAGACCTTTTTTGTAGAGAATTATGTTTCCTACAATTTATGTTCTATGATATTTTTTGATCAGAAGCGTAGTTTTCGAGATATATCGAGATATTTAAAAGTTCCGAAGCCGCACCAACATAATAGAGATACGGAAACACCGTGGCCCCTTTCTTTGGGATAACTCTGCGCTATTGCGAGCTGGAAATGCCACTTCCAGTTTAGCTGTGCAGAAGAAGAACAACAAGAAGAAGAAATATCTCGAAATATGTCCGTCAGGACCCTTCCCTTGAGATAAATCTGCAAATATCTCGGAAACGAAGCGAGCTATTGCAAAACGTTAAGAGACCTTTTTTGTAGAGAATTAAGTTTCCTACTTTTTATGTTCTATGATATTTTTTGATCAGATGCGTAGTTCTCGAGATATATCAAGATATTTAAAAGCTCCGAAGCTGCACCAACATAATAGAGGTACAGAAACACCGTGGCCCCTTTCTTTGAGATAACTCTGCACTATTGCGAGCTGCAAATGCCACTTCCAGCTTAGCTGTGCAGAAGAAGAACAACAAGCATAAGAAATATTTCGAAATATGTCCGTCAGGCCCCTTCCCTTGAGATAAATCTGCAAATATCTCGGAAACGAAGCGAGCTACGGCAAAATGTTAAGCGACCTTTTTTGTAGAAAATTAGGTTTCCTACTTTTTATGCTCTACGATATTTTTTGATCAGATGCGTAGTTCTCGAGATATATCAAGATATTTAAAAGTTCCGAAGCCGCACCAACATAATAGAGATACAGAAACACCGTGGCCCCTTTCTTTGAGATAACTCTGCACTATTGCGCGCTGCAAATGCCACTTCCAGCTTAGCTGTGCAGAAGAAGAACAACAAGAAGAAGAAATATCTCGAAATATGTCCGTCAGGCCCCTTCCCTTGAGATAAATCTGCAAATATCTCGGAAACGAAGCGAGCTATGGCAAAATGTTAAGAGACCATTTTTGTAGAGAATTAAGTTTCCTACTTTTTATGTTCTATGATATTTTTTGATCAGATGCGTAGTTCTCGAGATATAGCAAGATATTTAAAAGTTCCGAAGCCGCACCAACATAATAGAGATACAGAAACACCGTGGCCCCTTTCTTTGAGGTAACTCTGCACTACTGCGAGCTGCAAATGCCACTTCCAGCTTAGCTGTGCAGAAGAAGAACAACAAGAACAAGAAATATCTCGAAATATGTCCGTCAGGCCCCTTCCCTTGAGATAAATCTGCAAATATCTCGGAAACGAAGCGAGCTACGGCAAAATGTTAAGAGACCTTTTTTGTAGAGAATTATGTTTCCTACAATTTACGTTCTCTGATATTTTTTGATCAGAAGCGTAGTTTTCGAGATATATCGAGATATTTAAAAGTTCCGAAGCCGCACCAACATAATAGAGATACAGAAACACCGTGGCCCCTTTCTTTGAGATAACTCTGCACTATTGCGACCTGCAAATGCCACTTCCAGCTTAGCTGTGCAGAAGAGGAACAACAAGAAGAAGAAATATCTCGGAATATGTCGTCAGGCCCCTTCCCTTGAGCTAAATCTGCAAATATCTCGGAAACGATGCCAGCTATGGGAAAATGTTAAGAGACCTTTTTTGTAGAGAATTAAGTTTCCTACTTTTTATATTCTATGATATTTTTTGATCAGATGCGTAGTTCTCGAGATATATCAAGATATTTAAAAGTTCCGAAGCCGCACCAACATAATAGAGATACAGAAACACCGTGGCCCCTTTCTTTGAGATAACTCTGCACTATTGCGAGCTGCAGATGCCACTTCCAGCTTAGCTGTGCAGAAGAAGAACAACAAGAAGAAGAAATATCTGGAAATATGTCCGTCAGGCCCCTTCCCTTGAGATAAATCTGCAAATATCTCGGAAACGAAGCGAGCTACGGCAAAATGTTAAGAGACCTTTTTTGTAGAGAATTAAGTTTCCTACTTTTTATGTTCTATGATATTTTTTGATCAGATGCGTAGTTCTCGAGATATATCAAGATATTTAAAAGTTCCGAAGCCGCACCAACATAATAGAGATACAGAAACAGCGTGGCCCCTTTCTTTGAGATAACTCTGCACTACTGCGAGCTGCAAATGCCACTTCCAGCTTAGCTGTGCAGAAGAAGAACAACAAGAAGAAGAAATATCTCGAAATATGTCCGTCAGGCCCCTTCCCTTGAGATAAATCTGCAAATATCTCGGAAACGAAGCGAGCTATGGCAAAATGTTAAGAGACCTTTTTTGTAGAGAATTAAGTTTCCTACTTTTTATGTTCTATGATATTTTTTGATCAGATGCGTAGTTCTCGAGATATATCCAGATATTTAAAAGTTCCGAAGCGGCACCAACATAATAGAGATACAGAAACACCGTGGCCCCTTTCTTTGAGGTAACTCTGCACTATTGCGAGCTGCAAATGCCACTTCCAGCTTAGCTGTGCAGAAGAAGAACAACAAGAAGAAGAAATATCTCGAAATATGTCCCTCAGGCCCCTTCCCTTGAGATAAATCTGCAAATATCTCGGAAACCAAGCGAGCTAT
Organism: Osmia lignaria lignaria; assembly: GCF_051020975.1. Lineage (NCBI taxonomy): Eukaryota > Metazoa > Arthropoda > Insecta > Hymenoptera > Megachilidae > Osmia > Osmia lignaria. Next base: position 5,879,082 of record NW_027478165.1, read on the forward strand.
GGCAAAATGTTAAGAGACCTTATTTGTAGAGAATTAAGTTTCCTACTTTTTATGTTCTACGATATTTTTTGATCAGATGCGTAGTTCTCGAGACATATCAAGATATTTAAAAGTTCCGAAGCCGCACCAACATAGTAGAGATACAGAAACACCGTGGCCCCTTTCTTTGAGATAACTCTGCACTATTGCGAGCTGCAAATGCCACTTCCAGCTTAGCTGTGCAGAAGAAGAACAACAAGAAGAAGAAATATCTCGAAATATGTCCGTCAGGACCCTTCCCTTGAGATAAATCTGCAAATATCTCGGAAACGAAGCGAGCTATGGCAAAATGTTAAGAGACCTTTTTTGTAGAGAATTATGTTTCCTACAATTTAGGTTCTCTGATATTTTTTGATCAGAAGCGTAGTTTTCGAGATATATCGAGATATTTAAAAGTTCCGAAGCCGCACCAACATAATAGAGATACAGAAACACCGTGGCCCCTTTCTTTGAGATAACTCTGCACTATTGCGACCTGCAAATGCCACTTCCAGCTTAGCTGTGCAGAAGAGGAACAACAAGAAGAAGAAATATCTCGGAATATGTCCGTCAGGCCCCTTCCCTTGAGATAAATCTGCAAATATCTCGGAAACGAAGCGAGCTACGGCAAAATGTTAAGAGACCTTTTTTGTAGAAAGTTAGGTTTCCTACTTTTTATGTTCTATGATATTTTTCGATCAGAGGCGTAGTTCTCGAGATATATCAAGATATTTAAAAGTTCCGAAGCCGCACCAACATAATAGAGATACAGAAACACCGTGGCCCCTTTCTTTGAGATAACTCTGCACGATTGCGAGCTGGAAATGCCACTTCCAGTTTAGCTGTGCAGAAGAAGAACAACAAGAAGAAGAAATATCTCGAAATATGTCCATCAGGACCCTTCCCTTGAGATAAATCTGCAAATATCTCGGAAACGAAGCGAGCTATGGCAAAATGTTAGGAGACCTTTTTTGTAGAGAATTATGTTTCCTACAATTTATGTTCTATGATATTTTTTGATCAGAAGCGTAGTTTTCGAGATATATCGAGATATTTAAAAGTTCCGAAGCCGCACCAACATAATAGAGATACGGAAACACCGTGGCCCCTTTCTTTGGGATAACTCTGCGCTATTGCGAGCTGGAAATGCCACTTCCAGTTTAGCTGTGCAGAAGAAGAACAACAAGAAGAAGAAATATCTCGAAATATGTCGGTCAGGACCCTTCCCTTGAGATAAATCTGCAAATATCTCGGAAACGAAGCGAGCTATTGCAAAACGTTAAGAGACCTTTTTTGTAGAGAATTAAGTTTCCTACTTTTTATGTTCTATGATATTTTTTGATCAGATGCGTAGTTCTCGAGATATATCAAGATATTTAAAAGCTCCGAAGCTGCACCAACATAATAGAGGTACAGAAACACCGTGGCCCCTTTCTTTGAGATAACTCTGCACTATTGCGAGCTGCAAATGCCACTTCCAGCTTAGCTGTGCAGAAGAAGAACAACAAGCATAAGAAATATTTCGAAATATGTCCGTCAGGCCCCTTCCCTTGAGATAAATCTGCAAATATCTCGGAAACGAAGCGAGCTACGGCAAAATGTTAAGCGACCTTTTTTGTAGAAAATTAGGTTTCCTACTTTTTATGCTCTACGATATTTTTTGATCAGATGCGTAGTTCTCGAGATATATCAAGATATTTAAAAGTTCCGAAGCCGCACCAACATAATAGAGATACAGAAACACCGTGGCCCCTTTCTTTGAGATAACTCTGCACTATTGCGCGCTGCAAATGCCACTTCCAGCTTAGCTGTGCAGAAGAAGAACAACAAGAAGAAGAAATATCTCGAAATATGTCCGTCAGGCCCCTTCCCTTGAGATAAATCTGCAAATATCTCGGAAACGAAGCGAGCTATGGCAAAATGTTAAGAGACCATTTTTGTAGAGAATTAAGTTTCCTACTTTTTATGTTCTATGATATTTTTTGATCAGATGCGTAGTTCTCGAGATATAGCAAGATATTTAAAAGTTCCGAAGCCGCACCAACATAATAGAGATACAGAAACACCGTGGCCCCTTTCTTTGAGATAACTCTGCACTACTGCGAGCTGCAAATGCCACTTCCAGCTTAGCTGTGCAGAAGAAGAACAACAAGAACAAGAAATATCTCGAAATATGTCCGTCAGGCCCCTTCCCTTGAGATAAATCTGCAAATATCTCGGAAACGAAGCGAGCTACGGCAAAATGTTAAGAGACCTTTTTTGTAGAGAATTATGTTTCCTACAATTTACGTTCTCTGATATTTTTTGATCAGAAGCGTAGTTTTCGAGATATATCGAGATATTTAAAAGTTCCGAAGCCGCACCAACATAATAGAGATACAGAAACACCGTGGCCCCTTTCTTTGAGATAACTCTGCACTATTGCGACCTGCAAATGCCACTTCCAGCTTAGCTGTGCAGAAGAGGAACAACAAGAAGAAGAAATATCTCGGAATATGTCGTCAGGCCCCTTCCCTTGAGCTAAATCTGCAAATATCTCGGAAACGATGCCAGCTATGGGAAAATGTTAAGAGACCTTTTTTGTAGAGAATTAAGTTTCCTACTTTTTATATTCTATGATATTTTTTGATCAGATGCGTAGTTTTCGAGATATATCGAGATATTTAAAAGTTCCGAAGCCGCACCAACATAATAGAGATACAGAAACATCGTGGCCCCTTTCTTTGGGATAACTCTGCACTATTGCGAGTTGGAAATGCCACTTCCAGTTTAGCTGTGCAGAAGAAGAACAACAAGAAGAAGAAATATCTGGAAATATGTCCGTCAGTCCCCTTCCCTTGAGATAAATCTGCAAATATCTCGGAAACGAAGCGAGCTACGGCAAAATGTTAAGGGACCTTTTTTGTAGAGAATTAAGTTTCCTACTTTTTATGTTCTATGATATTTTTTGATCAGATGCGTAGTTCTCGAGATATATCAAGATATTTAAAAGTTCCGAAGCCGCAGCAACATAATAGAGATACAGAAACACCGTGGCCCCTTTCTTTGAGATAACTCTGCACTATTGCGAGCTGCAGATGCCACTTCCAGCTTAGCTGTGCAGAAGAAGAACAACAAGAAGAAGAAATATCTGGAAATATGTCCGTCAGGCCCCTTCCCTTGAGATAAATCTGCAAATATCTCGGAAACGAAGCGAGCTACGGCAAAATGTTAAGAGACCTTTTTTGTAGAGAATTAAGTTTCCTACTTTTTATGTTCTATGATATTTTTTGATCAGATGCGTAGTTCTCGAGATATATCAAGATATTTAAAAGTTCCGAAGCCGCACCAACATAATAGAGATACAGAAACACCGTGGCCCCTTTCTTTGAGATAACTCTGCACTACTGCGAGCTGCAAATGCCACTTCCAGCTTAGCTGTGCAGAAGAAGAACAACAAGAAGAAGAAATATCTCGAAATATGTCCGTCAGGCCCCTTCCCTTGAGATAAATCTGCAAATATCTCGGAAACGAAGCGAGCTATGGCAAAATGTTAAGAGACCTTTTTTGTAGAGAATTAAGTTTCCTACTTTTTATGTTCTATGATATTTTTTGATCAGATGCGTAGTTCTCGAGATATATCCAGATATTTAAAAGTTCCGAAGCGGCACCAACATAATAGAGATACAGAAACACCGTGGCCCCTTTCTTTGAGGTAACTCTGCACTATTGCGAGCTGCAAATGCCACTTCCAGCTTAGCTGTGCAGAAGAAGAACAACAAGAAGAAGAAATATCTCGAAATATGTCCCTCAGGCCCCTTCCCTTGAGATAAATCTGCAAATATCTCGGAAACCAAGCGAGCTATGGCAAAATGTTAAGAGACCTTATTTGTAGAGAATTAAGTTTCCTACTTTTTATGTTCTACGATATTTTTTGATCAGATGCGTAGTTCTCGAGACATATCAAGATATTTAAAAGTTCCGAAGCCGCACCAACATAGTAGAGATACAGAAACACCGTGGCCCCTTTCTTTGAGATAACTCTGCACTATTGCGAGCTGCAAATGCCACTTCCAGCTTAGCTGTGCAGAAGAAGAACAACAAGAAGAAGAAATATCTCGAAATATGTCCGTCAGGCCCCTTCCCTTGAGATAAATCTGCAAATATCTCGGAAACGAAGCGAACTATGGCAAAATCTTAAGAGACCTTTTTTGTAGAGAATTATGTTTCCTACAATTTACGTTCTCTGATATTTTTTGATCAGAAGCGTAGTTTTCGAGATATATCGAGATATTTAAAAGTTCCGAAGCCGCACCAACATAATAGAGATACAGAAACACCGTGGCCCCTTTCTTTGAGATAACTCTGCACTATTGCGAGCTGCAAATGCCACTTCCAGCTTAGCTGTGCAGAAGAAGAACAACAAGAAGAAGAAATATCTCGAAATATGTCCGTCAGGCCCCTTCCCTTGAGATAAATCTGCAAATATCTCGGAAACGAAGCGAGCTATGGCAAAATGTTAAGAGACCTTTTTTGTAGAGAATTATGTCTCCTACAATTTGCGTTCTCTGATATTTTTTGATCAGAAGCGTAGTTTTCGAGATATATCGAGATATTTAAAAGTTCCGAAGCCGCACCAACATAATAGAGATACAGAAACACCGTGGCCCCTTTCTTTGAGATAACTCTGCACTACTGCGAGCTGCAAATGCCACTTCCAGCTTAGCTGTGCAGAAGAAGAACAACAAGAAGAAGAAATATCTCGAAATATGTCCGTCAGGCCCCTTCCCTTGAGATAAATCTGCAAATATCTCGGAAACGAAGCGAGCTATGGCAAAATGTTAAGAGACCTTTTTTGTAGAGAATTATGTTTCCTACAATTTGCGTTCTCTGATATTTTTTGATCAGAAGCGTAGTTTTCGAGATATATCGAGATATTTAAAAGTACCGAAGCCGCACCAACATAATAGAGATACAGAAACACCGTGGCCCCTTTCTTTGAGATAACTCTGCACTATTGCGACCTGCAAATGCCACTTCCAGCTTAGCTGTGCAGAAGAAGAACAACAAGAAGAAGAAATATCTCGAAATATGTCCGTCAGGCCCCTTCCCTTGAGATAAATCTGCAAATATCTCGGAAACGAAGCGAGCTATGGCAAAATCTTAAGAGACCTTTTTTGTAGAGAATTATGTTTCCTACAATTTACGTTCTCTGATATTTTTTGATCAGAAGCGTAGTTTTCGAGATATATCAAGATATTTAAAAGTTCCGAAGCCGCACCAACATAATAGAGATACAGAAACACCGTGGCCCCTTTCTTTGAGATAACTCTGCACCTTGCGAGCTGCAAATGCCACTTCCAGCTTAGCTGTGCAGAAGAAGAACAACAAGAAGAAGAAATATCTCGAAATATGTCCGTCAGGCCCCTTCCCTTGAGATAAATCTGCAAATATCTCGGAAACGAAGAGAGCTATGGCAAAATGATAAGAGACCTTTTTTGTAGAGAATTAAGTTGCCTACTTTTTACGTTCTATGATATTTTTTGATCAGATGCGTAGTTCTCGAGATATCTCAAGATATTTAAAAGTTCCGAAGCCGCACCAACATAATAGAGATACAGAAACACCGTGGCCCCATTCTTTGAGATAACTCTGTACTATTGCGACCTGCAAATGCCACTTCCAGCTCAGCTGTGCAGAAGAAGAACAACAAGAAGAAGAAGTATCTCGAAATATGTCCGTCAGGCCCCTTCCCCTGAGAAATATATCTGCAAATATCTCGGAAACGAAGCGAGCTATGGCAAAATGTTAACAGACCTTTTTTGTAGAGAATTAAGTTTCCTACTTTTTATGTTCTATGATATTTTTTGATCAGATGCGTAGTTCTCGAGATATATCCAGATATTTAAAAGTTCCGAAGCGGCACCAACATAATAGAGATACAGAAACACCGTGGCCCCTTTCTTTGAGGTAACTCTGCACTATTGCGAGCTGCAAATGCCACTTCCAGCTTAGCTGTGCAGAAGAAGAACAACAAGAAGAAGAAATATCTCGAAATATGTCCCTCAGGCCCCTTCCCTTGAGATAAATCTGCAAATATCTCGGAAACCAAGCGAGCTATGGCAAAATGTTAAGAGACCTTATTTGTAGAGAATTAAGTTTCCTACTTTTTATGTTCTACGATATTTTTTGATCAGATGCGTAGTTCTCGAGATATATCAAGATATTTAAAAGTTCCGAAGCCGCACCAACATAATAGAGATACAGAAACACCGTGGCCCCTTTCTTTGAGATAACTCTGCACTATTGCGAGCTGCAAATGCCACTTCCAGCTTAGCTGTGCAGAAGAAGAACAACAAGAAGAAGAAATATCTCGAAATATGTCCGTCAGGCCCCTTCCCTTGAGATAAATCTGCAAATATCTCGGAAACGAAGCGAACTATGGCAAAATCTTAAGAGACCTTTTTTGTAGAGAATTATGTTTCCTACAATTTACGTTCTCTGATATTTTTTGATCAGAAGCGTAGTTTTCGAGATACATCGAGATATTTAAAAGTTCCGAAGCCGCACCAACATAATAGAGATACAGAAACACCGTGGCCCCTTTCTTTGAGATAACTCTGCACTATTGCGAGCTGCAAATGCCACTTCCAGCTTAGCTGTGCAGAAGAAGAACAACAAGAAGAAGAAATATCTCGAAATATGTCCGTCAGGCCCCTTCCCTTGAGATAAATCTGCAAATATCTCGGAAACGAAGCGAACTATGGCAAAATCTTAAGAGACCTTTTTTGTAGAGAATTATGTTTCCTACAATTTACGTTCTCTGATATTTTTTGATCAGAAGCGTAGTTTTCGAGATATATCGAGATATTTAAAAGTTCCGAAGCCGCACCAACATAATAGAGATACAGAAACACCGTGGCCCCTTTCTTTGAGATAACTCTGCACTATTGCGAGCTGCAAATGCCACTTCCAGCTTAGCTGTGCAGAAGAAGAACAACAAGAAGAAGAAATATCTCGAAATATGTCCGTCAGGCCCCTTCCCTTGAGATAAATCTGCAAATATCTCGGAAACGAAGCGAGCTATGGCAAAATGTTAAGAGACCTTTTTTGTAGAGAATTAAGTTTCCTACTTTTTATGTTCTATGATATTTTTTGATCAGATGCGTAGTTCTCGAGATATATCAAGATATTTAAAAGTTCCGAAGCCGCACCAACATAATAGAGATACAGAAACACCGTGGCCCCTCTCTTTGAGATAACTCTGCCCAATTGCGAGCTGGAAATGCCACTTCCAGCTTAGCTGTGCAGAAGAAGAACAACAAGAAGAAGAAATATCTCGAAATATGTCCGTCAGGCCCCTTCCCTTGAGATAAATCTGCAAATATCTCGGAAACGAAGCGAGCTATGGCAAAATGTTAAGAGACCTTTTTTGTAGAGAATTATGTTTCCTACAATTTATGTTCTATGATATTTTTTGATCAGAAGCGTAGTTTTCGAGATATATCGAGATATTTAAAAGTTCCGAAGCCGCACCAACATAATAGAGATACAGAAACATCGAGGCCCCTTTCTTTGGGATAACTCTGCACTATTGCGAGCTGGAAATGCCACTTCCAGTTTAGCTGTGCAGAAGAAGAACAACAAGAAGAAGAAATATCTCGAAATATGTCCGTCAGGACCCTTCCCTTGAGATAAATCTGCAAATATCTCGGAAACGAAGCGAGCTATTGCAAAACGTTAAGAGACCTTTTTTGTAGAGAATTAAGTATCCTACTTTTTATGTTCTATGATATTTTTTGATCAGATGCGTAGTTCTCGAAATATATCAAGATATTTAAAAGTTCCGAAGCCGCACCAACATAATAGAGATACAGAAACACCGTGGCCCCTTTCTTTGAGATAACTCTGCACTATTGCGAGCTGCAAATGCCACTTCCAGCTTAGCTGTGCAGAAGAAGAACAACAAGAAGAAGAAATATCTGGAAATATGTCCGTCAGGCCCCTTCCCTTGAGATAAATCTGCAAATATCTCGGAAACGAAGAGAGCTATGGCAAAATGATAAGAGACCTTTTTTGTAGAGAATTAAGTTGCCTACTTTTTACGTTCTATGATATTTTTTGATCAGATGCGTAGTTCTCGAGATATCTCAAGATATTTAAAAGTTCCGAAGCCGCACCAACATAATAGAGATACAGAAACACCGTGGCCCCTTTCTTTGAGATAACTCTGCACTATTGCGAGCTGCAAATGCCACTTCCAGCTTAGCTGTGCAGAAGAAGAACAACAAGAAGAAGAAATATCTCGAAATATGTCCGTCGGCCCCTTCCCTTGAGATAAATCTGCAAATATCTCGGAAACGAAGCGAGCTATGGCAAAATGTTAAGAGACATTTTTTGTAGAGAATTAAGTTTCCTACTTTTTATGTTCTATGATATTTTTCGATCAGAGGCGTAGTTCTCGAGATATATCAAGATATTTAAAAGTTCCGAAGCCGCACCAACATAATAGAGATACAGAAACACCGTGGCCCCTCTCTTTCAGAAAACTCTGCACTATTGCGAGCTGCAAATGCCACTTCCAACTTAGCTGTGCAGAAGAAGAACAACAAGAAGAAGAAATATCTCGAAATATGTCCGTTAGGCCCCTTCCCTTGAGATAAATCTGCAAATATCTCGGAAACGAAGCGAGCTATGGCAAAATGTTAACAGACTTTTTTGTAGAGAATTAAGTTTCCTACTTTTTATGTTCTATGATATTTTTTGATCAGACGCGTAGTTCTCGAGATATATCAAGATATTTAAAAGTTCCGAAGCCGCACCAACATAATAGAGATACAGAAACACCGTGGCCCCTTTCTTTGAGATAACTCTGCACCTTGCGAGCTGCAAATGCCACTTCCAGCTTAGCTGTGCAGAAGAAGAACAACAAGAAGAAGAAATATCTCGAAATATGTCCGTCAGGCCCCTTCCCTTGAGATAAATCTGCAAATATCTCGGAAACGAAGAGAGCTATGGCAAAATGATAAGAGACCTTTTTTGTAGAGAATTAAGTTGCCTACTTTTTATGTTCTATGATATTTTTTGATCAGATGCGTAGTTCTCGAGATATATCAAGATATTTAAAAGTTCCGAAGCCGCACCAACATAATAGAGATACAGAAACACCGTGGCTCCTTTCTTTGAGATAACTCTGCACTATTGCGACCTGGAAATGCCACTTCCAGTTTAGCTGTGCAGAAGAAGAACAACAAGAAGAAGAAATATCTCGAAATATGTCCGTCAGGCCCCTTCCCTTGAGATATATCTGCAAATATCTCGGAAACGAAGCGAGCTATGGCAAAATGTTAAGAGACCTTTTTTGTAGAGAATTATGTTTCCTACAATTTATGTTCTATGATATTTTTTGATCAGAAGCGTAGTTTTCGAGATATATCGAGATATTTAAAAGTTCCGAAGCCGCACCAACATAATAGAGATACAGAAACACCGTGACCCTTTTCTTTGAGATAACTCTGCACTAGTGCGAGCCTCAAATGCCACTTCCAGCTTAGCTGTGCAGAAGAAGAACAACAAGAAGAAGAAATATCTCGAAATATGTCCGTCAGGCCCCTTCCCTTGAGATAAATCTGCAAATATCTCGGAAACGAAGCGAGCTATGGCAAAATGTTAAGAGACGTTTTTTGTAGAGAATTATGTTTCCTACAATTTATGTTCTATGATATTTTTTGATCAGAAGCGTAGTTTTCGAGGTATATCGAGATATTTAAAAGTTCCGAAGCCGCACCAACATAATAGAGTTTCAGAAACACCGTGGCCCCTTTCTTTGAGATAACTCTGCACTAGTGCGAGCCGCAAATGCCACTTCCAGCTTAGCTGTGCAGAAGAAGAACAACAAGAAGAAGAAATATCTCGAAATATGTCCGTCAGGCCCCTTCCCTTGAGATAAATCTGCAAATATCTCGGAAACGAAGCGAGCTATGGCAAAATGTTAAGAGACCTTTTTTGTAGAGAATTATGTTTCCTACAATTTATGTTCTATGATATTTTTGGATCAGAAGCGTAGTTTTCGAGATATATCGAGATATTTAAAAGTTCCGAAGCCGCACCAACATAATAGAGATACAGAAACACCGGGGCCCCTTTCTTTGAGATAACTCTGCACTATTGCGAGCTGCAAATGCCACTTCCAGCTTAGCTGTGCAGAAGAAGAACAACAAGAAGAAGAAATATCTCGAAATATGTCCGTCAGGCCCCTTCCCTTGAGATGTATCTGCAAATATCTCGGAAACGAAGCGAGCTATGGCAAAATGTTAAGAGACCTTTTTTGTAGAGAATTATGTTTCCTACAATTTATGTTCTATGATATTTTTTGATCAGAAGCGTAGTTTTCGAGATATATCGAGATATTTAAAAGTTCCGAAGCCGCACCAACATAATAGAGATACAGAAAAACCGTGTCCCCTTTCTTTGAGATAACTCTGCACTAGTGCGAGCCGCAAATGCCACTTCCAGCTTAGCTGTGCAGAAGAAGAACAACAAGAAGAAATATCTCGAAATATGTCCGTCAGGCCCCTTCCCTTGAGATAAATCTGCAAATATCTCGGAAACGAAGCGAGCTATGGCAAAATGTTAAGAGACCTTTTTTGTAGAGAATTAAGTTTCCTACTTTTTATGTTCTATGATATTTTTTGATCAGATGCGTAGTTCTCGAGATATATTAAGATATTTAAAAGTTCCGAAGCCGCACCAACATAATAGAGATACAGAAACACCGTGGCCCCTTTCTTTGAGATAACTCTGCACTATTGCGAGCTGCAAATGCCACTTCCAGCTTAGCTGTGCAGAAGAAGAACAACAAGAAGAAGAAATATCTCGAAATATGTCCGTCAGGCCCCTTCCCTTGAGATAAATCTGCAAATATATCGGAAACGAAGCGAGCTATGGCAAAATGTTAAGAGACCTTCTTTGTAGAGAATTAAGTTTCCTACTTTTTATGTTCTATGATATTTTTTGATCAGATGCGTAGTTCTCGAGATATATCAAGATATTTAAAAGTTCCGAAGCCGCACCAACATAATAGAGATACAGAAACACCGTGGCCCCTTTCTTTGTGATAACTCTGCACTATTGCGAGCTGTAAATGCCACTTCCAGCTTAGCTGTGCAGAAGAAGAACAACATGAAGAAGAAATATCTCGAAATAAGTCCGTCAGGCCCCTTCCCTTGAGATAAATCTGCAAATATCTCGGAAACGAAGCGAGCTATGGCAAAATGTTAAGAGACGTTTTTTGTAGAGAATTATGTTTCCTACAATTTATGTTCTATGATATTTTTTGATCAGAAGCGTAGTTTTCGAGGTATATCGAGATATTTAAAAGTTCCGAAGCCGCACCAACATAATAGAGATTCAGAAACACCGTGGCCCCTTTCTTTGAGATAACTCTGCACTAGTGCGAGCCGCAAATGCCACTTCCAGCTTAGCTGTGCAGAAGAAGAACAACAAGAAGAAGAAATATCTCGAAATATGTCCGTCAGGCCCCTTCCCTTGAGATAAATCTGCAAATATCTCGGAAACGAAGCGAGCTATGGCAAAATGATAAGAGACCTTTTTTGTAGAGAATTAAGTTTCCTACTTTTTATCTTCTATGATATTTTTTGATCAGATGCGTAGTTCTCGAGATATATCAAGATATTTAAAAGTTCCGAAGCCGCACCAACATAATAGAGATACAGAAACACCGTGACCCTTTTCTTTGAGATAACTCTGCACTAGTGCGAGCCTCAAATGCCACTTCCAGCTTAGCTGTGCAGAAGAAGAACAACAAGAAGAAGAAATATCTCGAAATATGTCCGTCAGGCCCCTTCCCTTGAGATAAATCTGCAAATATCTCGGAAACGAAGCGAGCTATGGCAAAATGTTAAGAGACGTTTTTTGTAGAGAATTATGTTTCCTACAATTTATGTTCTATGATATTTTTTGATCAGAAGCGTAGTTTTCGAGGTATATCGAGATATTTAAAAGTTCCGAAGCCGCACCAACATAATAGAGTTTCAGAAACACCGTGGCCCCTTTCTTTGAGATAACTCTGCACTAGTGCGAGCCGCAAATGCCACTTCCAGCTTAGCTGTGCAGAAGAAGAACAACAAGAAGAAGAAATATCTCGAAATATGTCCGTCAGGCCCCTTCCCTTGAGATAAATCTGCAAATATCTCGGAAACGAAGCGAGCTATGGCAAAATGTTAAGAGACCTTTTTTGTAGAGAATTATGTTTCCTACAATTTATGTTCTATGATATTTTTGGATCAGAAGCGTAGTTTTCGAGATATATCGAGATATTTAAAAGTTCCGAAGCCGCACCAACATAATAGAGATACAGAAACACCGGGGCCCCTTTCTTTGAGATAACTCTGCACTATTGCGAGCTGCAAATGCCACTTCCAGCTTAGCTGTGCAGAAGAAGAACAACAAGAAGAAGAAATATCTCGAAATATGTCCGTCAGGCCCCTTCCCTTGAGATGTATCTGCAAATATCTCGGAAACGAAGCGAGCTATGGCAAAATGTTAAGAGACCTTTTTTGTAGAGAATTATGTTTCCTACAATTTATGTTCTATGATATTTTTTGATCAGAAGCGTAGTTTTCGAGATATATCGAGATATTTAAAAGTTCCGAAGCCGCACCAACATAATAGAGATACAGAAAAACCGTGTCCCCTTTCTTTGAGATAACTCTGCACTAGTGCGAGCCGCAAATGCCACTTCCAGCTTAGCTGTGCAGAAGAAGAACAACAAGAAGAAATATCTCGAAATATGTCCGTCAGGCCCCTTCCCTTGAGATAAATCTGCAAATATCTCGGAAACGAAGCGAGCTATGGCAAAATGTTAAGAGACCTTTTTTGTAGAGAATTAAGTTTCCTACTTTTTATGTTCTATGATATTTTTTGATCAGATGCGTAGTTCTCGAGATATATTAAGATATTTAAAAGTTCCGAAGCCGCACCAACATAATAGAGATACAGAAACACCGTGGCCCCTTTCTTTGAGATAACTCTGCACTATTGCGAGCTGCAAATGCCACTTCCAGCTTAGCTGTGCAGAAGAAGAACAACAAGAAGAAGAAATATCTCGAAATATGTCCGTCAGGCCCCTTCCCTTGAGATAAATCTGCAAATATCTCGGAAACGAAGCGAGCTATGGCAAAATGTTAAGAGACGTTTTTTGTAGAGAATTATGTTTCCTACAATTTATGTTCTATGATATTTTTTGATCAGAAGCGTAGTTTTCGAGGTATATCGAGATATTTAAAAGTTCCGGAGCCGCACCAACATAATAGAGATTCAGAAACACCGTGGCCCCTTTCTTTGAGATAACTCTGCACTAGTGCGAGCCGCAAATGCCACTTCCAGCTTAGCTGTGCAGAAGAAGAACAACAAGAAGAAGAAATATCTCGAAATATGTCCGTCAGGCCCCTTCCCTTGAGATAAATCTGCAAATATCTCGGAAACGAAGCGAGCTATGGCAAAATGATAAGAGACCTTTTTTGTAGAGAATTAAGTTTCCTACTTTTTATCTTCTATGATATTTTTTGATCAGATGCGTAGTTCTCGAGATATATCAAGATATTTAAAAGTTCCGAAGCCGCACCAACATAATAGAGATACAGAAACACCGTGGCCCCTCTCTTTGAGATAACTCTGCACTATTGCGAGCTGGAAATGCCACTTCCAGTTTAGCTGTGCAGAAGAAGAACAACAAGAAGAAGAAATATCTCGAAATATGTCCGTTAGGCCCCTTCCCTTGAGATAAATCTGCAAATATCTCGGAAACCAAGCGAGCTATGGCAAAATGTTAAGAGACCTTTTTTGTAGAGAATTAAGTTTCCTACTTTTTATGTTCTATGATATTTTTTGATCAGAAGCGTAGTTTTCGAGATATATCGAGATATTTAAAAGTTCCGAAGCCGCACCAACATAATAGAGGTACAGAAACACCGTGGCCCCTTTCTTTGAGATAACTCTGCACGATTGCGAGCTGGAAATGCCACTTCCAGTTTAGCTGTGCAGAAGAAGAACAACAAGAAGAAGAAATATCTCGAAATATGTCCGTCAGGCCCCTTCCCTTGAGATATATCTGCAAATATCTCGGAAACGAAGCGAGCTATGGCAAAATGTTAAGAGACCTTTTGTGTAGAGAATTATGTTTCCTACAATTTATGTTCTATGATATTTTTTGATCAGAAGCGTAGTTTTCGAGATATATCGAGATATTTAAAAGTTCCGAAGCCGCACCAACATAATAGAGATACAGAAACACCGTGGCCCCTTTCTTTGAGATAACTCTGCACTAGTGCGAGCCGCAAATGCCACTTCCAGCTTAGCTGTGCAGAAGAAGAACAACAAGAAGAAGAAATATCTCGAAATATGTCCGTCAGGCCCCTTCCCTTGAGATAAATCTGCAAATATCTCGGAAACGAAGCGAGCTATGGCAAAATGATAAGAGACCTTTTTTGTAGAGAATTAAGTTTCCTACTTTTTATCTTCTATGATATTTTTTGATCAGATGCGTAGTTCTCGAGATATATCAAGATATTTAAAAGTTCCGAAGCCGCACCAACATAATAGAGATACAGAAACACCGTGGCCCCTTTCTTTGAGATAACTCTGCACTATTGCGAGCTGTAAATGCCACTTCCAGCTTAGCTGTGCAGAAGAAGAACAACATGAAGAAGAAATATCTCGAAATAAGTCCGTCAGGCCCCTTCCCTTGAGATAAATCTGCAAATATCTCGGAAACGAAGCGAGCTATGGCAAAATGTTAAGAGACGTTTTTTGTAGAGAATTATGTTTCCTACAATTTATGTTCTATGATATTTTTTGATCAGAAGCGTAGTTTTCGAGGTATATCGAGATATTTAAAAGTTCCGAAGCCGCACCAACATAATAGAGATTCAGAAACACCGTGGCCCCTTTCTTTGAGATAACTCTGCACTAGTGCGAGCCGCAAATGCCACTTCCAGCTTAGCTGTGCAGAAGAAGAACAACAAGAAGAAGAAATATCTCGAAATATGTCCGTCAGGCCCCTTCCCTTGAGATAAATCTGCAAATATCTCGGAAACGAAGCGAGCTATGGCAAAATGATAAGAGACCTTTTTTGTAGAGAATTAAGTTTCCTACTTTTTATCTTCTATGATATTTTTTGATCAGATGCGTAGTTCTCGAGATATATCAAGATATTTAAAAGTTCCGAAGCCGCACCAACATAATAGAGATACAGAAACACCGTGGCCCCTCTCTTTGAGATAACTCTGCACTATTGCGAGCTGGAAATGCCACTTCCAGTTTAGCTGTGCAGAAGAAGAACAACAAGAAGAAGAAATATCTCGAAATATGTCCGTTAGGCCCCTTCCCTTGAGATAAATCTGCAAATATCTCGGAAACCAAGCGAGCTATGGCAAAATGTTAAGAGACCTTTTTTGTAGAGAATTAAGTTTCCTACTTTTTATGTTCTATGATATTTTTTGATCAGAAGCGTAGTTTTCGAGATATATCGAGATATTTAAAAGTTCCGAAGCCGCACCAACATAATAGAGGTACAGAAACACCGTGGCCCCTTTCTTTGAGATAACTCTGCACGATTGTGAGCTGGAAATGCCACTTCCAGTTTAGCTGTGCAGAAGAAGAACAACAAGAAGAAGAAATATCTCGAAATATGTCCGTCAGGCCCCTTCCCTTGAGATATATCTGCAAATATCTCGGAAACGAAGCGAGCTATGGCAAAATGTTAAGAGACCTTTTTTGTAGAGAATTAAGTTTCCTACTTTTTATGTTCTATGATATTTTTTGATCAGAAGCGTAGTTTTCGAGATATATCGAGATATTTAAAAGTTCCGAAGCCGCACCAACATAATAGAGGTACAGAAACACCGTGGCCCCTTTCTTTGAGATAACTCTGCACGATTGTGAGCTGGAAATGCCACTTCCAGTTTAGCTGTGCAGAAGAAGAACAACAAGAAGAAGAAATATCTCGAAATATGTCCGTCAGGCCCCTTCCCTTGAGATATATCTGCAAATATCTCGGAAACGAAGCGAGCTATGGCAAAATGTTAAGAGACCTTTTGTGTAGAGAATTATGTTTCCTACAATTTATGTTCTATGATATTTTTTGATCAGAAGCGTAGTTTTCGAGATATATCGAGATATTTAAAAGTTCCGAAGCCGCACCAACATAATAGAGATACAGAAACACCGTGGCCCCTTTCTTTGAGATAACTCTGCACTAGTGCGAGCCGCAAATGCCACTTCCAGCTTAGCTGTGCAGAAGAAGAACAACAAGAAGAAGAAATATCTCGAAATATGTCCGTCAGGCCCCTTCCCTTGAGATAAATCTGCAAATATCTCGGAAACGAAGCGAGCTATGGCAAAATGTTAAGAGACCTTTTTTGTAGAGAATTAAGTTTCCTACTTTTTATGTTCTATGATATTATTTGATCAGATGCGTAGTTCTCGAGATATATCAAGATATTTAAAAGTTCCGAAGCCGCACCAACATAATAGAGATACAGAAACACCGTGGCCCCTTTCTTTGAGATAACTCTGCACTATTGCGAGCTGCAAATGCCACTTTCAGCTTAGCTGTGCAGAAGAAGAACAACAAGAAGAAGAAATATCTCGAAATATGTCCGTCAGGCCCCTTCCCTTGAGATAAATCTGCAAATATATCGGAAACGAAGCGAGCTATGGCAAAATGTTAAGAGACCTTTTTTGTAGAGAATTAAGTTTCCTACTTTTTATGTTCTATGATATTTTTTGATCAGATGCGTAGTTCTCGAGATATATCAAGATATTTAAAAGTTCCGAAGCCGCACCAACATAATAGAGATACAGAAACACCGTGGCCCCTTTCTTTGAGATAACTCTGCACTATTGCGAGCTGTAAATGCCACTTCCAGCTTAGCTGTGCAGAAGAAGAACAACATGAAGAAGAAATATCTCGAAATAAGTCCGTCAGGCCCCTTCCCTTGAGATAAATCTGCAAATATCTCGGAAACGAAGCGAGCTATGGCAAAATGTTAAGAGACGTTTTTTGTAGAGAATTAAGTTTCCTACTTTTTATGTTCTATGATATTTTTTGATCAGATGCGTAGTTCTCGAGATATATTAAGATATTTAAAAGTTCCGAAGCCGCACCAACATAATAGAGATACAGAAACACCGTGGCCCCTTTCTTTGAGATAACTCTGCACTATTGCGAGCTGCAAATGCCACTTCCAGCTTAGCTGTGCAGAAGAAGAACAACAAGAAGAAGAAATATCTCGAAATATGTCCGTCAGGCCCCTTCCCTTGAGATAAATCTGCAAATATATCGGAAACGAAGCGAGCTATGGCAAAATGTTAAGAGACCTTTTTTGTAGAGAATTAAGTTTCCTACTTTTTATGTTCTATGATATTTTTTGATCAGATGCGTAGTTCTCGAGATATATCAAGATATTTAAAAGTTCCGAAGCCGCACCAACATAATAGAGATACAGAAACACCGTGGCCCCTTTCTTTGAGATAACTCTGCACTATTGCGAGCTGTAAATGCCACTTCCAGCTTAGCTGTGCAGAAGAAGAACAACATGAAGAAGAAATATCTCGAAATAAGTCCGTCAGGCCCCTTCCCTTGAGATAAATCTGCAAATATCTCGGAAACGAAGCGAGCTATGGCAAAATGTTAAGAGACGTTTTTTGTAGAGAATTATGTTTCCTACAATTTATGTTCTATGATATTTTTTGATCAGAAGCGTAGTTTTCGAGGTATATCGAGATATTTAAAAGTTCCGAAGCCGCACCAACATAATAGAGATTCAGAAACACCGTGGCCCCTTTCTTTGAGATAACTCTGCACTAGTGCGAGCCGCAAATGCCACTTCCAGCTTAGCTGTGCAGAAGAAGAACAACAAGAAGAAGAAATATCTCGAAATATGTCCGTCAGGCCCCTTCCCTTGAGATAAATCTGCAAATATCTCGGAAACGAAGCGAGCTATGGCAAAATGATAAGAGACCTTTTTTGTAGAGAATTAAGTTTCCTACTTTTTATCTTCTATGATATTTTTTGATCAGATGCGTAGTTCTCGAGATATATCAAGATATTTAAAAGTTCCGAAGCCGCACCAACATAATAGAGATACAGAAACACCGTGGCCCCTTTCTTTGAGATAACTCTGCACTATTGCGAGCTGTAAATGCCA
Organism: Osmia lignaria lignaria; assembly: GCF_051020975.1. NCBI lineage: Eukaryota > Metazoa > Arthropoda > Insecta > Hymenoptera > Megachilidae > Osmia > Osmia lignaria. The sequence continues at coordinate 5,897,309 of NW_027478165.1, forward strand.
CTTCCAGCTTAGCTGTGCAGAAGAAGAACAACATGAAGAAGAAATATCTCGAAATAAGTCCGTCAGGCCCCTTCCCTTGAGATAAATCTGCAAATATCTCGGAAACGAAGCGAGCTATGGCAAAATGTTAAGAGACGTTTTTTGTAGAGAATTATGTTTCCTACAATTTATGTTCTATGATATTTTTTGATCAGAAGCGTAGTTTTCGAGGTATATCGAGATATTTAAAAGTTCCGAAGCCGCACCAACATAATAGAGATTCAGAAACACCGTGGCCCCTTTCTTTGAGATAACTCTGCACTAGTGCGAGCCGCAAATGCCACTTCCAGCTTAGCTGTGCAGAAGAAGAACAACAAGAAGAAGAAATATCTCGAAATATGTCCGTCAGGCCCCTTCCCTTGAGATAAATCTGCAAATATCTCGGAAACGAAGCGAGCTATGGCAAAATGATAAGAGACCTTTTTTGTAGAGAATTAAGTTTCCTACTTTTTATCTTCTATGATATTTTTTGATCAGATGCGTAGTTCTCGAGATATATCAAGATATTTAAAAGTTCCGAAGCCGCACCAACATAATAGAGATACAGAAACACCGTGGCCCCTCTCTTTGAGATAACTCTGCACTATTGCGAGCTGGAAATGCCACTTCCAGTTTAGCTGTGCAGAAGAAGAACAACAAGAAGAAGAAATATCTCGAAATATGTCCGTTAGGCCCCTTCCCTTGAGATAAATCTGCAAATATCTCGGAAACCAAGCGAGCTATGGCAAAATGTTAAGAGACCTTTTTTGTAGAGAATTAAGTTTCCTACTTTTTATGTTCTATGATATTTTTTGATCAGAAGCGTAGTTTTCGAGATATATCGAGATATTTAAAAGTTCCGAAGCCGCACCAACATAATAGAGGTACAGAAACACCGTGGCCCCTTTCTTTGAGATAACTCTGCACGATTGTGAGCTGGAAATGCCACTTCCAGTTTAGCTGTGCAGAAGAAGAACAACAAGAAGAAGAAATATCTCGAAATATGTCCGTCAGGCCCCTTCCCTTGAGATATATCTGCAAATATCTCGGAAACGAAGCGAGCTATGGCAAAATGTTAAGAGACCTTTTGTGTAGAGAATTATGTTTCCTACAATTTATGTTCTATGATATTTTTTGATCAGAAGCGTAGTTTTCGAGATATATCGAGATATTTAAAAGTTCCGAAGCCGCACCAACATAATAGAGATACAGAAACACCGTGGCCCCTTTCTTTGAGATAACTCTGCACTAGTGCGAGCCGCAAATGCCACTTCCAGCTTAGCTGTGCAGAAGAAGAACAACAAGAAGAAGAAATATCTCGAAATATGTCCGTCAGGCCCCTTCCCTTGAGATAAATCTGCAAATATCTCGGAAACGAAGCGAGCTATGGCAAAATGATAAGAGACCTTTTTTGTAGAGAATTAAGTTTCCTACTTTTTATCTTCTATGATATTTTTTGATCAGATGCGTAGTTCTCGAGATATATCAAGATATTTAAAAGTTCCGAAGCCGCACCAACATAATAGAGATACAGAAACACCGTGGCCCCTCTCTTTGAGATAACTCTGCACTATTGCGAGCTGGAAATGCCACTTCCAGTTTAGCTGTGCAGAAGAAGAACAACAAGAAGAAGAAATATCTCGAAATATGTCCGTTAGGCCCCTTCCCTTGAGATAAATCTGCAAATATCTCGGAAACCAAGCGAGCTATGGCAAAATGTTAAGAGACCTTTTTTGTAGAGAATTAAGTTTCCTACTTTTTATGTTCTATGATATTTTTTGATCAGAAGCGTAGTTTTCGAGATATATCGAGATATTTAAAAGTTCCGAAGCCGCACCAACATAATAGAGGTACAGAAACACCGTGGCCCCTTTCTTTGAGATAACTCTGCACGATTGTGAGCTGGAAATGCCACTTCCAGTTTAGCTGTGCAGAAGAAGAACAACAAGAAGAAGAAATATCTCGAAATATGTCCGTCAGGCCCCTTCCCTTGAGATATATCTGCAAATATCTCGGAAACGAAGCGAGCTATGGCAAAATGTTAAGAGACCTTTTGTGTAGAGAATTATGTTTCCTACAATTTATGTTCTATGATATTTTTTGATCAGAAGCGTAGTTTTCGAGATATATCGAGATATTTAAAAGTTCCGAAGCCGCACCAACATAATAGAGATACAGAAACACCGTGGCCCCTTTCTTTGAGATAACTCTGCACTAGTGCGAGCCGCAAATGCCACTTCCAGCTTAGCTGTGCAGAAGAAGAACAACAAGAAGAAGAAATATCTCGAAATATGTCCGTCAGGCCCCTTCCCTTGAGATAAATCTGCAAATATCTCGGAAACGAAGCGAGCTATGGCAAAATGTTAAGAGACCTTTTTTGTAGAGAATTAAGTTTCCTACTTTTTATGTTCTATGATATTATTTGATCAGATGCGTAGTTCTCGAGATATATCAAGATATTTAAAAGTTCCGAAGCCGCACCAACATAATAGAGATACAGAAACACCGTGGCCCCTTTCTTTGAGATAACTCTGCACTATTGCGAGCTGCAAATGCCACTTTCAGCTTAGCTGTGCAGAAGAAGAACAACAAGAAGAAGAAATATCTCGAAATATGTCCGTCAGGCCCCTTCCCTTGAGATAAATCTGCAAATATATCGGAAACGAAGCGAGCTATGGCAAAATGTTAAGAGACCTTTTTTGTAGAGAATTAAGTTTCCTACTTTTTATGTTCTATGATATTTTTTGATCAGATGCGTAGTTCTCGAGATATATCAAGATATTTAAAAGTTCCGAAGCCGCACCAACATAATAGAGATACAGAAACACCGTGGCCCCTTTCTTTGAGATAACTCTGCACTATTGCGAGCTGTAAATGCCACTTCCAGCTTAGCTGTGCAGAAGAAGAACAACATGAAGAAGAAATATCTCGAAATAAGTCCGTCAGGCCCCTTCCCTTGAGATAAATCTGCAAATATCTCGGAAACGAAGCGAGCTATGGCAAAATGTTAAGAGACGTTTTTTGTAGAGAATTAAGTTTCCTACTTTTTATGTTCTATGATATTTTTTGATCAGATGCGTAGTTCTCGAGATATATTAAGATATTTAAAAGTTCCGAAGCCGCACCAACATAATAGAGATACAGAAACACCGTGGCCCCTTTCTTTGAGATAACTCTGCACTATTGCGAGCTGCAAATGCCACTTCCAGCTTAGCTGTGCAGAAGAAGAACAACAAGAAGAAGAAATATCTCGAAATATGTCCGTCAGGCCCCTTCCCTTGAGATAAATCTGCAAATATATCGGAAACGAAGCGAGCTATGGCAAAATGTTAAGAGACCTTTTTTGTAGAGAATTAAGTTTCCTACTTTTTATGTTCTATGATATTTTTTGATCAGATGCGTAGTTCTCGAGATATATCAAGATATTTAAAAGTTCCGAAGCCGCACCAACATAATAGAGATACAGAAACACCGTGGCCCCTTTCTTTGAGATAACTCTGCACTATTGCGAGCTGTAAATGCCACTTCCAGCTTAGCTGTGCAGAAGAAGAACAACATGAAGAAGAAATATCTCGAAATAAGTCCGTCAGGCCCCTTCCCTTGAGATAAATCTGCAAATATCTCGGAAACGAAGCGAGCTATGGCAAAATGTTAAGAGACGTTTTTTGTAGAGAATTATGTTTCCTACAATTTATGTTCTATGATATTTTTTGATCAGAAGCGTAGTTTTCGAGGTATATCGAGATATTTAAAAGTTCCGAAGCCGCACCAACATAATAGAGATTCAGAAACACCGTGGCCCCTTTCTTTGAGATAACTCTGCACTAGTGCGAGCCGCAAATGCCACTTCCAGCTTAGCTGTGCAGAAGAAGAACAACAAGAAGAAGAAATATCTCGAAATATGTCCGTCAGGCCCCTTCCCTTGAGATAAATCTGCAAATATCTCGGAAACGAAGCGAGCTATGGCAAAATGATAAGAGACCTTTTTTGTAGAGAATTAAGTTTCCTACTTTTTATCTTCTATGATATTTTTTGATCAGATGCGTAGTTCTCGAGATATATCAAGATATTTAAAAGTTCCGAAGCCGCACCAACATAATAGAGATACAGAAACACCGTGGCCCCTCTCTTTGAGATAACTCTGCACTATTGCGAGCTGGAAATGCCACTTCCAGTTTAGCTGTGCAGAAGAAGAACAACAAGAAGAAGAAATATCTCGAAATATGTCCGTTAGGCCCCTTCCCTTGAGATAAATCTGCAAATATCTCGGAAACGAAGCGAGCTATGGCAAAATGTTAAGAGACCTTTTTTGTAGAGAATTAAGTTTCCTACTTTTTATGTTCTATGATATTTTTTGATCAGAAGCGTAGTTTTCGAGATATATCGAGATATTTAAAAGTTCCGAAGCCGCACCAACATAATAGAGGTACAGAAACACCGTGGCCCCTTTCTTTGAGATAACTCTGCACGATTGCGAGCTGGAAATGCCACTTCCAGTTTAGCTGTGCAGAAGAAGAACAACAAGAAGAAGAAATATCTCGAAATATGGCCGTCAGGCCCCTTCCCTTGAGATATATCTGCAAATATCTCGGAAACGAAGCGAGCTATGGCAAAATGTTGAGAGACCTTTTGTGTAGAGAATTATGTTTCCTACAATTTATGTTCTATGATATTTTTTGATCAGAAGCGTAGTTTTCGAGATATGTCGAGATATTTAAAAGTTCCGAAGCCGCACCAACATAATAGAGATACAGAAACACCGTGGCCCCTTTCTTTGAGATAACTCTGCACTAGTGCGAGCCGCAAATGCTACTTCCAGCTTAGCTGTGCAGAAGAAGAACAACAAGAAGAAGAAATATCTCGAAATATGTCCGTCAGGCCCCTTCCCTTGAGATAAATCTGCAAATATCTCGGAAACGAAGCGAGCTATGGCAAAATGTTAAGAGACCTTTTTTGTAGAGAATTAAGTTTCCTACTTTTTATGTTCTATGATATTATTTGATCAGATGCGTAGTTCTCGAGATATATCAAGATATTTAAAAGTTCCGAAGCCGCACCAACATAATAGAGATACAGAAACACCGTGGCCCCTTTCTTTGAGATAACTCTGCACTATTGCGAGCTGCAAATGCCACTTTCAGCTTAGCTGTGCAGAAGAAGAACAACAAGAAGAAGAAATATCTCGAAATATGTCCGTCAGGCCCCTTCCCTTGAGATAAATCTGCAAATATCTCGGAAACGAAGAGAGCTATGGCAAAATGTTAAGAGACCTTTTTTGTAGAGAATTAAGTTTCCTACAATTTATGTTCTATGATATTTTTTGATCAGAAGCGTAGTTTTCGAGATATATCGAGATATTTAAAAGTTCCGAAGCCGCACCAACATAATAGGGATACAGAAACACCGTAGCCCCTTTCTTTGAGATAACTCTGCACTAGTGCGAGCCGCAAATGCCACTTTCAGCTTAGCTGTGCACAAGAAGAACAACAAGAAGAAGAAATATCTCGAAATATGTCCGTCAGGCCCCTTCCCTTGAGATAGATCTGCAAATATCTCGGAAACGAAGCGAGCTATGGCAAAATGTTAAGAGACCTTTTTTGTAGAGAATTAAGTTTCCTACTTTTTATGTTCTATGATATTTTTTGATCAGATGCGTAGTTCTCGACATATATCAAGATATTTAAAAGTTCCGAAGCCGCACCAACATAATAGAGATACAGAAACACCGTGGCCCCTTTCTTTGTGATAACTCTGCACTATTGCGAGCTGCAAATGCCACTTCCAGCTTAGCTGTGCAGAGGAAGAACAACAAGAAGAAGAAATATCTCGAAATATGTCCGTCAGGCCAGTTCCATTGAGCTGAATCTGCAAATATCTCGGAAACGAAGCGAGCTATGGCAAAATGTTAAGAGACGTTTTTTGTAGAGAATTATGTTTCCTACAATTTATGTTCTATGATATTTTTTGATCCGAAGCGTAGTTTTCGAGATATATCGAGATATTTAAAAGTTCCGAAGCCGCACCAACATAATAGGGATACAGAAACACCGTGGCCCCTTTCTTTGAGATAACTCTGCACTAGTGCGAGCCGCAAATGCCACTTCCAGCTTAGCTGTGCAGAAGAAGAACAACAAGGAGAAGAAATATCTCGAAATATGTCCGTCAGGCCCCTTCCCTTGAGATAAATCTGCAAATATCTCGGAAACGAAGCGAGCTATGGCAAAATGTTAAGAGACCTTTTTTGTAGAGAATTATGTTTCCTACAATTTATGTTCTATGATATTTTTTGATCAGAAGCGTAGTTTTCGAGATATATCGAGATATTTAAAAGTTCCGAAGCCGCACCAACATAATAGAGATACAGAAAAACCGTGTCCCCTTTCTTTGAGATAACTCTGCACTAGTGCGAGCCGCAAATGCCACTTCCAGCTTAGCTGTGCAGAAGAAGAACAACAAGAAGAAATATCTCGAAATATGTCCGTCAGGCCCCTTCCCTTGAGATAAATCTGCAAATATCTCGGAAACGAAGCGAGCTATGGCAAAATGTTAAGAGACCTTTTTTGTAGAGAATTAAGTTTCCTACTTTTTATGTTCTATGATATTTTTTGATCAGATGCGTAGTTCTCGAGATATATTAAGATATTTAAAAGTTCCGAAGCCGCACCAACATAATAGAGATACAGAAACACCGTGGCCCCTTTCTTTGAGATAACTCTGCACTATTGCGAGCTGCAAATGCCACTTCCAGCTTAGCTGTGCAGAAGAAGAACAACAAGAAGAAGAAATATCTCGAAATATGTCCGTCAGGCCCCTTCCCTTGAGATAAATCTGCAAATATCTCGGAAACGAAGCGAGCTATGGCAAAATGTTAAGAGACGTTTTTTGTAGAGAATTATGTTTCCTACAATTTATGTTCTATGATATTTTTTGATCAGAAGCGTAGTTTTCGAGGTATATCGAGATATTTAAAAGTTCCGAAGCCGCACCAACATAATAGAGATTCAGAAACACCGTGGCCCCTTTCTTTGAGATAACTCTGCACTAGTGCGAGCCGCAAATGCCACTTCCAGCTTAGCTGTGCAGAAGAAGAACAACAAGAAGAAGAAATATCTCGAAATATGTCCGTCAGGCCCCTTCCCTTGAGATAAATCTGCAAATATCTCGGAAACGAAGCGAGCTATGGCAAAATGATAAGAGACCTTTTTTGTAGAGAATTAAGTTTCCTACTTTTTATCTTCTATGATATTTTTTGATCAGATGCGTAGTTCTCGAGATATATCAAGATATTTAGAAGTTCCGAAGCCGCACCAACATAATAGAGATACAGAAACACCGTGGCCCCTCTCTTTGAGATAACTCTGCACTATTGCGAGCTGGAAATGCCACTTCCAGTTTAGCTGTGCAGAAGAAGAACAACAAGAAGAAGAAATATCTCGAAATATGTCCGTTAGGCCCCTTCCCTTGAGATAAATCTGCAAATATCTCGGAAACCAAGCGAGCTATGGCAAAATGTTAAGAGACCTTTTTTGTAGAGAATTAAGTTTCCTACTTTTTATGTTCTATGATATTTTTTGATCAGAAGCGTAGTTTTCGAGATATATCGAGATATTTAAAAGTTCCGAAGCCGCACCAACATAATAGAGGTACAGAAACACCGTGGCCCCTTTCTTTGAGATAACTCTGCACGATTGCGAGCTGGAAATGCCACTTCCAGTTTAGCTGTGCAGAAGAAGAACAACAAGAAGAAGAAATATCTCGAAATATGTCCGTCAGGCCCCTTCCCTTGAGATATATCTGCAAATATCTCGGAAACGAAGCGAGCTATGGCAAAATGTTAAGAGACGTTTTTTGTAGAGAATTAAGTTTCCTACTTTTTATGTTCTATGATATTTTTTGATCAGATGCGTAGTTCTCGAGATATATTAAGATATTTAAAAGTTCCGAAGCCGCACCAACATAATAGAGATACAGAAACACCGTGGCCCCTTTCTTTGAGATAACTCTGCACTATTGCGAGCTGCAAATGCCACTTCCAGCTTAGCTGTGCAGAAGAAGAACAACAAGAAGAAGAAATATCTCGAAATATGTCCGTCAGGCCCCTTCCCTTGAGATAAATCTGCAAATATATCGGAAACGAAGCGAGCTATGGCAAAATGTTAAGAGACCTTTTTTGTAGAGAATTAAGTTTCCTACTTTTTATGTTCTATGATATTTTTTGATCAGATGCGTAGTTCTCGAGATATATCAAGATATTTAAAAGTTCCGAAGCCGCACCAACATAATAGAGATACAGAAACACCGTGGCCCCTTTCTTTGAGATAACTCTGCACTATTGCGAGCTGTAAATGCCACTTCCAGCTTAGCTGTGCAGAAGAAGAACAACATGAAGAAGAAATATCTCGAAATAAGTCCGTCAGGCCCCTTCCCTTGAGATAAATCTGCAAATATCTCGGAAACGAAGCGAGCTATGGCAAAATGTTAAGAGACGTTTTTTGTAGAGAATTATGTTTCCTACAATTTATGTTCTATGATATTTTTTGATCAGAAGCGTAGTTTTCGAGGTATATCGAGATATTTAAAAGTTCCGAAGCCGCACCAACATAATAGAGATTCAGAAACACCGTGGCCCCTTTCTTTGAGATAACTCTGCACTAGTGCGAGCCGCAAATGCCACTTCCAGCTTAGCTGTGCAGAAGAAGAACAACAAGAAGAAGAAATATCTCGAAATATGTCCGTCAGGCCCCTTCCCTTGAGATAAATCTGCAAATATCTCGGAAACGAAGCGAGCTATGGCAAAATGATAAGAGACCTTTTTTGTAGAGAATTAAGTTTCCTACTTTTTATCTTCTATGATATTTTTTGATCAGATGCGTAGTTCTCGAGATATATCAAGATATTTAAAAGTTCCGAAGCCGCACCAACATAATAGAGATACAGAAACACCGTGGCCCCTTTCTTTGAGATAACTCTGCACTATTGCGAGCTGTAAATGCCACTTCCAGCTTAGCTGTGCAGAAGAAGAACAACATGAAGAAGAAATATCTCGAAATAAGTCCGTCAGGCCCCTTCCCTTGAGATAAATCTGCAAATATCTCGGAAACGAAGCGAGCTATGGCAAAATGTTAAGAGACGTTTTTTGTAGAGAATTATGTTTCCTACAATTTATGTTCTATGATATTTTTTGATCAGAAGCGTAGTTTTCGAGGTATATCGAGATATTTAAAAGTTCCGAAGCCGCACCAACATAATAGAGATTCAGAAACACCGTGGCCCCTTTCTTTGAGATAACTCTGCACTAGTGCGAGCCGCAAATGCCACTTCCAGCTTAGCTGTGCAGAAGAAGAACAACAAGAAGAAGAAATATCTCGAAATATGTCCGTCAGGCCCCTTCCCTTGAGATAAATCTGCAAATATCTCGGAAACGAAGCGAGCTATGGCAAAATGATAAGAGACCTTTTTTGTAGAGAATTAAGTTTCCTACTTTTTATCTTCTATGATATTTTTTGATCAGATGCGTAGTTCTCGAGATATATCAAGATATTTAAAAGTTCCGAAGCCGCACCAACATAATAGAGATACAGAAACACCGTGGCCCCTCTCTTTGAGATAACTCTGCACTATTGCGAGCTGGAAATGCCACTTCCAGTTTAGCTGTGCAGAAGAAGAACAACAAGAAGAAGAAATATCTCGAAATATGTCCGTTAGGCCCCTTCCCTTGAGATAAATCTGCAAATATCTCGGAAACCAAGCGAGCTATGGCAAAATGTTAAGAGACCTTTTTTGTAGAGAATTAAGTTTCCTACTTTTTATGTTCTATGATATTTTTTGATCAGAAGCGTAGTTTTCGAGATATATCGAGATATTTAAAAGTTCCGAAGCCGCACCAACATAATAGAGGTACAGAAACACCGTGGCCCCTTTCTTTGAGATAACTCTGCACGATTGTGAGCTGGAAATGCCACTTCCAGTTTAGCTGTGCAGAAGAAGAACAACAAGAAGAAGAAATATCTCGAAATATGTCCGTCAGGCCCCTTCCCTTGAGATATATCTGCAAATATCTCGGAAACGAAGCGAGCTATGGCAAAATGTTAAGAGACCTTTTGTGTAGAGAATTATGTTTCCTACAATTTATGTTCTATGATATTTTTTGATCAGAAGCGTAGTTTTCGAGATATATCGAGATATTTAAAAGTTCCGAAGCCGCACCAACATAATAGAGATACAGAAACACCGTGGCCCCTTTCTTTGAGATAACTCTGCACTAGTGCGAGCCGCAAATGCCACTTCCAGCTTAGCTGTGCAGAAGAAGAACAACAAGAAGAAGAAATATCTCGAAATATGTCCGTCAGGCCCCTTCCCTTGAGATAAATCTGCAAATATCTCGGAAACGAAGCGAGCTATGGCAAAATGTTAAGAGACCTTTTTTGTAGAGAATTAAGTTTCCTACTTTTTATGTTCTATGATATTATTTGATCAGATGCGTAGTTCTCGAGATATATCAAGATATTTAAAAGTTCCGAAGCCGCACCAACATAATAGAGATACAGAAACACCGTGGCCCCTTTCTTTGAGATAACTCTGCACTATTGCGAGCTGCAAATGCCACTTTCAGCTTAGCTGTGCAGAAGAAGAACAACAAGAAGAAGAAATATCTCGAAATATGTCCGTCAGGCCCCTTCCCTTGAGATAAATCTGCAAATATATCGGAAACGAAGCGAGCTATGGCAAAATGTTAAGAGACCTTTTTTGTAGAGAATTAAGTTTCCTACTTTTTATGTTCTATGATATTTTTTGATCAGATGCGTAGTTCTCGAGATATATCAAGATATTTAAAAGTTCCGAAGCCGCACCAACATAATAGAGATACAGAAACACCGTGGCCCCTTTCTTTGAGATAACTCTGCACTATTGCGAGCTGTAAATGCCACTTCCAGCTTAGCTGTGCAGAAGAAGAACAACATGAAGAAGAAATATCTCGAAATAAGTCCGTCAGGCCCCTTCCCTTGAGATAAATCTGCAAATATCTCGGAAACGAAGCGAGCTATGGCAAAATGTTAAGAGACGTTTTTTGTAGAGAATTAAGTTTCCTACTTTTTATGTTCTATGATATTTTTTGATCAGATGCGTAGTTCTCGAGATATATTAAGATATTTAAAAGTTCCGAAGCCGCACCAACATAATAGAGATACAGAAACACCGTGGCCCCTTTCTTTGAGATAACTCTGCACTATTGCGAGCTGCAAATGCCACTTCCAGCTTAGCTGTGCAGAAGAAGAACAACAAGAAGAAGAAATATCTCGAAATATGTCCGTCAGGCCCCTTCCCTTGAGATAAATCTGCAAATATATCGGAAACGAAGCGAGCTATGGCAAAATGTTAAGAGACCTTTTTTGTAGAGAATTAAGTTTCCTACTTTTTATGTTCTATGATATTTTTTGATCAGATGCGTAGTTCTCGAGATATATCAAGATATTTAAAAGTTCCGAAGCCGCACCAACATAATAGAGATACAGAAACACCGTGGCCCCTTTCTTTGAGATAACTCTGCACTATTGCGAGCTGTAAATGCCACTTCCAGCTTAGCTGTGCAGAAGAAGAACAACATGAAGAAGAAATATCTCGAAATAAGTCCGTCAGGCCCCTTCCCTTGAGATAAATCTGCAAATATCTCGGAAACGAAGCGAGCTATGGCAAAATGTTAAGAGACGTTTTTTGTAGAGAATTATGTTTCCTACAATTTATGTTCTATGATATTTTTTGATCAGAAGCGTAGTTTTCGAGGTATATCGAGATATTTAAAAGTTCCGAAGCCGCACCAACATAATAGAGATTCAGAAACACCGTGGCCCCTTTCTTTGAGATAACTCTGCACTAGTGCGAGCCGCAAATGCCACTTCCAGCTTAGCTGTGCAGAAGAAGAACAACAAGAAGAAGAAATATCTCGAAATATGTCCGTCAGGCCCCTTCCCTTGAGATAAATCTGCAAATATCTCGGAAACGAAGCGAGCTATGGCAAAATGATAAGAGACCTTTTTTGTAGAGAATTAAGTTTCCTACTTTTTATCTTCTATGATATTTTTTGATCAGATGCGTAGTTCTCGAGATATATCAAGATATTTAAAAGTTCCGAAGCCGCACCAACATAATAGAGATACAGAAACACCGTGGCCCCTCTCTTTGAGATAACTCTGCACTATTGCGAGCTGGAAATGCCACTTCCAGTTTAGCTGTGCAGAAGAAGAACAACAAGAAGAAGAAATATCTCGAAATATGTCCGTTAGGCCCCTTCCCTTGAGATAAATCTGCAAATATCTCGGAAACGAAGCGAGCTATGGCAAAATGTTAAGAGACCTTTTTTGTAGAGAATTAAGTTTCCTACTTTTTATGTTCTATGATATTTTTTGATCAGAAGCGTAGTTTTCGAGATATATCGAGATATTTAAAAGTTCCGAAGCCGCACCAACATAATAGAGGTACAGAAACACCGTGGCCCCTTTCTTTGAGATAACTCTGCACGATTGCGAGCTGGAAATGCCACTTCCAGTTTAGCTGTGCAGAAGAAGAACAACAAGAAGAAGAAATATCTCGAAATATGGCCGTCAGGCCCCTTCCCTTGAGATATATCTGCAAATATCTCGGAAACGAAGCGAGCTATGGCAAAATGTTGAGAGACCTTTTGTGTAGAGAATTATGTTTCCTACAATTTATGTTCTATGATATTTTTTGATCAGAAGCGTAGTTTTCGAGATATGTCGAGATATTTAAAAGTTCCGAAGCCGCACCAACATAATAGAGATACAGAAACACCGTGGCCCCTTTCTTTGAGATAACTCTGCACTAGTGCGAGCCGCAAATGCTACTTCCAGCTTAGCTGTGCAGAAGAAGAACAACAAGAAGAAGAAATATCTCGAAATATGTCCGTCAGGCCCCTTCCCTTGAGATAAATCTGCAAATATCTCGGAAACGAAGCGAGCTATGGCAAAATGTTAAGAGACCTTTTTTGTAGAGAATTAAGTTTCCTACTTTTTATGTTCTATGATATTATTTGATCAGATGCGTAGTTCTCGAGATATATCAAGATATTTAAAAGTTCCGAAGCCGCACCAACATAATAGAGATACAGAAACACCGTGGCCCCTTTCTTTGAGATAACTCTGCACTATTGCGAGCTGCAAATGCCACTTTCAGCTTAGCTGTGCAGAAGAAGAACAACAAGAAGAAGAAATATCTCGAAATATGTCCGTCAGGCCCCTTCCCTTGAGATAAATCTGCAAATATCTCGGAAACGAAGAGAGCTATGGCAAAATGTTAAGAGACCTTTTTTGTAGAGAATTAAGTTTCCTACAATTTATGTTCTATGATATTTTTTGATCAGAAGCGTAGTTTTCGAGATATATCGAGATATTTAAAAGTTCCGAAGCCGCACCAACATAATAGGGATACAGAAACACCGTGGCCCCTTTCTTTGAGATAACTCTGCACTAGTGCGAGCCGCAAATGCCACTTTCAGCTTAGCTGTGCACAAGAAGAACAACAAGAAGAAGAAATATCTCGAAATATGTCCGTCAGGCCCCTTCCCTTGAGATAGATCTGCAAATATCTCGGAAACGAAGCGAGCTATGGCAAAATGTTAAGAGACCTTTTTTGTAGAGAATTAAGTTTCCTACTTTTTATGTTCTATGATATTTTTTGATCAGATGCGTAGTTCTCGACATATATCAAGATATTTAAAAGTTCCGAAGCCGCACCAACATAATAGAGATACAGAAACACCGTGGCCCCTTTCTTTGTGATAACTCTGCACTATTCCGAGCTGCAAATGCCACTTCCAGCTTAGCTGTGCAGAGGAAGAACAACAAGAAGAAGAAATATCTCGAAATATGTCCGTCAGGCCAGTTCCTTTGAGCTGAATCTGCAAATATCTCGGAAACGAAGCGAGCTATGGCAAAATGTTAAGAGACGTTTTTTGTAGAGAATTATGTTTCCTACAATTTATGTTCTATGATATTTTTTGATCCGAAGCGTAGTTTTCGAGATATATCGAGATATTTAAAAGTTCCGAAGCCGCACCAACATAATAGGGATACAGAAACACCGTGGCCCCTTTCTTTGAGATAACTCTGCACTAGTGCGAGCCGCAAATGCCACTTCCAGCTTAGCTGTGCAGAAGAAGAACAACAAGGAGAAGAAATATCTCGAAATATGTCCGTCAGGCCCCTTCCCTTGAGATAAATCTGCAAATATCTCGGAAACGAAGCGAGCTATGGCAAAATGTTAAGAGACCTTTTTTGTAGAGAATTAAGTTTCCTACTTTTTATGTTCTATGATATTTTTTGATCAGATGCGTAGTTCTCGACATATATCAAGATATTTAAAAGTTCCGAAGCCGCACCAACATAATAGAGATACAGAAACACCGTGGCCCCTTTCTTTGAGATAACTCTGCACTATTGCGAGCTGCAAATGCCACTTCCAGCTTAGCTGTGCAGAGGAAGAACAACAAGAAGAAGAAATATCTCGAAATATGTCCGTCAGGCCAGTTCCTTTGAGCTGAATCTGCAAATATCTCGGAAACGAAGCGAGCTATGGCAAAATGTTAAGAGACGTTTTTTGTAGAGAATTATGTTTCCTACAATTTATGTTCTATGATATTTTTTGATCCGAAGCGTAGTTTTCGAGATATATCGAGATATTTAAAAGTTCCGAAGCCGCACCAACATAATAGGGATACAGAAACACCGTGGCCCCTTTCTTTGAGATAACTCTGCACTAGTGCGAGCCGCAAATGCCACTTCCAGCTTAGCTGTGCAGAAGAAGAACAACAAGGAGAAGAAATATCTCGAAATATGTCCGCCAGGCCCCTTCCCTTGAGATAAATCTGCAAATATCTCGGAAACGAAGCGAGCTATGGCAAAATGTTAAGAGACCTTTTTTGTAGAGAATTAAGTTTCCTATTTTTTATCTTCTATGATATTTTTTGATCAGATGCGTAGTTCTCGAGATATATCAAGATATTTAAAAGTTCCGAAGCCGCACCAACATAATAGAGATACAGAAACACCGTGGCCCCTCTCTTTGAGATAACTCTGCACTATTGCGAGCTGGAAATGCCACTTCCAGTTTAGCTGTGCAGAAGAAGAACAACAAGAAGAAGAAATATCTCGAAATATGTCCGTTAGGCCCCTTCCCTTGAGATAAATCTGCAAATATCTCGGAAACGAAGCGAGCTATGGCAAAATGTTAGGAGACCTTTTTTGTAGAGAATTAAGTTTCCTACTTTTTATGCTCTATGATATTTTTTGATCAGATGCGTAGTTCTCGAGATATATCAAGATATTTAAAAGTTCCGAAGCCGCACCAACATAATAGAGATACAGAAACACCGTGGCCCCTTTCTTTGAGATAACTCTGCACTATTGCGAGCTGCAAATGCCACTTCCAGCTTAGCTGTGCAGAAGAAGAACATCAAGAAGAAGAAATATCTCGAAATATGTCCGTCAGGCCCCTTCCCTTGAGATAAATCTGCAAATATCTCGGAAACGAAGCGAGCTATGGCAAAATGTTAAGAGACCTTTTTTGTAGAGAATTATGTTTCCTACAATTTATGTTCTATGATATTTTTTGATCAGAAGCGTAGTTTTCGAGATATATCGAGATATTTAAAAGTTCCGAAGCCGCACCAACATAATAGAGATACAGAAACATCGTGGCCCCTTTCTTTGGGATAACTCTGCACTATTGCGAGCTGGAAATGCCACTTCCAGTTTAGCTGTGCAGAAGAAGAACAACAAGAAGAAGAAATATCTCGAAATATGTCCGTCAGGACCCTTCCCTTGAGATAAATCTGCAAATATCTCGGAAACGAAGCGAGCTATTGCAAAACGTTAAGAGACCTTTTTTGTAGAGAATTAAGTTTCCTATTTTTTATCTTCTATGATATTTTTTGATCAGAAGCGTAGTTTTCGAGATATATCGAGATATTTAAAAGTTCCGAAGACGCACCAACATAATAGAGATACAGAAACACCGTGGCCCCTTTCTTTGAGATAACTGTGCACCAGTGCGAGCCGCAAATGCCACTTCCAGCTTAGCTGTGCAGAAGAAGAACAACAAGAAGAAGAAATATCTCGAAATATGTCCGTCAGGCCCCTTCCCTTGAGATAAATCTGCAAATATCTCGGAAACGAAGCGAGCTATGGCAAAATGTTAAGAGACCTTTTTTGTAGAGAATTAAGTTTCCTACTTTTTATGTTCTATGATATTTTTTGATCAGATGCGTAGTTCTCGAGATATATCAAGATATTTAAAAGTTCCGAAGCCGCACCAACATAATAGAGATACAGAAACACCGTGGCCCCTTTCTTTGAGATAACTCTGCACTAGTGCGAGCCGCAAATGCCACTTCCAGCTTAGCTGTGCAGAAGAAGAACAACAAGAAGAAGAAATATCTCGAAATATGTCCGTCAGGCCCCTTCCCTTGAGATAAATATGCAAATATCTCGGAAACGAAGCGAGCTATGGCAAAATGTTAAGAGACCTTTTTTGTAGAGAATTAAGTTTCCTACTTTTTATGTTCTATGATATTTTTTGATCAGATGCGTAGTTCTCGAGATATATCAAGATATTTAAAAGTTCCGAAGCCGCACCAACATAATAGAGATACAGAAACACCGTGGCCCCTTTCTTTGAGATAACTCTGCACTATTGCGAGCTGCAAATGTCACTTCCAGCTTAGCTGTGCAGAGGAAGAACAACAAGAAGAAGAAATATCTCGAAATATGTCCGTCAGGCCAGTTCCTTTGAGCTGAATCTGCAAATATCTCGGAAACGAAGCGAGCTATGGCAAAATGTTTAGAGACCTTTCTTGTAGAGGATTAAGTTTCCTACTTTTTATGTAGTATGATATTTTTTGATCAGATGCGTAGTTCTCGAGATATATCAAGATATTTAAAAGTTCCGAAGCCGCACCAACATAATAGAGATACAGAAACACCGTGGCCCCTTTCTTTGAGATAACTCTGCACTATTGCGCGCTGCAAATGCCACTTCCAGCTTAGCTGTGCAGAAGAAGAACAACAAGAAGAAGAAATATCTCGAAATATGTCCGTCAGGCCCCTTCCCTTGAGATAAATCTGCAAATATCTCGGAAACGAAGCGAGCTATGGCAAAATGTTAAGAGACCTTTTTTGTAGAGAATTATGTTTCCTACAATTTATGTTCTATGATATTTTTTGATCAGAAGCGTAGTTTTCGAGATATATCGAGATATTTAAAAGTTCCGAAGCCGCACCAACATAATAGAGATACAGAAACATCGTGGCCCCTTTCTTTGGGATAACTCTGCACTATTGCGAGCTGGAAATGCCACTTCCAGTTTAGCTGTGCAGAAGAAGAACAACAAGAAGAAGAAATATCTCGAAATATGTCCGTCAGGACCCTTCCCTTGAGATAAATCTGCAAATATCTCGGAAACGAAGCGAGCTATTGCAA
Organism: Osmia lignaria lignaria; assembly: GCF_051020975.1. Classification (NCBI taxonomy): domain Eukaryota; kingdom Metazoa; phylum Arthropoda; class Insecta; order Hymenoptera; family Megachilidae; genus Osmia; species Osmia lignaria. Next base: position 5,914,817 of record NW_027478165.1, read on the forward strand.
AACGTTAAGAGACTTTTTTTGTAGAGAATTAAGTTTCCTATTTTTTATCTTCTATGATATTTTTTGATCAGAAGCGTAGTTTTCGAGATATATCGAGATATTTAAAAGTTCCGAAGACGCACCAACATAATAGAGATACAGAAACACCGTGGCCCCTTTCTTTGAGATAACTGTGCACCAGTGCGAGCCGCAAATGCCACTTCCAGCTTAGCTGTGCAGAAGAAGAACAACAAGAAGAAGAAATATCTCGAAATATGTCCGTCAGGCCCCTTCCCTTGAGATATATCTGCAAATATCTCGGAAACGAAGCGAGCTATGGCAAAATGTTAAGAGACCGTTTTTGTAGAGAATTATGTTTCCTACTTTTTATGTTCTATGATATTTTTTGATCAGACGCGTAGTTCTCGAGATATATCAAGATATTTAAAAGTTCCGAAGCCGCACCAACATAATAGAGATACAGAAACACCGTGGCCCCTTTCTTTGAGATAACTCTGCACTATTGCGAGCTGCAAATGCCACTTCCAGCTTAGCTGTGCAGAAGAAGAACAACAAGAAGAAGAAATATCTCGAAATATGTCCGTCAGGCCCCTTCCCTTGAGATAAATCTGCAAATATCTCGGAAACGAAGAGAGCTATGGCAAAATGTTAAGAGACCTTTTTTGTAGAGAATTAAGTTTCCTACTTTTCATGTTCTATGGTATTTTTTGATCAGATGCGTAGTTCTCGAGATATATCAAGATATTTAAAAGTTCCGAAGCCGCACCAACATAATAGAGATACAGAAACACCGTGGCCCCTTTCTTTGAGATAACTCTGCACTATTGCGCGCTGCAAATGCCACTTCCAGCTTAGCTGTGCAGAAGAAGAACAACAAGAAGAAGAAATATCTCGAAATATGTCCGTCAGGCCCCTTCCCTTGAGATAAATCTGCAAATATCTCGGAAACGAAGCGAGCTATGGCAAAATGTTAAGAGACCTTTTTTGTAGAGAATTATGTTTCCTACAATTTATGTTCTATGATATTTTTTGATCAGAAGCGTAGTTTTCGAGATATATCGAGATATTTAAAAGTTCCGAAGCCGCACCAACATAATAGAGATACAGAAACACCGTGGCCCCTTTCTTTGAGATAACTCTGCACTATTGCGAGCTGCAAATGCCACTTCCAGCTTAGCTGTGCAGAAGAAGAACAACAAGAAGAAGAAATATCTCGAAATATGTCCGTCAGGCCCCTTCCCTTGAGATAAATCTGCAAATATCTCGGAAACGAAGAGAGCTATGGCAAAATGTTAAGAGACCTTTTTTGTAGAGAATTAAGTTTCCTACTTTTCATGTTCTATGGTATTTTTTGATCAGATGCGTAGTTCTCGAGATATATCAAGATATTTAAAAGTTCCGAAGCCGCACCAACATAATAGAGATACAGAAACACCGTGGCCCCTTTCTTTGAGATAACTCTGCACTATTGCGCGCTGCAAATGCCACTTCCAGCTTAGCTGTGCAGAAGAAGAACAACAAGAAGAAGAAATATCTCGAAATATGTCCGTCAGGCCCCTTCCCTTGAGATAAATCTGCAAATATCTCGGAAACGAAGCGAGCTATGGCAAAATGTTAAGAGACCTTTTTTGTAGAGAATTATGTTTCCTACAATTTATGTTCTATGATATTTTTTGATCAGAAGCGTAGTTTTCGAGATATATCGAGATATTTAAAAGTTCCGAAGCCGCACCAACATAATAGAGATACAGAAACACCGTGGCCCCTTTCTTTGAGATAACTCTGCACTATTGCGACCTGCAAATGCCACTTCCAGCTCAGCTGTGCAGAAGAAGAACAACAAGAAGAAGAAATATCTCGAAATATGTCCGTCAGGCCCCTTCCCTTGAGATAAATATGCAAATATCTCGGAAACGAAGCGAGCTATGGCAAAATGTTAAGAGACCTTTTTTGTAGAGAATTAAGTTTCCTACTTTTTATGTTCTATGATATTTTTTGATGAGATGCGTAGTTCTCGAGATATATCAAGATATTTAAAAGTTCCGAAGCCGCACCAACATAATAGAGATACAGAAACACCGTGGCCCCTTTCTTTGAGATAACTCTGCACTATTGCGAGCTGCAAATGCCACTTCCAGCTTAGCTGTGCAGAGGAAGAACAACAAGAAGAAGAAATATCTCGAAATATGTCCGTCAGGCCAGTTCCTTTGAGCTGAATCTGCAAATATCTCGGAAACGAAGCGAGCTATGGCAAAATGTTAAGAGACGTTTTTTATAGAGAATTATGTTTCCTACAATTTATGTTCTATGATATTTTTTGATCAGAAGCGTAGTTTTCGAGATATATCGAGATATTTAAAAGTTCCGAAGACGCACCAACATAATAGAGATACAGAAACACCGTGGCCCCTTTCTTTGAGATAACTGTGCACCAGTGCGAGCCGCAAATGCCACTTCCAGCTTAGCTGTGCAGAAGAAGAACAACAAGAAGAAGAAATATCTCGAAATATGTCCGTCAGGCCCCTTCCCTTGAGATATATCTGCAAATATCTCGGAAACGAAGCGAGCTATGGCAAAATGTTAAGAGACCGTTTTTGTAGAGAATTATGTTTCCTACTTTTTATGTTCTATGATATTTTTTGATCAGACGCGTAGTTCTCGAGATATATCAAGATATTTAAAAGTTCCGAAGCCGCACCAACATAATAGAGATACAGAAACACCGTGGCCCCTTTCTTTGAGATAACTCTGCACTATTGCGAGCTGCAAATGCCACTTCCAGCTTAGCTGTGCAGAAGAAGAACAACAAGAAGAAGAAATACCTCGAAATATGTCCGTCAGGCCCCTTCCCTTGAGATAAATCTGCAAATATCTCGGAAACGAAGAGAGCTATGGCAAAATGTTAAGAGACCTTTTTTGTAGAGAATTATGTTTCCTACAATTTATGTTCTATGATATTTTTTGATCAGAAGCGTAGTTTTCGAGATATATCGAGATATTTAAAAGTTCCGAAGCCGCACCAACATAATAGAGATACAGAAACACCGTGGCCCCTTTCTTTGAGATAACTCTGCACTAGTGCGAGCCGCAAATGCCACTTCCAGCTTAGCTGTGCAGAAGAAGAACAACAAGAAGAAGAAATATCTCGAAATATGTCCGTCAGGCCCCTTCCCTTGAGATAAATCTGCAAATATCTCGGAAACGAAGCGAGCTATGGCAAAATGTTAAGAGACCTTTTTTGTAGAGAATTAAGTTTTCTACTTTTTATGTTCTATGATATTTTTTGATCAGATGCGTAGTTCTCGAGATATATCAAGATATTTAAAAGTTCCGAAGCCGCACCAACATAATAGGGATACAGAAACACCGTGGCCCCTTTCTTTGAGATAACTCTGCACTAGTGCGAGCCGCAAATGCCACTTCCAGCTTAGCTGTGCAGAAGAAGAACAACAAGAAGAAGAAATATCTCGAAATATGTCCGTCAGGCCAGTTCCTTTGAGCTGAATCTGCAAATATCTCGGAAACGAAGCGAGCTATGGCAAAATGTTAAGAGACGTTTTTTGTAGAGAATTATGTTTCCTACAATTTATCTTCTATGATATTTTTTGATCAGAAGCGTAGTTTTCGAGATATATCGAGATATTTAAAAGTTCCGAAGACGCACCAACATAATAGAGATACAGAAACACCGTGGCCCCTTTCTTTGAGATAACTGTGCACCAGTGCGAGCCGCAAATGCCACTTCCAGCTTAGCTGTGCAGAAGAAGAACAACAAGAAGAAGAAATATCTCGAAATATGTCCGTCAGGCCCCTTCCCTTGAGATATATCTGCAAATATCTCGGAAACGAAGCGAGCTATGGCAAAATGTTAAGAGACCGTTTTTGTAGAGAATTATGTTTCCTACTTTTTATGTTCTATAATATTTTTTGATCAGACGCGTAGTTCTCGAGATATATCAATATATCTAAAAGTTCCGAAGCCGCACCAACATAATAGAGATACAGAAACACCGTGGCCCCTTTCTTTGAGATAACTCTGCACTAGTGCGAGCCGCAAATGCCACTTCCAGCTTAGCTGTGCAGAAGAAGAACAACAAGAAGAAGAAATATCTCGAAATATGTCCGTCAGGCCCCTTCCCTTGAGATAAATCTGCAAATATCTCGGAAACGAAGCGAGCTATGGCAAAATGTTAAGAGACCTTTTTTGTAGAGAATTAAGTTTTCTACTTTTTATGTTCTATGATATTTTTTGATCAGATGCGTAGTTCTCGAGATATATCAAGATATTTAAAAGTTCCGAAGCCGCACCAACATAATAGGGATACAGAAACACCGTGGCCCCTTTCTTTGAGATAACTCTGCACTAGTGCGAGCCGCAAATGCCACTTCCAGCTTAGCTGTGCAGAAGAAGAACAACAAGAAGAAGAAATATCTCGAAATATGTCCGTCAGGCCCCTTCCCTTGAGATGAATCTGCAAATATCTCGGAAACGAAGCGAGCTATCGCAAAATGTTAAGAGACCTTTTTTGTAGAGAATTATGTTTCCTACAATTTATGTTCTATGATATTTTTTGATCAGAAGCGTAGTTTTCGAGATATATCGAGATATTTAAAAGTTCCGAAGCCGCACCAACATAATAGAGATACAGAAACACCGTGGCCCCTTTCTTTGAGATAACTCTGCACTAGTGCGAGCCGCAAATGCCACTTCCAGCTTAGCTGTGCAGAAGAAGAACAACAAGAAGAAGAAATATCTCGAAATATGTCCGTCAGGCCCCTTCCCTTGAGATAAATCTGCAAATATCTCGGAAACGAAGCGAGCTATGGCAAAATGTTAAGAGACCTTTTTTGTAGAGAATTAAGTTTTCTACTTTTTATGTTCTATGATATTTTTTGATCAGATGCGTAGTTCTCGAGATATATCAAGATATTTAAAAGTTCCGAAGCCGCACCAACATAATAGGGATACAGAAACACCGTGGCCCCTTTCTTTGAGATAACTCTGCACTAGTGCGAGCCGCAAATGCCACTTCCAGCTTAGCTGTGCAGAAGAAGAACAACAAGAAGAAGAAATATCTCGAAATATGTCCGTCAGGCCCCTTCCCTTGAGATAAATCTGCAAATATCTCGGAAACGAAGCGAGCTATCGCAAAATGTTAAGAGACCTTTTTTGTAGAGAATTATGTTTCCTACAATTTATGTTCTATGATATTTTTTGATCAGAAGCGTAGTTTTCGAGATATATCGAGATATTTAAAAGTTCCGAAGCCGCACCAACATAATAGAGATACAGAAACACCGTGGCCCCTTTCTTTGAGATAACTCTGCACTAGTGCGAGCTGCAAATGCCACTTCTAGCTTAGCTGTGCAGAAGAAGAACAACAAGAAGAAGAAATATCTCGAAATATGTCCGTCAGGCCCCTTCCCTTGAGATAAATCTGCAAATATCTCGGAAACGAAGCGAGCTATGGCAAAATGTTAAGAGACCTTTTTTGTAGAGAATTATGTTTCCTACAATTTATGTTCTATGATATTTTTTGATCAGAAGCGTAGTTTTCGAGATATATCGAGATATTTAAAAGTTCCGAAGCCGCACCAACATAATAGAGATACAGAAACACCGTGGCCCCTTTCTTTGAGATAACTCTGCACTATTGCGAGCTGCAAATGCCACTTCGAGCTTAGCTGTGCAGAAGAAGAACAACAAGAAGAAGAAATATCTCGAAATATGTCCGTCAGACCCCTTCCCTTGAGATGAATCTGCAAATATCACGGAAACGAAGCGAGCTATGGCAAAAAGTTAAGAGACCTTTTTTGTAGAGAATTACGTTTCCTACTTTTTATGTTCTATGATATTTTTTGATCAGATGCGTAGTTCTCGAGATATATCAAGATATTTAAAAGTTCCGAAGCCGCACCAACATAATAGAGATACAGAAACACCGTGGCCCCTTTCTTTGAGATAACTCTGCACTATTGCGAGCTGCAAATGCCACTTCCAGCTTAGCTGTGCAGAGGAAGAACAACAAGAAGAAGAAATATCTCGAAATATGTCCGTCAGGCCAGTTCCTTTGAGCTGCATCTGCAAATATCTCGGAAACGAAGCGAGCTATGGCAAAATGTTAAGAGACGTTTTTTGTAGAGAATTATGTTTCCTACAATTTATGTTCTATGATATTTTTTGATCAGAAGCGTAGTTTTCGAGATATATCGAGATATTTAAAAGTTCCGAAGACGCACCAACATAATAGAGATACAGAAACACCGTGGCCCCTTTCTTTGAGATAACTGTGCACCAGTGCGAGCCGCAAATGCCACTTCCAGCTTAGCTGTGCAGAAGAAGAACAACAAGAAGAAGAAATATCTCGAAATATGTCCGTCAGGCCCCTTCCCTTGAGATATATCTGCAAATATCTCGGAAACGAAGCGAGCTATGGCAAAATGTTAAGAGACCGTTTTTATAGAGAATTATGTTTCCTACTTTTTATGTTCTATGATATTTTTTGATCAGAAGCGTAGTTTTCGAGATATATCGAGATATTTAAAAGTTCCGAAGACGCACCAACATAATAGAGATACAGAAACACCGTGGCCCCTTTCTTTGAGATAACTCTGCACTATTGCGAGCTGCAAATGCCACTTCCAGCTTAGCTGTGCAGAAGAAGAACAACAAGAAGAAGAAATATCTCGAAATATGTCCGTCAGGCCCCTTCCCTTGAGATAAATCTGCAAATATCTCGGAAACGAAGCGAGCTATGGCAAAATGTTAAGAGACATTTTTTGTAGAGAATTATGTTTCCTACAATTTATGTTCTATGATATTTTTTGATCAGAAGCGTAGTTTTCGAGATATATCGAGATATTTAAAAGTTCCGACGACGCACCAACATAATAGAGATACAGAAACACCGTGGCCCCTTTCGTTGAGATAACTGTGCACCAGTGCGAGCCGCAAATGCCACTTCCAGCTTAGCTGTGCAGAAGAAGAACAACAAGAAGAAGAAATATCTCGAAATATGTCCGTCAGGCCCCTTCCCTTGAGATATATCTGCAAATATCTCGGAAACGAAGCGAGCTATGGCAAAATGTTAAGAGACCGTTTTTGTAGAGAATTATGTTTCCTACTTTTTATGTTCTATAATATTTTTTGATCAGACGCGTAGTTCTCGAGATATATCAATATATCTAAAAGTTCCGAAGCCGCACCAACATAATAGAGATACAGAAACACCGTGGCCCCTTTCTTTGAGATAACTCTGCACTAGTGCGAGCCGCAAATGCCACTTCCAGCTTAGCTGTGCAGAAGAAGAACAACAAGAAGAAGAAATATCTCGAAATATGTCCGTCAGGCCCCTTCCCTTGAGATAAATCTGCAAATATCTCGGAAACGAAGCGAGCTATGGCAAAATGTTAAGAGACCTTTTTTGTAGAGAATTAAGTTTTCTACTTTTTATGTTCTATGATATTTTTTGATCAGATGCGTAGTTCTCGAGATATATCAAGATATTTAAAAGTTCCGAAGCCGCACCAACATAATAGGGATACAGAAACACCGTGGCCCCTTTCTTTGAGATAACTCTGCACTAGTGCGAGCCGCAAATGCCACTTCCAGCTTAGCTGTGCAGAAGAAGAACAACAAGAAGAAGAAATATCTCGAAATATGTCCGTCAGGCCCCTTCCCTTGAGATGAATCTGCAAATATCTCGGAAACGAAGCGAGCTATCGCAAAATGTTAAGAGACCTTTTTTGTAGAGAATTATGTTTCCTACAATTTATGTTCTATGATATTTTTTGATCAGAAGCGTAGTTTTCGAGATATATCGAGATATTTAAAAGTTCCGAAGCCGCACCAACATAATAGAGATACAGAAACACCGTGGCCCCTTTCTTTGAGATAACTCTGCACTAGTGCGAGCCGCAAATGCCACTTCCAGCTTAGCTGTGCAGAAGAAGAACAACAAGAAGAAGAAATATCTCGAAATATGTCCGTCAGGCCCCTTCCCTTGAGATAAATCTGCAAATATCTCGGAAACGAAGCGAGCTATGGCAAAATGTTAAGAGACCTTTTTTGTAGAGAATTAAGTTTTCTACTTTTTATGTTCTATGATATTTTTTGATCAGATGCGTAGTTCTCGAGATATATCAAGATATTTAAAAGTTCCGAAGCCGCACCAACATAATAGGGATACAGAAACACCGTGGCCCCTTTCTTTGAGATAACTCTGCACTAGTGCGAGCCGCAAATGCCACTTCCAGCTTAGCTGTGCAGAAGAAGAACAACAAGAAGAAGAAATATCTCGAAATATGTCCGTCAGGCCCCTTCCCTTGAGATAAATCTGCAAATATCTCGGAAACGAAGCGAGCTATCGCAAAATGTTAAGAGACCTTTTTTGTAGAGAATTATGTTTCCTACAATTTATGTTCTATGATATTTTTTGATCAGAAGCGTAGTTTTCGAGATATATCGAGATATTTAAAAGTTCCGAAGCCGCACCAACATAATAGAGATACAGAAACACCGTGGCCCCTTTCTTTGAGATAACTCTGCACTAGTGCGAGCTGCAAATGCCACTTCTAGCTTAGCTGTGCAGAAGAAGAACAACAAGAAGAAGAAATATCTCGAAATATGTCCGTCAGGCCCCTTCCCTTGAGATAAATCTGCAAATATCTCGGAAACGAAGCGAGCTATGGCAAAATGTTAAGAGACCTTTTTTGTAGAGAATTATGTTTCCTACAATTTATGTTCTATGATATTTTTTGATCAGAAGCGTAGTTTTCGAGATATATCGAGATATTTAAAAGTTCCGAAGCCGCACCAACATAATAGAGATACAGAAACACCGTGGCCCCTTTCTTTGAGATAACTCTGCACTATTGCGAGCTGCAAATGCCACTTCGAGCTTAGCTGTGCAGAAGAAGAACAACAAGAAGAAGAAATATCTCGAAATATGTCCGTCAGACCCCTTCCCTTGAGATGAATCTGCAAATATCACGGAAACGAAGCGAGCTATGGCAAAAAGTTAAGAGACCTTTTTTGTAGAGAATTACGTTTCCTACTTTTTATGTTCTATGATATTTTTTGATCAGATGCGTAGTTCTCGAGATATATCAAGATATTTAAAAGTTCCGAAGCCGCACCAACATAATAGAGATACAGAAACACCGTGGCCCCTTTCTTTGAGATAACTCTGCACTATTGCGAGCTGCAAATGCCACTTCCAGCTTAGCTGTGCAGAGGAAGAACAACAAGAAGAAGAAATATCTCGAAATATGTCCGTCAGGCCAGTTCCTTTGAGCTGCATCTGCAAATATCTCGGAAACGAAGCGAGCTATGGCAAAATGTTAAGAGACGTTTTTTGTAGAGAATTATGTTTCCTACAATTTATGTTCTATGATATTTTTTGATCAGAAGCGTAGTTTTCGAGATATATCGAGATATTTAAAAGTTCCGAAGACGCACCAACATAATAGAGATACAGAAACACCGTGGCCCCTTTCTTTGAGATAACTGTGCACCAGTGCGAGCCGCAAATGCCACTTCCAGCTTAGCTGTGCAGAAGAAGAACAACAAGAAGAAGAAATATCTCGAAATATGTCCGTCAGGCCCCTTCCCTTGAGATATATCTGCAAATATCTCGGAAACGAAGCGAGCTATGGCAAAATGTTAAGAGACCGTTTTTATAGAGAATTATGTTTCCTACTTTTTATGTTCTATGATATTTTTTGATCAGAAGCGTAGTTTTCGAGATATATCGAGATATTTAAAAGTTCCGAAGACGCACCAACATAATAGAGATACAGAAACACCGTGGCCCCTTTCTTTGAGATAACTCTGCACTATTGCGAGCTGCAAATGCCACTTCCAGCTTAGCTGTGCAGAAGAAGAACAACAAGAAGAAGAAATATCTCGAAATATGTCCGTCAGGCCCCTTCCCTTGAGATAAATCTGCAAATATCTCGGAAACGAAGCGAGCTATGGCAAAATGTTAAGAGACATTTTTTGTAGAGAATTATGTTTCCTACAATTTATGTTCTATGATATTTTTTGATCAGAAGCGTAGTTTTCGAGATATATCGAGATATTTAAAAGTTCCGACGACGCACCAACATAATAGAGATACAGAAACACCGTGGCCCCTTTCGTTGAGATAACTGTGCACCAGTGCGAGCCGCAAATGCCACTTCCAGCTTAGCTGTGCAGAAGAAGAACAACAAGAAGAAGAAATATCTCGAAATATGTCCGTCAGGCCCCTTCCCTTGAGATATATCTGCAAATATCTCGGAAACGAAGCGAGCTATGGCAAAATGTTAAGAGACCATTTTTGTAGAGAATTATGTTTCCTACTTTTTATGTTCTATGATATTTTTTGATCAGACGCGTAGTTCTCGAGATATATCAAGATATTTAAAAGTTCCGAAGCGGCACCAACATAATAGAGATACAGAAACACCGTGGCCCCTTTCTTTGAGATAACTCTGCACTATTGCGCGCTGCAAATGCCACTTCCAGCTTAGCTGTGCAGATGAAGAACAACAAGAAGAAGAAATATCTCGAAATATGTCCGTCAGGCCCCTTCCCTTGAGATAAATCTGCAAATATCTCGGAAACGAAGCGAGCTATGGCAAAATGTTAAGAGACCTTTTTTGTAGAGAATTATGTTTCCTACAATTTATGTTCTATGATATTTTTTGATCAGAAGCGTAGTTTTCGAGATATATCGAGATATTTAAAAGTTCCGAAGCCGCACCAACATAATAGAGATACAGAAACATCGTGGCCCCTTTCTTTGGGATAACTCTGCACTATTGCGAGCTGGAAATGCCACTTCCAGTTTAGCTGTGCAGAAGAAGAACAACAAGAAGAAGAAATATCTCGAAATATGTCCGTCAGGACCCTTCCCTTGAGATAAATCTGCAAATATCTCGGAAACGAAGCGAGCTATTGCAAAACGTTAAGAGACCTTTTTTGTAGAGAATTAAGTTTCCTACTTTTTATGTTCGATGATATTTTTTGATCAGATGCGTAGTTCCCGAGATATATCAAGATATTTAAAAGTTCCGAAGCCGCACCAACATAATAGAGGTACAGAAACACCGTGGCCTCTTTCTTTGAGATAACTCTGCACTATTGCGAGCTGCAAATGCCACTTCGAGCTTAGCTGTGCAGAAGAAGAACAACAAGAAGAAGAAATATCTCGAAATATGTCCGTCAGGCCAGTTCCTTTGAGCTGAATCTGCAAATATCTCGGAAACGAAGCGAGCTATGGCAAAATGTTAAGAGACGTTTTTTGTAGAGAATTATGTTTCCTACAATTTATGTTCTATGATATTTTTTGATCAGAAGCGTAGTTTTCGAGATATATCGAGATATTTAAAAGTTCCGAAGCCGCACCAACATAATAGAGATACAGAAACACCGTGGCCCCTTTCTTTGAGATAACTCTGCACTAGTGCGAGCCGCAAATGCCACTTCCAGCTTAGCTGTGCAGAAGAAGAACAACAAGAAGAAGAAATATCTCGAAATATGTCCGTCAGACCCCTTCCCTTGAGATGAATCTGCAAATATCTCGGAAACGAAGCGAGCTATGGCAAAACGTTAAGAGACCTTTTTTGTAGAGAATAATATTTCCTACAATTTACGTTCTATGATATTTTTTGATCAGAAGCGTAGTTTTCGAGATATATCGAGATATTTAAAAGTTCCGAAGCCGCACCAACATAATAGAGATACAGAAACACCGTGGCCCCTTTCTTTGAGATAACTCTGCACTATTGCGACCTGCAAATGCCACTTCCAGCTCAGCTGTGCAGAAGAAGAACAACAAGAAGAAGAAATATCTCGAAATATGTCCGTCAGGCCCCTTCCCTTGGGATAAATCTGCAAATATCTCGGAAACGAAGCGAGCTATGGCAAAATGTTAAGAGACCTTTTTTGTAGAGAATTAAGTTTCCTACTTTTTATGTTCTATGATATTTTTTGATCAGATGCGTAGTTCTCGAGATATATCAAGATATTTAAAAGTTCCGAAGCCGCACCAACATAATAGAGATACAGAAACACCGTGGCCCCTTTCTTTGAGATAACTCTGCACTAGTGCGAGCCGCAAATGCCACTTCCAGCTTAGCTGTGCAGAAGAAGAACAACAAGAAGAAGAAATATCTCGAAATATGTCCGTCAGGCCCCTTCCCTTGAGATAAATATGCAAATATCTCGGAAACGAAGCGAGCTATGGCAAAATGTTAAGAGACCTTTTTTGTAGAGAATTAAGTTTCCTACTTTTTATGTTCTATGATATTTTTTGATCAGATGCGTAGTTCTCGAGATATATCAAGATATTTAAAAGTTCCGAAGCCGCACCAACATAATAGAGATACAGAAACACCGTGGCCCCTTTCTTTGAGATAACTCTGCACTATTGCGAGCTGCAAATGCCACTTCCAGCTTAGCTGTGCAGAGGAAGAACAACAAGAAGAAGAAATATCTGGAAATATGTCCGTCAGGCCAGTTCCTTTGAGCTGAATCTGCAAATATCTCGGAAACGAAGCGAGCTATGGCAAAATGTTAAGAGACATTTTTTGTAGAGAATTATGTTTCCTACAATTTATGTTCTATGATATTTTTTGATCAGAAGCGTAGTTTTCGAGATATATCGAGATATTTAAAAGTTCCGAAGACGCACCAACATAATAGAGATACAGAAACACCGTGGCCCCTTTCGTTGAGATAACTGTGCACCAGTGCGAGCCGCAAATGCCACTTCCAGCTTAGCTGTGCAGAAGAAGAACAACAAGAAGAAGAAATATCTCGAAATATGTCCGTCAGGCCCCTTCCCTTGAGATATATCTGCAAATATCTCGGAAACGAAGCGAGCTATGGCAAAATGTTAAGAGACCATTTTTGTAGAGAATTATGTTTCCTACTTTTTATGTTCTATGATATTTTTTGATCAGACGCGTAGTTCTCGAGATATATCAAGATATTTAAAAGTTCCGAAGCCGCACCAACATAATAGAGATACAGAAACACCGTGGCCCCTTTCTTTGAGATAACTCTGCACTAGTGCGAGCCGCAAATGCCACTTCCAGCTTAGCTGTGCAGAAGAAGGACAACAAGAAGAAGAAATATCTCGAAATATGTCCGTCAGGCCCCTTCCCTTGAGATAAATCTGCAAATATCTCGGAAACGAAGCGAGCTATGGCAAAATGTTAGGAGACCTTTTTTGTAGTGAATTCTGTTTCCTACAATTTATGTTCTATGATATGTTTTGATCAGAAGCGTAGTTTTCGAGATATATCGAGATATTTAAAAGTTCCGAAGCTGCACCAACATAATAGAGATACAGAAACATCGTGGCCCCTTTCTTTGGGATAACTCTGCACTATTGCGAGCTGGAAATGCCACTTCCAGTTTAGCTGTGCAGAAGAAGAACAACAAGAAGAAGAAATATCTCGAAATATGTCCGTCAGGACCCTTCCCTTGAGATAAATCTGCAAATATCTCGGAAACGAAGCGAGCTATTGCAAAACGTTAAGAGACCTTTTTTGTAGAGAATTAAGTTTCCTACTTTTTATGTTCGATGATATTTTTTGATCAGATGCGTAGTTCCCGAGATATATCAAGATATTTAAAAGTTCCGAAGCTGCACCAACATAATAGAGGTACAGAAACACCGTGGCCTCTTTCTTTGAGATAACTCTGCACTATTGCGAGCTGCAAATGCCACTTCGAGCTTAGCTGTGCAGAAGAAGAACAACAAGAAGAAGAAATATCTCGAAATATGTCCGTGAGACCCCTTCCCTTGAGATGAATCTGCAAATATCTCGGAAACGAAGCGAGCTATGGCAAAATGTTAAGAGACCTTTTTTGTAGAGAATTAAGTTTCCTACTTTTTATGTTCTATGATATTTTTTGATCAGATGCGTAGTTCTCGAGATATATCAAGATATTTAAAAGTTCCGAAGCCGCACCAACATAATAGAGGTACAGAAACACCGTGGCCTCTTTCTTTGAGATAACTCTGCACTATTGCGAGCTGCAAATGCCACTTCGAGCTTAGCTGTGCAGAAGAAGAACAAGAAGAAGAAGAAATATCTCGAAATATGTCCGTCAGGCCAGTTCCTTTGAGCTGAATCTGCAAATATCTCGGAAACGAAGCGAGCTATGGCAAAATGTTAAGAGACGTTTTTTGTAGAGAATTATGTTTCCTACAATTTATGTTCTATGATATTTTTTGATCAGAAGCGTAGTTTTCGAGATATATCGAGATATTTAAAAGTTCCGAAGACGCACCAACATAATAGAGATACAGAAACACCGTGGCCCCTTTCTTTGAGATAACTGTGCACCAGTGCGAGCCGCAAATGCCACTTCCAGCTTAGCTGTGCAGAAGAAGAACAACAAGAAGAAGAAATATCTCGAAATATGTCCGTCAGGCCCCTTCCCTTGAGATAAATCTGCAAATATCTCGGAAACGAAGCGAGCTATGGCAAAATGTTAAGAGACCTTTTTTGTAGAGAATTAAGTTTCCTACTTTTTATGTTCTATGATATTTTTTGATCAGATGCGTAGTTCTCGAGATATATCAAGATATTTAAAAGTTCCGAAGCCGCACCAACATAATAGAGATACAGAAACACCGTGGCCCCTTTCTTTGAGATAACTCTGCACTATTGCGAGCTGCAAATGCCACTTCCAGCTTAGCTGTGCAGAGGAAGAACAACAAGAAGAAGAAATATCTCGAAATATGTCCGTCAGGCCAGTTCCTTTGAGCTGAATCTGCAAATATCTCGGAAACGAAGCGATCTATGGCAAAATGTTAAGAGACGTTTTTTGTAGAGAATTATGTTTCCTACAATTTACGTTCTATGATATTTTTTGATCAGAAGCGTAGTTTTCGAGATATATCGAGATATTTAAAAGTTCCGAAGCCGCACCAACATAATAGGGATACAGAAACACCGTGGCCCCTTTCTTTGAGATAACTCTGCACTAGTGCGAGCCGCAAATGCCACTTCCAGCTTAGCTGTGCAGAAGAAGAACAACAAGAAGAAGAAATATCTCGAAATATGTCCGTCAGGCCCCTTCCCTTGAGATAAATCTGCAAATATCTCGGAAACGAAGCGAGCTATGGCAAAATGTTAAGAGACCTTTTTTGTAGAGAATTATGTTTCCTACTTTTTATGTTCTATGATATTTTTTGATCAGATGCGTAGTTCTCGAGATGTATCAAGATATTTAAAAGTTCCGAAGCCGCACCAACATAATACAGATACAGAAACACCGTGGCCCCTTTCTTTGAGATAACTCTGCACTATTGCGAGCTGGAAATGCCACTTCCAGTTTAGCTGTGCAGAAGAAGAACAACAAGAAGAAGAAGTATCTCGAAATATGTCCGTTAGGCCCCTTCCCTTGAGATAAATGTGCAAATATCTCGGAAACGAAGCGAGCTATGGCAAAATGTTAAGAGACCTTTTTTGTAGAGAATTAAGTTTCCTACTTTTTATCTTCTATGATATTTTTTGATCAGATGCGTAGTTCTCGAGATATATCAAGATATTTAAAAGTTCCGAAGCCGCACCAACATAATAGAGATACAGAAACACCGTGGCCCCTTTCTTTGAGATAACTCTGCACTAGTGCGAGCTGCAAATGCCACTTCCAGCTTAGCTGTGCAGAAGAAGAACAACAAGAAGAAGAAATATCTCGAAATATGTCCGTCAGGCCCCTTCCCTTGAGATAAATCTGCAAATATCTCGGAAACGAAGCGAGCTATGGCAAAATGTTAAGAGACCTTTTTTGTAGAGAATTAAGTTTCCTACTTTTTATGTTCTATGATATTTTTTGATCAGATGCGTAGTTCTCGAGATATATCAAGATATTTAAAAGTTCCGAAGCCGCACCAACATAATAGAGATACAGAAACACCGTGGCTCCTTTCTTTGAGATAACTCTGCACTATTGCGAGCTGGAAATGCCACTTCCAGTTTAGCTGTGCAGAAGAAGAACAACAAGAAGAAGAAATATCTCGAAATATGTCCGTTAGGCCCCTTCCCTTGAGATAAATCTGCAAATATCTCGGAAACGAAGCGAGCTATGGCAAAATGTTAAGAGACCTTTTTTGTAGAGAATTAAGTTTCCTACTTTTTATCTTCTATGATATTTTTTGATCAGATGCGTAGTTCTCGAGATGTATCAAGATATTTAAAAGTTCCGAAGCCGCACCAACATAATACAGATACAGAAACACCGTGGCCCCTTTCTTTGAGATAACTCTGCACTATTGCGAGCTGCAAATGCCACTTCCAGCTTAGCTGTGCAGAGGAAGAACAACAAGAAGAAGAAGTATCTCGAAATATGTCCGTCAGGCCCGTTCCTTTGAGCTGAATCTGCAAATATCTCGGAAACGAAGCAAGCTATGGCAAAATGTTAAGATACGTTTTTTGTAGAGAATTATGTTTCCTACAATTTATGTTCTATGATATTTTTTGATCAGAAGCGTAGTTTTCGAGATATATCGAGATATTTAAAAGTTCCGAAGCCGCACCAACATAATAGAGATACAGAAACACCGTGGCCCCTTTCTTTGAGATAACTCTGCACTAGTGCGAGCCGCAAATGCCACTTCCAGCTTAGCTGTGCAGAAGAAGAACAACAAGAAGAAGAAACATCTCGAAATATGTCCGTTAGGCCCCTTCCCTTCAGATAAATCTGCAAATATCTCGGAAACGAAGCGAGCTATGGCAAAATGTTAAGAGACCTTTTTTGTAGAGAATTAAGTTTCCTACTTTTCATGTTCTATGATATTTTTTGATCAGATGCGTAGTTCTCGAGATATATCAAGATATTTAAAAGTTCCGAAGCCGCACCAACATAATAGAGATACAGAAACACCGTGGCCCCTTTCTTTGAGATAACTCTGCACTATTGCGAGCTGTAAATGCCACTTCCAGCTTAGCTGTGCAGAAGAAGAACAACAAGAAGAAGAAATATCTCGAAATATGTCCGTCAGGCCCCTTCCCTTGAGATATATCTGCAAATATCTCGGAA
This sequence comes from Osmia lignaria lignaria, assembly GCF_051020975.1. Taxonomy (NCBI): domain Eukaryota; kingdom Metazoa; phylum Arthropoda; class Insecta; order Hymenoptera; family Megachilidae; genus Osmia; species Osmia lignaria. The sequence continues at coordinate 5,931,864 of NW_027478165.1, forward strand.
ACGAAGCGAGCTATGGCAAAATGTTAAGAGACCTTTTTTGTAGAGAATTATGTTTCCTACAATTTATGTTCTATGATATTTTTTGATCAGAAGCGTAGTTTTCGAGATATATCGAGATATTTAAAAGTCCCGAAGCCGCACCAACATAATAGAGATACAGAAACACCGTGGCCCCTTTCTTTGAGATAACTCTGCAGTATTGCGAGCTGCAAATGCCGCTTCGAGCTTAGCTGTGCAGAAGAAGAACAACAAGAAGAAGAAATATCTCGAAATATGTCCGTCAGACCCCTTCCCTTGAGATGTATCTGCAAATATCTCGGAAACGAACCGAGCTATGGCAAAATGTTAAGAGACCTTTTTTGTAGAGAATAATGTTTCCTACAATTTACGTTCTATGATATTTTTTGATCAGAAGCGTAGTTTTCGAGATATATCGAGATATTTAAAAGTTCCGAAGCCGCACCAACATAATAGAGATACAGAAACACCGTGGCCCCTTTCTTTGAGATAACTCTGCACTATTGCGACCTGCAAATGCCACTTCCAGCTCAGCTGTGCAGAAGAAGAACAACAAGAAGAAGAAATATCTCGAAATATGTCCGTCAGGCCCCTTCCCTTGAGATAAATCTGCAAATATCTCGGAAACGAAGCGAGCTATGGCAAAATGTTAAGAGACCTTTTTTGTAGCGAATTAAGTTTCCTACTTTTCATGTTCTATGATATTTTTTGATCAGATGCGTAGTTTTCGAGATATATCGAGATATTTAAAAGTCCCGAAGCCGCACCAACATAATAGAGATACAGAAACACCGTGGCCCCTTTCTTTGAGATAACTCTGCACTATTGCGACCTGCAAATGCCACTTCCAGCTCAGCTGTGCAGAAGAAGAACAACAAGAAGAAGAAATATCTCGAAATATGTCCGTCAGGCCCCTTCCCTTGAGATAAATCTGCAAATATCTCGGAAACGAAGCGAGCTATGGCAAAATGTTAAGAGACCTTTTTTGTAGAGAATTAAGTTTCCTACTTTTTATGTTCTATGATATTTTTTGATCAGATGCGTAGTTCTCGAGATATATCAAGATATTTAAAAGTTCCGAAGCCGCACCAACATAATAGAGATACAGAAACACCGTGGCCCCTTTCTTTGAGATAACTCTGCACTATTGCGACCTGCAAATGCCACTTCCAGCTCAGCTGTGCAGAAGAAGAACAACAAGAAGAAGAAATATCTCGAAATATGTCCGTCAGGCCCCTTCCCTTGAGATAAATCTGCAAATATCTCGGAAACGAAGCGAGCTATGGCAAAATGTTAAGAGACCTTTTTTGTAGAGAATTCAGTTTCCTACTTTTCATGTTCTATGATATTTTTTGATCAGAAGCGTAGTTTTCGAGATATATCGAGATATTTAAAAGTTCCGAAGCCGCACCAACATAATAGAGATACAGAAACACCGTGGCCCCTTTCTTTGAGATAACTCTGCACTATTGCGACCTGCAAATGCCACTTCCAGCTCAGCTGTGCAGAAGTAGAACAACAAGAAGAAGAAATATCTCGAAATATGTCCGTCAGGCCCCTTCCCTTGAGATAAATCTGCAAATATCTCGGAAACGAAGCGAGCTATGGCAAAATGTTAAGAGACCTTTTTTGTAGAGAATTAAGTTTCCTACTTTTTATGTTCGATGATATTTTTTGATCAGATGCGTAGTTCTCGAGATATATCAAGATATTTAAAAGTTCCGAAGCTGCACCAACATAATAGAGGTACAGAAACACCGTGGCCTCTTTCTTTGAGATAACTCTGCACTATTGCGAGCTGCAAATGCCGCTTCGAGCTTAGCTGTGCAGAAGAAGAACAACAAGAAGAAGAAATATCTCGAAATATGTCCGTCAGACCCCTTCCCTTGAGATGAATCTGCAAATATCTCGGAAACGAAGCGAGCTATGGCAAAATGTTAAGAGACCTTTTTTGTAGAGAATAATGTTTCCTACAATTTACGCTCTATGATATTTTTTGATCAGAAGCGTAGTTTTCGAGATATATCGAGATATTTAAAAGTTCCGAAGCCGCACCAAAATAATAGAGATACAGAAACACCGTGGCCCCTTTCTTTGAGATAACTCTGCACTAGTGCGAGCCGCAAATGCCACTTCCAGCTTAGCTGTGCAGAAGAAGAACAACAAGAAGAAGAAATATCTCGAAATATGTCCGTCAGGCCCCTTCCCTTGAGATATATCTGCAAATATCTCGGAAACGAAGCGAGCTATGGCAAAATGTTAAGAGACCTTTTTTGTAGAGAATTATGTTTCCTACAACTTATGTTCTATGATATTTTTTGATCAGAAGCGTAGTTTTCGAGATATATCGAGATATTTAAAAGTTCCGAAGCCGCACCAACATAATAGAGATACAGAAACACCGTGGCCCCTTTCTTTGAGATAACTCTGCACTATTGCGACCTGCAAATGCCACTTCCAGCTCAGCTGTGCAGAAGAAGAACAACAAGAAGAAGAAATATCTCGAAATATGTCCGTCAGGCCCCTTCCCTTGAGATAAATCTGCAAATATCTCGGAAACGAAGCGAGCTATGGCAAAATGTTAAGTGACCTTTTTTGTAGAGAATTATGTTTCCTACAATTTATGTTCAATGATATTTTTTGATCAGAAGCGTAGTTTTCGAGATATATCGAGATATTTAAAAGTTCCGAAGCCGCACCAACATAATAGAGATACAGAAACACCGTGGCCCCTTTCTTTGAGATAACTCTGCACTATTGCGACCTGCAAATGCCACTTCCAGCTCAGCTGTGCAGAAGAAGAACAACAAGAAGAAGAAATATCTCGAAATATGTCCGTCAGGCCCCTTCCCTTGAGATAAATCTGCAAATATCTCGGAAACGAAGCGAGCTATGGCAAAATGTTAAGAGACCTTTTTTGTAGAGAATTAAGTTTCCTACTTTTCATGTTCTATGATATTTTTTCATCAGATGCGTAGTTCTCGAGATATATCAAGATATTTAAAAGTTCCGAAGCCGCACCAACATAATAGAGATACAGAAACACCGTGGCCCCTTTCTTTGAGATAACTCTGCACTATTGCGAGCTGCAAATGCCGCTTCGAGCTTAGCTGTGCAGAAGAAGAACAACAAGAAGAAGAAATATCTCGAAATATGTCCGTCAGACCCCTTCCCTTGAGATGAATCTGCAAATATCTCGGAAACGAAACGAGCTATGGCAAAATGTTAAGAGACGTTGTTTATAGAGAATTATGTTTCCTACAATTTATGTTCTATGATATTTTTTGATCAGAAGCGTAGTTTTCGAGATATATCGAGATATTTAAAAGTTCCGAAGCCGCACCAACATAATAGGGATACAGAAACACCGTGGCCCCTTTCTTTGAGATAACTCTGCACTAGTGCGAGCCGCAAATGCCACTTCCAGCTTAGCTGTGCAGAAGAAGAACAACAAGAAGAAGAAATATCTCGAAATATGTCCGTCAGACCCCTTCCCTTGAGATGAATCTGCAAATATCTCGGAAACGAAGCGAGCTATGGCAAAATGTTAAGAGACCTTTTTTGTAGAGAATTAAGTTTCCTACTTTTTATGTTCTATGATATTTTTTGATCAGAAGCGTAGTTCTCGAGATATATCAAGATATTTAAAAGTTCCGAAGCCGCACCAACATAATAGAGATACAGAAACACCGTGGCCCCTTTCTTTGAGATAACTCTGCACTATTGCGAGCTGCAAATGCCACTTCCAGCTTAGCTGTGCAGAAGAAGAACAACAAGAAGAAGAAATATCTCGAAATATGTCCGTCAGGCCCCTTCCCTTGAGATAAATCTGCAAATATCTCGGAAACGAAGAGAGCTATGGCAAAATGTTAAGAGACCTTTTTTGTAGAGAATTAAGTTTCCTACAATTTATGTGCTATGATAGTTTTTGATCAGAAGCGTAGTTTTCGAGATATATCGAGATATTTAAAAGTTCCGAAGCCGCACCAACATAATAGGGATACAGAAACACCGTGGCCCCTTTCTTTGAGATAACTCTGCACTAGTGCGAGCCGCAAATGCCACTTCCAGCTTAGCTGTGCAGAAGAAGAACAACAAGAAGAAGAAATATCTCGAAATATGTCCGTCAGGCCCCTTCCCTTGAGATAAATCTGCAAATATCTCGGAAACGAAGCGAGCTATGGCAAAATGTTAAGAGACCTTTTTTGTAGAGAATTAAGTTTCCTACTTTTTATGTTCTATGATATTTTTTGATCAGATGCGTAGTTCTCGAGATATACCAAGATATTTAAAAGTTCCGAAGCCGCACCAACATAATAGAGATACAGAAACAGCGTGGCCCCTCTCTTTGAGATAACTCTGCACTATTCCGAGCTGTAAATGCCACTTCCAGCTTAGCTGTGCAGAAGAAGAACAACAAGAAGAAGAAATATCTCGAAATATGTCCGTCAGGCCCCTTCCCTTGAGATATATCTGCAAATATCTCGGAAACGAAGCGAGCTATGGCAAAAGGTTAAGAGACCTTTTTTGTAGAGAATTATGTTTCCTACAATTTATGTTCTGTGATATTTTTTGATCAGAAGCGTAGTTCTCGAGATATATCGAGATATTTAAAAGTTCCGAAGCCGCACCAACATAATAGGGATACAGAAACGGCGTGGCCCCTTTCTTTGAGATAACTCTGCACTAGTGCGAGCCGCAAATGCCACTTCCAGCTTAGCTGTGCAGAAGAAGAACAACAAGAAGAAGAAATATCTCGAAATATGTCCGTCAGGCCCCTTCCCTTGAGATAAATCTGCAAATATCTCGGAAACGAAGCGAGCTATGGCAGAATGTTAAGAGACGTTTTTTGTAGAGAATTATGTTTCCTACAATTTATGTTCTATGTTATTTTTTGATCAGAAGCGTAGTTCTCGAGATATATCGAGATATTTAAAAGTTCCGAAGCCGCACCAACATAATAGGGATACAGAAACACCGTGGCCCCTTTCTTTGAGATAACTCTGCACTAGTGCGAGCCGCAAATGCCACTTCCAGCTTAGCTGTGCAGAAGAAGAACAACAAGAAGAAGAAATATCTCGAAATATGTCCGTCAGGCCCCTTCCCTTGAGATAAATCTGCAAATATCTCGGAAACGAAGCGAGCTATGGCAAAATATTAAGAGACGTTTTTTGTAGAGAATTAAGTTTCCTACTTTTTATGTTCTATGATATTTTTTGATCAGATGCGTAGTTCTCGAGATATATCAAGATATTTAAAAGTTCCGAAGCCGCACCAACATAATAGAGATACAGAAACACCGTGGCCCCTTTCTTTGAGATAACTCTGCACTATTCCGAGCTGTAAATGCCACTTCCAGCTTAGCTGTGCAGAAGAAGAACAACAAGAAGAAGAAATATCTCGAAATATGTCCGTCAGGCCCCTTCCCTTGAGATATATCTGCAAATATCTCGGAAACGAAGTGAGCTATGGCAAAATGTTAAGAGACCTTTTTTGTAGAGAATTATGTTTCCTACAATTTATGTTCTATGATATTTTTTGATCAGAAGCGTAGTTTTCGAGATATATCGAGATATTTAAAAGTTCCGAAGCCGCACCAACATAATAGAGATACAGAAACACCGTGGCCCCTTTCTTTGAGATAACTGTGCACTAGTGCGAGCCGCAAATGCCACTTCCAGCTTAGCTGTGCAGAAGAAGAACAACAAGAAGAAGAAATATCTCGAAATATGTCCGTCAGGCCCCTTCCCTTGAGATAAATCTGCAAATATCTCGGAAACGAAGAGAGCTATGGCAAAATGTTAAGAGACCTTTTTTGTAGAGAATTAAGTTTCCTACTTTTTATGTTCTATGATATTTTTTGATCAGATGCGTAGTTCTCGAGATATATCAAGATATTTAAAAGTTCCGAAGCCGCACCAACATAATAGAGATACAGAAACACCGTGGCCCCTTTCTTTGAGATAACTCTGCACTATTGCGAGCTGTAAATGCCACTTCCAGCTTAGCTGTGCAGAAGAAGAACAACAAGAAGAAGAAGTATCTCAAAATATGTCCGTCAGGCCCCTTCCCTTGAGATATATCTGCAAATATCTCGGAAACGAAGCGAGCTATGGCAAAATGTTAAGAGACCTTTTTTGTAGAGAATTATGCTTCCTACAATTTATGTTGTATGATATTTTAGATCAGAAGCGTAGTTTTCGAGATATATCGAGATATTTAAAAGTTCCGAAGCCGCACCAACATAATAGAGATACAGAAACACCGTGGCCCCTTTCGTTGAGATAACTCTGCACTAGTGCGAGCCGCAAATGCCACTTCCAGCTTAGCTGTGCAGAAGAAGAACAACAAGAAGAAGAAATATCTCGAAATATGTCCGTCAGGCCCCTTCCCTTGAGATAAATCTGCAAATATCTCGGAAACGAAGCGAGCTATGGCAAAATGTTAAGAGACCTTTTTTGTAGAGACTTAAGTTTCCTACTTTTTATGTTCTATGATATTTTTTGATCAGATGCGTAGTTCTCGAGATATATCAAGATATTTAAAAGTTCCGAAGCCGCACCAACATAATAGAAATACAGAAACACCGTGGCCCCTTTCTTTGAGATAACTCTGCACTATTGCGAGCAGCAAATGCCACTTCCAGCTTCGCTGTGCAGAAGAAGAACAACAAGAAGAAGAAATATCTCGAAATATGTCCGTCAGGCCCCTTCCCTTGAGATAAATCTGCAAATATCTCGGAAACGAAGCGAGCTATGGCAAAATGTGAAGAGACGTTTTTTGTCGAGAATTATGTTTCCTACAATTTATGTTCTATGATATTTTTTGATCAGAAGCGTAGTTTTCGCGATATATCGAGATATTTAAAAGTTCCGAAGCCGCACCAACATAATAGAGATACAGAAACACCGTGGCCCCTTTCTTTGAGATAACTCTGCACTATTGCGAGCTGGAAATGCCACTTCCAGTTTAGCTGTGCAGAAGAAGAACAACAAGAAGAAGAAATATCTCGAAATATGTCCGTTAGGCCCCTTCCCTTGAGATAAATCTGCAAATATCTCGGAAACGAAGCGAGCTATGGCAAAATGTTAAGAGACCTTTTTTGTAGAGAATTAAGTTTCCTACTTTTTATGTTCTATGATATTTTTTGATCAGATGCGTAGTTCTCGAGATATATCAAGATATTTAAAAGTTCCGAAGCCGCACCAACATAATAGAGATACAGAAACACCGTGGCCCCTTTCTTTGAGATAACTCTGCACTATTGCGCGCTGCAAATGCCACTTCCAGCTTAGCTGTGCAGAAGAAGAACAACAAGAAGAAGAAATATCTCGAAATATGTCCGTCAGGCCCCTTCCCTTGAGATATATCTGCAAATATCTCGGAAAGGAAGCGAGCTATGGCAAAATGTTAAGAGACCTTTTTTGTCGAGAATTATGTTTCCTACAATTTATGTTCTATGATATTTTTGGATCAGAAGCGTAGTGGTCGAGATATATCGAGATATTTAAAAGTTCCGAAGCCGCACCAACATAATAGAGATACAGAAACACCGTGGCCCCTTTCTTTGAGATAACTCTGCACTATTGCGAGCTGGAAATGCCACTTCCAGTTTAGCTGTGCAGAAGAAGAACAACAAGAAGAAGAAATATCTCGAAATATGTCCGTTAGGCCCCTTCCCTTGAGATAAATCTGCAAATATCTCGGAAACGAAGCGAGCTATGGCAAAATGTTAAGAGACCTTTTTTGTAGAGAATTATGTTTCGTACACTTTATGTTCTATGATATTTTTTGATCAGAAGCGTAGTTCTCGAGATATATCGAGATATTTAAAAGTTCCGAAGCCGCACCAACATAATAGGGATACAGAAACACCGTGGCCCCTTTCTTTGAGATAACTCTGCACTAGTGCGAGCCGCAAATGCCACTTCCAGCTTAGCTGTGCAGAAGAAGAACAACAAGAAGAAGAAATATCTCGAAATATGTCCGTCAGGCCCCTTCCCTTGAGATAAATCTGCAAATATCTCGGAAACGAAGCGAGCTATGGCAGAATGTTAAGAGACGTTTTTTGTAGAGAATTATGTTTCCTACAATTTATGTTCTATGATATTTTTTGATCAGAAGCGTAGTTCTCGAGATATATCGAGATATTTAAAAGTTCCGAAGCCGCACCAACATAATAGGGATACAGAAACACCGTGGCCCCTTTCTTTGAGATAACTCTGCACTAGTGCGAGCCGCAAATGCCACTTCCAGCTTAGCTGTGCAGAAGAAGAACAACAAGAAGAAGAAATATCTCGAAATATGTCCGTCAGGCCCCTTCCCTTGAGATAAATCTGCAAATATCTCGGAAACGAAGCGAGCTATGGCAAAATATTAAGAGACGTTTTTTGTAGAGAATTAAGTTTCCTACTTTTTATGTTCTATGATATTTTTTGATCAGATGCGTAGTTCTCGAGATATATCAAGATATTTAAAAGTTCCGAAGCCGCACCAACATAATAGAGATACAGAAACACCGTGGCCCCTTTCTTTGAGATAACTCTGCACTATTCCGAGCTGTAAATGCCACTTCCAGCTTAGCTGTGCAGAAGAAGAACAACAAGAAGAAGAAATATCTCGAAATATGTCCGTCAGGCCCCTTCCCTTGAGATATATCTGCAAATATCTCGGAAACGAAGCGAGCTATGGCAAAATGTTAAGAGACCTTTTTTGTAGAGAATTATGTTTCCTACAATTTATGTTCTATGATATTTTTTGATCAGAAGCGTAGTTTTCGAGATATATCGAGATATTTAAAAGTTCCGAAGCCGCACCAACATAATAGAGATACAGAAACACCGTGGCCCCTTTCTTTGAGATAACTGTGCACTAGTGCGAGCCGCAAATGCCACTTCCAGCTTAGCTGTGCAGAAGAAGAACAACAAGAAGAAGAAATATCTCGAAATATGTCCGTCAGGCCCCTTCCCTTGAGATAAATCTGCAAATATCTCGGAAACGAAGAGAGCTATGGCAAAATGTTGAGAGACCTTTTTTGTAGAGAATTAAGTTTCCTACTTTTCATGTTCTATGATATTTTTTGATCAGATGCGTAGTTCTCGAGATATATCAAGATATTTAAAAGTTCCGAAGCCGCACCAACATAATAGAGATACAGAAACACCGTGGCCCCTTTCTTTGAGATAACTCTGCACTATTGCGAGCTGTAAATGCCACTTCCAGCTTAGCTGTGCAGAAGAAGAACAACAAGAAGAAGAAATATCTCGAAATATGTCCGTCAGGCCCCTTCCCTTGAGATAAATCTGCAAATATCTCGGAAACGAAGCGAGCTATGGCAAAATGTGAAGAGACGTTTTTTGTCGAGAATGATGTTTCCTACAATTTATGTTCTATGATATTTTTTGATCAGAAGCGTAGTTTTCGCGATATATCGAGATATTTAAAAGTTCCGAAGCCGCACCAACATAATAGAGATACAGAAACACCGTGGCCCCTTTCTTTGAGATAACTCTGCACTAGTGCGAGCCGCAAATGCCACTTCCAGCTTAGCTGTGCAGAAGAAGAACAACAAGAAGAAGAAATATCTCGAAATATGTCCGACAGGCCCCTTCTCTTGAGATAAATCTGCAAATATCTCGGAAACGAAGCGAGCTATGGCGAAATGTTAAGAGACCTTTTTTGTAGAGAATCAAGTTTCCTACGTTTTATCTTCTATGATATTTTTTGATCAGATGCGTAGTTCTCGAGATATATCAAGATATTTAAAAGTTCCGAAGCCGCACCAACATAATAGAGATACAGAAATACCGTGGCCCCTCTCTTTGAGATAACTCTGCACTATTGCGAGCTGCAAATGCCACTTCCAGCTTAGCTGTGCAGAAGAAGAACAACAAGAAGAAGAAACATCTCGAAATATGTCCGTCAGGCCCCTTCCCTTGAGATAAATCTGCAAATATCTCGGAAACGAAGCGAGCTATGGCAAAATGTTTAGAGACCTTTCTTGTAGAGAATTAAGTTTCCTACTTTTTATGTAGTATGATATTTTTTGATCAGATGCGTAGTTCTCGAGATATATCAAGATATTTAAAAGTTCCGAAGCCGCACCAACATAATAGAGATACAGAAACACCGTGGCCCCTTTCTTTGAGATAACTCTGCACTATTGCGAGCTGGAAATGCCCCTTCCAGCTTAGCTGTGCAGAGGAAGAACAACAAGAAGAAGATGTATCTCGAAATATGTCCGTCAGGCCAGTTCCTTTGAGCTGAATCTGCAAATATCTCGGAAACGAAGCGAGCTATGGCAAAATGTTAAGAGACGTTTTTTGTAGAGAATTATGTTTCCTACAATTTATGTTCTATGATATTTTTTGATCAGAAGCGTAGTTTTCGCGATATATCGAGATATTTAAAAGTTCCGAAGCCGCACCAACATAATAGAGATACAGAAACACCGTGGCCCCTTTCTTTGAGATAACTCTGCACTATTGCGAGCTGCAAATGCCACTTCCAACTTAGCTGTGCAGAAGAAGAACAACAAGAAGAAGAAATATCTCGAAATATGTCCGTCAGGCCCCTTCCCTTGAGATAAATCTGCAAATATCTCGGAAACGAAGAGAGCTATGGCAAAATGTTAAGAGACCTTTTTTGTAGAGAATTAAGTTTCCTACTTTTCATGTTCTATGATATTTTTTGATCAGATGCGTAGTTCTCGAGATATATCAAGATATATAAAAGTTCCGAAGCCGCACCAACATAATAGAGATACAGAAACACCGTGGCCCCTTTCTTTGAGATAACTCTGCACTATTGCGAGCTGCAAATGCCACTTCCAGCTTAGCTGTGCAGAAGAAGAACAACAAGAAGAAGAAATATCTCGAAATATGTCCGTCAGGCCCCTTCCCTTGAGATAAATCTGCAAAAATCTCGGAAACGAAGAGAGCTATGGCAAAATGTTAAGAGACCTTTTTTGTAGAGAATTAAGTTTCCTACTTTTCATGTTCTATGATATTTTTTGATCAGATGCGTAGTTCTCGAGATATATCAAGATATTTAAAAGTTCCGAAGCCGCACCAACATAATAGAGATACAGAAACACCGTGGCCCCTTTCTTTGAGATAACTCTGCACTATTGCGAGCTGTAAATGCCACTTCCAGCTTAGCTGTGCAGAAGAAGAACAACAAGAAGAAGAAGTATCTCGAAATATGTCCGTCAGGCCCCTTCCCTTGAGATATATCTGCAAATATCTCGGAAACGAAGCGAGCTATGGCAAAATGTTAAGAGACCTTTTTTGTAGAGAATTATGCTTCCTACAATTTATGTTGTATGATATTTTAGATCAGAAGCGTAGTTTTCGAGATATATCGAGATATTTAAGAGTTCCGCAGCCGCACCAACATAATAGAGATACAGAAACACCGTGGCCCCTTTCTTTGAGATAACTCTGCACTATTGCGAGCTGTAAATGCCACTTCCAGCTTAGCTGTGCAGAAGAAGAACAACAAGAAGAAGAAGTATCTCGAAATATGTCCGTCAGGCCCCTTCCCTTGAGATATATCTGCAAATATCTCGGAAACGAAGCGAGCTATGGCAAAATGTTAAGAGACCTTTTTTGTAGAGAATTAAGTTTCCTACTTTTTATGTTCTATGATATTTTTTGATCAGATGCGTAGTTCTCGAGATATATCAAGATATTTAAAAGTTCCGAAGCCGCACCAACATAATAGGGATACAGAAACACCGTGGCCCCTTTCTTTGAGATAACTCTGCACTAGTGCGAGCCGCAAATGCCACTTCCAGCTTAGCTGTGCAGAAGAAGAACAACAAGAAGAAGAAATATCTCGAAATATGTCCGACAGGCCCCTTCCCTTGAGATAAATCTGCAAATATCTCGGAAACGAAGCGAGCTATGGCGAAATGTTAAGAGACCTTTTTTGTAGAGAATCAAGTTTCCTACGTTTTATCTTCTATGATATTTTTTGATCAGATGCGTAGTTCTCGAGATATATCAAGATATTTAAAAGTTCCGAAGCCGCAACAACATAATAGAGATACAGAAACACCGTGGCCCCTTTCTTTGAGATAACTCTGCACTATTGCGAGCTGCAAATGCCACTTCCAACTTAGCTGTGCAGAAGAAGAACAACAAGAAGAAGAAATATCTCGAAATATGTCCGTCAGGCCCCTTCCCTTGAGATAAATCTGCAAATATCTCGGAAACGAAGAGAGCTATGGCAAAATGTTAAGAGACCTTTTTTGTAGAGAATTAAGTTTCCTACTTTTCATGTTCTATGATATTTTTTGATCAGATGCGTAGTTCTCGAGATATATCAAGATATATAAAAGTTCCGAAGCCGCACCAACATAATAGAGATACAGAAACACCGTGGCCCCTTTCTTTGAGATAACTCTGCACTATTGCGAGCTGCAAATGCCACTTCCAGCTTAGCTGTGCAGAAGAAGAACAACAAGAAGAAGAAATATCTCGAAATATGTCCGTCAGGCCCCTTCCCTTGAGATAAATCTGCAAATATCTCGGAAACGAAGAGAGCTATGGCAAAATGTTAAGAGACATTTTTTGTAGAGAATTAAGTTTCCTACTTTTCATGTTCTATGATATTTTTTGATCAGATGCGTAGTTCTCGAGATATATCAAGATATTTAAAAGTTCCGAAGCCGCACCAACATAATAGAGATACAGAAACACCGTGGCCCCTTTCTTTGAGATAACTCTGCACTATTGCGCGCTGCAAATGCCACTTCCAGCTTAGCTGTGCAGAAGAAGAACAACAAGAAGAAGAAATATCTCGAAATATGTCCGTCAGGCCCCTTCCCTTGAGATATATCTGCAAATATCTCGGAAAGGAAGCGAGCTATGGCAAAATGTTAAGAGACCTTTTTTGTCGAGAATTATGTTTCCTACAATTTATGTTCTATGATATTTTTGGATCAGAAGCGTAGTGGTCGAGATATATCGAGATATTTAAAAGTTCCGAAGCCGCACCAACATAATAGAGATACAGAAACACCGTGGCCCCTTTCTTTGAGATAACTCTGCACTATTGCGAGCTGGAAATGCCACTTCCAGTTTAGCTGTGCAGAAGAAGAACAACAAGAAGAAGAAATATCTCGAAATATGTCCGTTAGGCCCCTTCCCTTGAGATAAATCTGCAAATATCTCGGAAACGAAGCGAGCTATGGCAAAATGTTAAGAGACCTTTTTTGTAGAGAATTATGTTTCGTACACTTTATGTTCTATGATCTTTTTTGATCAGAAGCGTAGTTCTCGAGATATATCGAGATATTTAAAAGTTCCGAAGCCGCACCAACATAATAGGGATACAGAAACACCGTGGCCCCTTTCTTTGAGATAACTCTGCACTAGTGCGAGCCGCAAATGCCACTTCCAGCTTAGCTGTGCAGAAGAAGAACAACAAGAAGAAGAAATATCTCGAAATATGTCCGTCAGGCCCCTTCCCTTGAGATAAATCTGCAAATATCTCGGAAACGAAGCGAGCTATGGCAGAATGTTAAGAGACGTTTTTTGTAGAGAATTATGTTTCCTACAATTTATGTTCTATGATATTTTTTGATCAGAAGCGTAGTTCTCGAGATATATCGAGATATTTAAAAGTTCCGAAGCCGCACCAACATAATAGGGATACAGAAACACCGTGGCCCCTTTCTTTGAGATAACTCTGCACTAGTGCGAGCCGCAAATGCCACTTCCAGCTTAGCTGTGCAGAAGAAGAACAACAAGAAGAAGAAATATCTCGAAATATGTCCGTCAGGCCCCTTCCCTTGAGATAAATCTGCAAATATCTCGGAAACGAAGCGAGCTATGGCAAAATATTAAGAGACGTTTTTTGTAGAGAATTAAGTTTCCTACTTTTTATGTTCTATGATATTTTTTGATCAGATGCGTAGTTCTCGAGATATATCAAGATATTTAAAAGTTCCGAAGCCGCACCAACATAATAGAGATACAGAAACACCGTGGCCCCTTTCTTTGAGATAACTCTGCACTATTCCGAGCTGTAAATGCCACTTCCAGCTTAGCTGTGCAGAAGAAGAACAACAAGAAGAAGAAATATCTCGAAATATGTCCGTCAGGCCCCTTCCCTTGAGATATATCTGCAAATATCTCGGAAACGAAGCGAGCTATGGCAAAATGTTAAGAGACCTTTTTTGTAGAGAATTATGTTTCCTACAATTTATGTTCTATGATATTTTTTGATCAGAAGCGTAGTTTTCGAGATATATCGAGATATTTAAAAGTTCCGAAGCCGCACCAACATAATAGAGATACAGAAACACCGTGGCCCCTTTCTTTGAGATAACTGTGCACTAGTGCGAGCCGCAAATGCCACTTCCAGCTTAGCTGTGCAGAAGAAGAACAACAAGAAGAAGAAATATCTCGAAATATGTCCGTCAGGCCCCTTCCCTTGAGATAAATCTGCAAATATCTCGGAAACGAAGAGAGCTATGGCAAAATGTTGAGAGACCTTTTTTGTAGAGAATTAAGTTTCCTACTTTTCATGTTCTATGATATTTTTTGATCAGATGCGTAGTTCTCGAGATATATCAAGATATTTAAAAGTTCCGAAGCCGCACCAACATAATAGAGATACAGAAACACCGTGGCCCCTTTCTTTGAGATAACTCTGCACTATTGCGAGCTGTAAATGCCACTTCCAGCTTAGCTGTGCAGAAGAAGAACAACAAGAAGAAGAAATATCTCGAAATATGTCCGTCAGGCCCCTTCCCTTGAGATAAATCTGCAAATATCTCGGAAACGAAGCGAGCTATGGCAAAATGTGAAGAGACGTTTTTTGTCGAGAATGATGTTTCCTACAATTTATGTTCTATGATATTTTTTGATCAGAAGCGTAGTTTTCGCGATATATCGAGATATTTAAAAGTTCCGAAGCCGCACCAACATAATAGAGATACAGAAACACCGTGGCCCCTTTCTTTGAGATAACTCTGCACTAGTGCGAGCCGCAAATGCCACTTCCAGCTTAGCTGTGCAGAAGAAGAACAACAAGAAGAAGAAATATCTCGAAATATGTCCGACAGGCCCCTTCTCTTGAGATAAATCTGCAAATATCTCGGAAACGAAGCGAGCTATGGCGAAATGTTAAGAGACCTTTTTTGTAGAGAATCAAGTTTCCTACGTTTTATCTTCTATGATATTTTTTGATCAGATGCGTAGTTCTCGAGATATATCAAGATATTTAAAAGTTCCGAAGCCGCACCAACATAATAGAGATACAGAAATACCGTGGCCCCTCTCTTTGAGATAACTCTGCACTATTGCGAGCTGCAAATGCCACTTCCAGCTTAGCTGTGCAGAAGAAGAACAACAAGAAGAAGAAACATCTCGAAATATGTCCGTCAGGCCCCTTCCCTTGAGATAAATCTGCAAATATCTCGGAAACGAAGCGAGCTATGGCAAAATGTTTAGAGACCTTTCTTGTAGAGAATTAAGTTTCCTACTTTTTATGTAGTATGATATTTTTTGATCAGATGCGTAGTTCTCGAGATATATCAAGATATTTAAAAGTTCCGAAGCCGCACCAACATAATAGAGATACAGAAACACCGTGGCCCCTTTCTTTGAGATAACTCTGCACTATTGCGAGCTGGAAATGCCCCTTCCAGCTTAGCTGTGCAGAGGAAGAACAACAAGAAGAAGATGTATCTCGAAATATGTCCGTCAGGCCAGTTCCTTTGAGCTGAATCTGCAAATATCTCGGAAACGAAGCGAGCTATGGCAAAATGTTAAGAGACGTTTTTTGTAGAGAATTATGTTTCCTACAATTTATGTTCTATGATATTTTTTGATCAGAAGCGTAGTTTTCGCGATATATCGAGATATTTAAAAGTTCCGAAGCCGCACCAACATAATAGAGATACAGAAACACCGTGGCCCCTTTCTTTGAGATAACTCTGCACTATTGCGAGCTGCAAATGCCACTTCCAACTTAGCTGTGCAGAAGAAGAACAACAAGAAGAAGAAATATCTCGAAATATGTCCGTCAGGCCCCTTCCCTTGAGATAAATCTGCAAATATCTCGGAAACGAAGAGAGCTATGGCAAAATGTTAAGAGACCTTTTTTGTAGAGAATTAAGTTTCCTACTTTTCATGTTCTATGATATTTTTTGATCAGATGCGTAGTTCTCGAGATATATCAAGATATATAAAAGTTCCGAAGCCGCACCAACATAATAGAGATACAGAAACACCGTGGCCCCTTTCTTTGAGATAACTCTGCACTATTGCGAGCTGCAAATGCCACTTCCAGCTTAGCTGTGCAGAAGAAGAACAACAAGAAGAAGAAATATCTCGAAATATGTCCGTCAGGCCCCTTCCCTTGAGATAAATCTGCAAAAATCTCGGAAACGAAGAGAGCTATGGCAAAATGTTAAGAGACCTTTTTTGTAGAGAATTAAGTTTCCTACTTTTCATGTTCTATGATATTTTTTGATCAGATGCGTAGTTCTCGAGATATATCAAGATATTTAAAAGTTCCGAAGCCGCACCAACATAATAGAGATACAGAAACACCGTGGCCCCTTTCTTTGAGATAACTCTGCACTATTGCGAGCTGTAAATGCCACTTCCAGCTTAGCTGTGCAGAAGAAGAACAACAAGAAGAAGAAGTATCTCGAAATATGTCCGTCAGGCCCCTTCCCTTGAGATATATCTGCAAATATCTCGGAAACGAAGCGAGCTATGGCAAAATGTTAAGAGACCTTTTTTGTAGAGAATTATGCTTCCTACAATTTATGTTGTATGATATTTTAGATCAGAAGCGTAGTTTTCGAGATATATCGAGATATTTAAGAGTTCCGCAGCCGCACCAACATAATAGAGATACAGAAACACCGTGGCCCCTTTCTTTGAGATAACTCTGCACTATTGCGAGCTGTAAATGCCACTTCCAGCTTAGCTGTGCAGAAGAAGAACAACAAGAAGAAGAAGTATCTCGAAATATGTCCGTCAGGCCCCTTCCCTTGAGATATATCTGCAAATATCTCGGAAACGAAGCGAGCTATGGCAAAATGTTAAGAGACCTTTTTTGTAGAGAATTAAGTTTCCTACTTTTTATGTTCTATGATATTTTTTGATCAGATGCGTAGTTCTCGAGATATATCAAGATATTTAAAAGTTCCGAAGCCGCACCAACATAATAGGGATACAGAAACACCGTGGCCCCTTTCTTTGAGATAACTCTGCACTAGTGCGAGCCGCAAATGCCACTTCCAGCTTAGCTGTGCAGAAGAAGAACAACAAGAAGAAGAAATATCTCGAAATATGTCCGACAGGCCCCTTCCCTTGAGATAAATCTGCAAATATCTCGGAAACGAAGCGAGCTATGGCGAAATGTTAAGAGACCTTTTTTGTAGAGAATCAAGTTTCCTACGTTTTATCTTCTATGATATTTTTTGATCAGATGCGTAGTTCTCGAGATATATCAAGATATTTAAAAGTTCCGAAGCCGCAACAACATAATAGAGATACAGAAACACCGTGGCCCCTTTCTTTGAGATAACTCTGCACTATTGCGAGCTGCAAATGCCACTTCCAACTTAGCTGTGCAGAAGAAGAACAACAAGAAGAAGAAATATCTCGAAATATGTCCGTCAGGCCCCTTCCCTTGAGATAAATCTGCAAATATCTCGGAAACGAAGAGAGCTATGGCAAAATGTTAAGAGACCTTTTTTGTAGAGAATTAAGTTTCCTACTTTTCATGTTCTATGATATTTTTTGATCAGATGCGTAGTTCTCGAGATATATCAAGATATATAAAAGTTCCGAAGCCGCACCAACATAATAGAGATACAGAAACACCGTGGCCCCTTTCTTTGAGATAACTCTGCACTATTGCGAGCTGCAAATGCCACTTCCAGCTTAGCTGTGCAGAAGAAGAACAACAAGAAGAAGAAATATCTCGAAATATGTCCGTCAGGCCCCTTCCCTTGAGATAAATCTGCAAATATCTCGGAAACGAAGAGAGCTATGGCAAAATGTTAAGAGACATTTTTTGTAGAGAATTAAGTTTCCTACTTTTCATGTTCTATGATATTTTTTGATCAGATGCGTAGTTCTCGAGATATATCAAGATATTTAAAAGTTCCGAAGCCGCACCAACATAATAGAGATACAGAAACACCGTGGCCCCTTTCTTTGAGATAACTCTGCACTATTGCGAGCTGTAAATGCCACTTCCAGCTTAGCTGTGCAGAAGAAGAACAACAAGAAGAAGAAGTATCTCGAAATATGTCCGTCAGGCCCCTTCCCTTGAGATATATCTGCAAATATCTCGGAAACGAAGCGAGCTATGGCAAAATGTTAAGAGACCTTTTTTGTAGAGAATTATGCTTCCTACAATTTATGTTGTATGATATTTTAGATCAGAAGCGTAGTTTTCGAGATATATCGAGATATTTAAAAGTTCCGAAGCCGCACCAACATAATAGAGATACAGAAACACCGTGGCCCCTTTCGTTGAGATAACTCTGCACTATTGCGAGCTGTAAATGCCACTTCCAGCTTAGCTGTGCAGAAGAAGAACAACAAGAAGAAGAAGTATCTCGAAATATGTCCGTCAGGCCCCTTCCCTTGAGATATATCTGCAAATATCTCGGAAACGAAGCGAGCTATGGCAAAATGTTAAGAGACCTTTTTTGTAGAGAATTATGCTTCCTACAATTTATGTTGTATGATATTTTAGATCAGAAGCGTAGTTTTCGAGATATATCGAGATATTTAAAAGTTCCGAAGCCGCACAAACATAATAGAGATACAGAAACACCGTGGCCCCTTTCTTTGAGATAACTCTGCACTATTGCGAGCTGCAAATGCCACTTCCAACTTAGCTGTGCAGAAGAAGAACAACAAGAAGAAGAAATATCTCGAAATATGTCCGTCAGGCCCCTTCCCTTGAGATAAATCTGCAAATATCTCGGAAACGAAGAGAGCTATGGCAAAATGTTAAGAGACATTTTTTGTAGAGAATTAAGTTTCCTACTTTTCATGTTCTATGATATTTTTTGATCAGATGCGTAGTTCTCGAGATATATCGAGATATATAAAAGTTCCGAAGCCGCACCAACATAATAGAGATACAGAAACACCGTGGCCCCTTTCTTTGAGATAACTCTGCACTATTGCGAGCTGCAAATGCCACTTCCAGCTTAGCTGTGCAGAAGAAGAACAACAAGAAGAAGAAATATCTCGAAATATGTCCGTCAGGCCCCTTCCCTTGAGATAAATCTGCAAATATCTCGGAAACGAAGCGAGCTATGGCAAAATGTTAAGAGACCTTTTTTGTAGAGAATTATGCTTCCTACAATTTATGTTGTATGATATTTTAGATCAGAAGCGTAGTTTTCGAGATATATCGAGATATTTAAAAGTTCCGCAGCCGCACCAACATAATAGAGATACAGAAACACCGTGGCCCCTTTCTTTGAGATAACTCTGCACTATTGCGAGCTGTAAATGCCACTTCCAGCTTAGCTGTGCAGAAGAAGAACAACAAGAAGAAGAAGTATCTCGAAATATGTCCGTCAGGCCCCTTCCCTTGAGATATATCTGCAAATATCTCGGAAACGAAGCGAGCTATGGCAAAATGTTAAGAGACCTTTTTTGTAGAGAATTATGCTTCCTACAATTTATGTTGTATGATATTTTAGATCAGAAGCGTAGTTTTCGAGATATATCGAGATATTTAAAAGTTCCGAAGCCGCACCAACATAATAGAGATACAGAAACACCGTGGCCCCTTTCGTTGAGATAACTCTGCACTAGTGCGAGCCGCAAATGCCACTTCCAGCTTAGCTGTGCAGAAGAAGAACAACAAGAAGAAGAAATATCTCGAAATATGTCCGTCAGGCCCCTTCCCTTGAGATAAATCTGCAAATATCTCGGAAACGAAGCGAGCTATGGCAAAATGTTAAGAGACCTTTTTTGTAGAGAATTAAGTTTCCTACTTTTTATGTTCTATGATATTTTTTGATCAGATGCGTAGTTCTCGAGATATATCAAGATATTTAAAAGTTCCGAAGCCGCACAAACATAATAGAGATACAGAAACACCGTGGCCCCTTTCTTTGAGATAACTCTGCACTATTGCGAGCTGCAAATGCCACTTCCAACTTAGCTGTGCAGAAGAAGAACAACAAGAAGAAGAAATATCTCGAAATATGTCCGTCAGGCCCCTTCCCTTGAGATAAATCTGCAAATATCTCGGAAACGAAGAGAGCTATGGCAAAATGTTAAGAGACATTTTTTGTAGAGAATTAAGTTTCCTACTTTTCATGTTCTATGATATTTTTTGATCAGATGCGTAGTTCTCGAGATATATCGAGATATATAAAAGTTCCGAAGCCGCACCAACATAATAGAGATACAGAAACACCGTGGCCCCTTTCTTTGAGATAACTCTGCACTATTGCGAGCTGCAAATGCCACTTCCAGCTTAGCTGTGCAGAAGAAGAACAACAAGAAGAAGAAATATCTCGAAATATGTCCGTCAGGCCCCTTCCCTTGAGATAAATCTGCAAATATCTCGGAAACGAAGCGAGCTATGGCAAAATGTTAAGAGACCTTTTTTGTAGAGAATTATGCTTCCTACAATTTATGTTGTATGATATTTTAGATCAGAAGCGTAGTTTTCGAGATATATCGAGATATTTAAAAGTTCCGCAGCCGCACCAACATAATAGAGATACAGAAACACCGTGGCCCCTTTCTTTGAGATAACTCTGCACTATTGCGAGCTGTAAATGCCACTTCCAGCTTAGCTGTGCAGAAGAAGAACAACAAGAAGAAGAAGTATCTCGAAATATGTCCGTCAGGCCCCTTCCCTTGAGATATATCTGCAAATATCTCGGAAACGAAGCGAGCTATGGCAAAATGTTAAGAGACCTTTTTTGTAGAGAATTATGCTTCCTACAATTTATGTTGTATGATATTTTAGATCAGAAGCGTAGTTTTCGAGATATATCGAGATATTTAAAAGTTCCGAAGCCGCACCAACATAATAGAGATACAGAAACACCGTGGCCCCTTTCGTTGAGATAACTCTGCACTAGTGCGAGCCGCAAATGCCACTTCCAGCTTAGCTGTGCAGAAGAAGAACAACAAGAAGAAGAAATATCTCGAAATATGTCCGTCAGGCCCCTTCCCTTGAGATAAATCTGCAAATATCTCGGAAACGAAGCGAGCTATGGCAAAATGTTAAGAGACCTTTTTTGTAGAGAATTAAGTTTCCTACTTTTTATGTTCTATGATATTTTTTGATCAGATGCGTAGTTCTCGAGATATATCAAGATATTTAAAAGTTCCGAAGCCGCACCAACATAATAGGGATACAGAAACACCGTGGCCCCTTTCTTTGAGATAACTCTGCACTAGTGCGAGCCGCAAATGCCACTTCCAGCTTAGCTGTGCAGAAGAAGAACAACAAGAAGAAGAAATATCTCGAAATATGTCCGACAGGCCCCTTCCCTTGAGATAAATCTGCAAATATCTCGGAAACGAAGCGAGCTATGGCGAAATGTTAAGAGACCTTTTTTGTAGAGAATTATGCTTCCTACAATTTATGTTGTATGATATTTTAGATCAGAAGCGTAGTTTTCGAGATATATCGAGATATTTAAAAGTTCCGCAGCCGCACCAACATAATAGAGATACAGAAACACCGTGGCCCCTTTCTTTGAGATAACTCTGCACTATTGCGAGCTGGAAATGCCACTTCCAGCTTAGCTGTGCAGAGGAAGAACAACAAGAAGGAGAAGTATCTCGAAATATGTCCGTCAGGCCCCTTCCCTTGAGATATATCTGCAAATATCTCGGAAACGAATCGAGCTATGGCAAAATGTTAAGAGACCTTTTTTGTAGAGAATTAAGTTTCCTACTTTTTATGTTCTATGATATTTTTTGATCAGATGCGTAGTTCTCGAGATATATCAAGATATTTAAAAGTTCCGAAGCCGCACCAACATAATAGGGATACAGAAACACCGTGGCCCCTTTCTTTGAGATAACTCTGCACTAGTGCGAGCCGCAAATGCCACTTCCAGCTTAGCTGTGCAGAAGAAGAACAACAAGAAGAAGAAATATCTCGAAATATGTCCGACAGGCCCCTTCCCTTGAGATAAATCTGCAAATATCTCGGAAACGAAGCGAGCTATGGCGAAATGTTAAGAGACCTTTTTTGTAGAGAATCAAGTTTCCTACGTTTTATCTTCTATGATATTTTTTGATCAGATGCGTAGTTCTCGAGATATATCAAGATATTTAAAAGTTCCGAAGCCGCACCAACATAATAGAGATACAGAAACACCGTGGCCCCTTTCTTTGAGATAACTCTGCACTATTCCGAGCTGTAAATGCCACTTCCAGCTTAGATGTGCAGAAGAAGAACAACAAGAAGAAGAAATATCTCGAAATATGTCCGTCAGGCCCCTTCCCTTGAGATATATCTGCAAATATCTCGGAAACGAAGCGAGCTATGGCAAAATGTTGAGAGACCTTTTTTGTAGAGAATTAAGTTTCCTACTTTTCATGTTCTATGATATTTTTTGATCAGATGCGTAGTTCTCGAGATATATCAAGATATTTAAAAGTTCCGAAGCCGCACCAACATAATAGAGATACAGAAACACCGTGGCCCCTTTCTTTGAGATAACTCTGCACTATTGCGAGCTGGAAATGCCACTTCCAGCTTAGCTGTGCAGAGGAAGAACAACAAGAAGAAGAAGTATCTCGAAATATGTCCGTCAGGCCAGTTCCTTTGAGCTGATCCTGCAAATATCTCGGAAACGAAGCGAGCTATGGTAAAATGTTAAGAGACGTTTTTTGTAGAGAATTATGTTTCCTACAATTTATGTTCTATGATATTTTTTGATCAGAAGCGTAGTTTTCGCGATATATCGAGATATTTAAAAGTTCCGAAGCCGCACCAACATAATAGAGATACAGAAACACCGTGGCCCCTTTCTTTGAGATAACTCTGCACTATTGCGAGCTGCAAATGCCACTTCCAACTTAGCTGTGCAGAAGAAGAACAACAAGAAGAAGAAATATCTCGAAATATGTCCGTCAGGCCCCTTCCCTTGAGATAAATCTGCAAATATCTCGGAAACGAAGAGAGCTATGGCAAAATGTTAAGAGACCTTTTTTGTAGAGAATTAAGTTTCCTACTTTTCATGTTCTATGATATTTTTTGATCAGATGCGTAGTTCTCGAGATATATCAAGATATTTAAAAGTTCCGAAGCCGCACCAACATAATAGAGATACAGAAACACCGTGGCCCCTTTCTTTGAGATAACTCTGCACTATTGCGAGCTGCAAATGCCACTTCCAGCTTAGCTGTGCAGAAGAAGAACAACAAGAAGAAGAAATATCTCGAAATATGTCCGTCAGGCCCCTTCCCTTGAGATAAATCTGCAAATATCTCGGAAACGAAGAGAGCTATGGCAAAATGTTAAGAGACCATTTTTGTAGAGAATTATGCTTCCTACAATTTATGTTGTATGATATTTTAGATCAGAAGCGTAGTTTTCGAGATATATCGAGATATTTAAAAGTTCCGAAGCCGCACCAACATAATAGAGATACAGAAACACCGTGGCCCCTTTCGTTGAGATAACTCTGCACTAGTGCGAGCCGCAAATGCCACTTCCAGCTTAGCTGTGCAGAAGAAGAACAACAAGAAGAAGAAATATCTCGAAATATGTCCGTCAGGCCCCTTCCCTTGAGATAAATCTGCAAGTATCTCGGAAACGAAGCGAGCTATGGCAAAATGTTAAGAGACCTTTTTTGTAGAGAATTAAGTTTCCTACTTTTTATGTTCTATGACATTTTTTGATCAGATGCGTAGTTCTCGAGATATATCAAGATATTTAAAAGTTCCGAAGCCGCACCAACATAATAGGGATACAGAAACACCGTGGCCCCTTTCTTTGAGATAACTCTGCACTAGTGCGAGCCGCAAATGCCACTTCCAGCTTAGCTGTGCAGAAGAAGAACAACAAGAAGAAGAAATATCTCGAAATATGTCCGTCAGGCCCCTTCCCTTGAGATAAATCTGCAAATATCTCGGAAACGAAGCGAGCTATGGCAAAATGTGAAGAGACGTTTTTTGTCGAGAATTATGTTTCCTACAATTTATGTTCTATGATATTTTTTGATCAGAAGCGTAGTTTTCGCGATATATCGAGATATTTAAAAGTTCCGAAGCCGCACCAACATAATAGAGATACAGAAACACCGTGGCCCCTTTCTTTGAGATAACTCTGCACTATTGCGAGCTGCAAATGCCACTTCCAACTTAGCTGTGCAGAAGAAGAACAACAAGAAGAAGAAATATCTCGAAATATGTCCGTCAGGCCCCTTCCCTTGAGATAAATCTGCAAATATCTCGGAAACGAAGAGAGCTATGGCAAAATGTTAAGAGACCTTTTTTGTAGAGAATTAAGTTTCCTACTTTTCATGTTGTATGATATTTTAGATCAGAAGCGTAGTTTTCGAGATATATCGAGATATTTAAAAGTTCCGAAGCCGCACCAACATAATAGAGATACAGAAACACCGTGGCCCCTTTCGTTGAGATAACTCTGCACTAGTGCGAGCCGGAAATGCCACTTCCAGCTTAGCTGTGTAGAAGAAGAACAACAAGAAGAAGAAATATCTCGAAATATGTCCGTCAGGCCCCTTCCCTTGAGATAAATCTGCAAATATCTCGGAAACGAAGCGAGCTATGGCAAAATGTTAAGAGACCTTTTTTGTAGAGAATTAAGTTTCCTACTTTTTATGTTCTATGATATTTTTTGATCAGATGCGTAGTTCTCGAGATATATCAAGATATTTAAAAGTTCCGAAGCCGCACCAACATAATAGGGATACAGAAACACCGTGGCCCCTTTCTTTGAGATAACTCTGCACTAGTGCGAGCCGCAAATGCCACTTCCAGCTTAGCTGTGCAGAAGAAGAACAACAAGAAGAAGAAATATCTCGAAATATGTCCGTCAGGCCCCTTCCCTTGAGATAAATCTGCAAATATCTCGGAAACGAAGCGAGCTATGGCAAAATGTGAAGAGACGTTTTTTGTCGAGAATTATGTTTCCTACAATTTATGTTCTATGATATTTTTTGATCAGAAGCGTAGTTTTCGCGATATATCGAGATATTTAAAAGTTCCGAAGCCGCACCAACATAATAGAGATACAGAAACACCGTGGCCCCTTTCTTTGAGATAACTCTGCACTATTGCGAGCTGCAAATGCCACTTCCAACTTAGCTGTGCAGAAGAAGAACAACAAGAAGAAGAAATATCTCGAAATATGTCCGTCAGGCCCCTTCCCTTGAGATAAATCTGCAAATATCTCGGAAACGAAGCGAGCTATGGCAGAATGTTAAGAGACGTTTTTTGTAGAGAATTATGTTTCCTACAATTTATGTTCTATGATATTTTTTGATCAGAAGCGTAGTTCTCGAGATATATCGAGATATTTAAAAGTTCCGAAGCCGCACCAACATAATAGGGATACAGAAACACCGTGGCCCCTTTCTTTGAGATAACTCTGCACTAGTGCGAGCCGCAAATGCCACTTCCAGCTTAGCTGTGCAGAAGATGAACAACAAGAAGAAGAAATATCTCGAAATATGTCCGTCAGGCCCCTTCCCTTGAGATAAATCTGCAAATATCTCGGAAACGAAGCGAGCTATGGCAAAATATTAAGAGACGTTTTTTGTAGAGAATTAAGTTTCCTACTTTTTATGTTCTATGATATTTTTTGATCAGATGCGTAGTTCTCGAGATATATCAAGATATTTAAAAGTTCCGAAGCCGCACCAACATAATAGAGATACAGAAACACCGTGGCCCCTTTCTTTGAGATAACTCTGCACTATTCCGAGCTGTAAATGCCACTTCCAGCTTAGCTGTGCAGAAGAAGAACAACAAGAAGAAGAAATATCTCGAAATATGTCCGTCAGGCCCCTTCCCTTGAGATATATCTGCAAATATCTCGGAAACGAAGCGAGCTATGGCAAAATGTTAAGAGACCTTTTTTGTAGAGAATTATGTTTCCTACAATTTATGTTCTATGATATTTTTTGATCAGAAGCGTAGTTTTCGAGATATATCGAGATATTTAAAAGTTCCGAAGCCGCACCAACATAATAGAGATACAGAAACACCGTGGCCCCTTTCTTTGAGATAACTCTGCACTATTGCGCGCTGCAAATGCCACTTCCAGCTTAGCTGTGCAGAAGAAGAACAACAAGAAGAAGAAATATCTCGAAATATGTCCGTCAGGCCCCTTCCCTTGAGATAAATCTGCAAATATCTCGGAAACGAAGCGAGCTATGGCAAAATGTTAAGAGACCTTTTTTGTAGAGAATTAAGTTTCCTACTTTTTATGTTCTATGATATTTTTCAATCAGAGGCGTAGTTCTCGAGATATATCAAGATATTTAAAAGTTCCGAAGCCGCACCAACATAATAGAGATACAGAAACACCGTGGCCCCTTTCTTTGAGATAACTCTGCACTATTGCGCGCTGCAAATGCCACTTCCAGCTTAGCTGTGCAGAAGAAGAACAACAAGAAGAAGAAATATCTCGAAATATGCCCGTCAGGCCCCTTCCATTGAGATAAATCTGCAAATATCTCGGAAACGAAGCGAGCTATGGCAAAATGTTAAGAGACCTTTTTTGTAGAGAATTATGTTTCCTACAATTTATGTTGTATGATATTTTTTGATCAGAAGCGTAGTTTTCGAGATATATCGAGATATTTAAAAGTTCCAAAGCCGCACCAACATAATAGAGATACAGAAACACCGTGGCCCCTTTCTTTGGGATAACTCTGCACTATTGCGAGCTGCAAATGCCACTTCCAGCTTAGCTGTGCAGAAGAAGAACAACAAGAAGAAGAAATATCTCGAAATATGTCCGTCAGGCCACTTCCCTTGAGATAAATCTGCAAATATCTCGGAAACGAAGCGAGCTATGGCAAAATGTTTAGAGACCTTTCTTGTAGAGAATTAAGTTTCCTACTTTTTATGTAGTATGATATTTTTTGATCAGATGCGTAGTTCTCGAGATATATCAAGATATTTAAAAGTTCCGAAGCCGCACCAACATAATAGAGATACAGAAACACCGTGGCCCCTTTCTTTGAGATAACTCTGCACTATTGCGAGCTGCAAATGCCACTTCCAGCTTAGCTGTGCAGAAGAAGAACAACAAGAAGAAGAAATATCTCGAAATATGTCCGTCAGGCCCCTTCCCTTGAGATAAATCTGCAAATATCTCGGAAACGAAGCGAGCTATGGCAAAATGTTAAGAGACGTTTTTTGTAGAGAATTAAGTTTCCTACTTTTTATGTTCTATGATATTTTTCGATCAGAGGCGTAGTTCTCGAGATATATCAAGATATTTAAAAGTTCCGAAGCCGCACCAACATAATAGAGATACAGAAACACTGTGGCCCCTTTCTTTGAGATAACTCTGCACGATTGCGAGCTGGAAATGCCACTTCCAGTTTAGCTGTGCAGAAGAAGAACAACAAGAAGAAGAAATATCTCGAAATATGTCCGTCAGACCCCTTCCCTTGAGATGAATCTGCAAATATCTCGGAAACGAAGCGAGCTATGGCAAAATGTTAAGAGACCTTTTTTGTAGAGAATAATGTTTCCTACAATTTACGTTCTATGATATTTTTTGATCAGAAGCGTAGTTTTCGAGATATATCGAGATATTTAAAAGTTCCGAAGACGCACCAACATAATAGAGATACAGAAACACCGTGGCCCCTTTCTTTGAGATAACTGTGCACTAGTGCGAGCCGCAAATGCCACTTCCAGCTTAGCTGTGCAGAAGAAGAACAACAAGAAGAAGAAATATCTCGAAATATGTCCGTCAGGCCCCTTCCCTTGAGATATATCTGCAAATATCTCGGAAACGAAGTGAGCTATGGCAAAATGTTAAGAGACCGTTTTTGTAGAGAATTAAGTTTCCTACTTTTTATGTTCTATGATATTTTTTGATCAGACGCGTAGTTCTCGAGATATATCAAGATATTTAAAAGTTCCGAAGCCGCACCAACATAATAGAGATACAGAAACACCGTGGCCCCTTTCTTTGAGATAACTCTGCACTATTGCGAGCTGTAAATGCCACTTCCAGCTTAGCTGTGCAGAAGAAGAACAACAAGAAGAAGAAATATCTCGAAATATGTCCGTCAGGCCCCTTCCCTTGAGATATATCTGCAAATATCTCGGAAACGAAGCGAGCTATGGCAAAATGTTAAGAGACCTTTTTTGTAGAGAATTATGTTTCCCACAATTTATGTTCTATGATATTTTTTGATCAGAAGCGTAGTTTTCGAGATATATCGAGATATTTAAAAGTTCCGAAGCCGCACCAACATAATAGAGATACAGAAACACCGTGGCCCCTTTCTTTGAGATAACTCTGCACTAGTGCGATCCGCAAACGCCACTTCCAGCTTAGCTGTGCAGAAGAAGAACAACAAGAAGAAGAAATATCTCGAAATATGCCCGTCAGGCCCCTTCCATTGAGATAAATCTGCAAATATCTCGGAAACGAAGCGAGCTATGGCAAAATGTTAAGAGACCTTTTTTGTAGAGAATTATGTTTCCTACAATTTATGTTGTATGATATTTTTTGATCAGAAGCGTAGTTTTCGAGATATATCGAGATATTTAAAAGTTCCAAAGCCGCACCAACATAATAGAGATACAGAAACACCGTGGCCCCTTTCTTTGGGATAACTCTGCACTATTGCGAGCTGCAAATGCCACTTCCAGCTTAGCTGTGCAGAAGAAGAACAACAAGAAGAAGAAATATCTCGAAATATGTCCGTCAGGCCACTTCCCTTGAGATAAATCTGCAAATATCTCGGAAACGAAGCGAGCTATGGCAAAATGTTTAGAGACCTTTCTTGTAGAGAATTAAGTTTCCTACTTTTTATGTAGTATGATATTTTTTGATCAGATGCGTAGTTCTCGAGATATATCAAGATATTTAAAAGTTCCGAAGCCGCACCAACATAATAGAGATACAGAAACACCGTGGCCCCTTTCTTTGAGATAACTCTGCACTATTGCGAGCTGCAAATGCCACTTCCAGCTTAGCTGTGCAGAAGAAGAACAACAAGAAGAAGAAATATCTCGAAATATGTCCGTCAGGCCCCTTCCCTTGAGATAAATCTGCAAATATCTCGGAAACGAAGCGAGCTATGGCAAAATGTTAAGAGACGTTTTTTGTAGAGAATTAAGTTTCCTACTTTTTATGTTCTATGATATTTTTCGATCAGAGGCGTAGTTCTCGAGATATATCAAGATATTTAAAAGTTCCGAAGCCGCACCAACATAATAGAGATACAGAAACACTGTGGCCCCTTTCTTTGAGATAACTCTGCACGATTGCGAGCTGGAAATGCCACTTCCAGTTTAGCTGTGCAGAAGAAGAACAACAAGAAGAAGAAATATCTCGAAATATGTCCGTCAGACCCCTTCCCTTGAGATGAATCTGCAAATATCTCGGAAACGAAGCGAGCTATGGCAAAATGTTAAGAGACCTTTTTTGTAGAGAATAATGTTTCCTACAATTTACGTTCTATGATATTTTTTGATCAGAAGCGTAGTTTTCGAGATATATCGAGATATTTAAAAGTTCCGAAGACGCACCAACATAATAGAGATACAGAAACACCGTGGCCCCTTTCTTTGAGATAACTGTGCACTAGTGCGAGCCGCAAATGCCACTTCCAGCTTAGCTGTGCAGAAGAAGAACAACAAGAAGAAGAAATATCTCGAAATATGTCCGTCAGGCCCCTTCCCTTGAGATATATCTGCAAATATCTCGGAAACGAAGTGAGCTATGGCAAAATGTTAAGAGACCGTTTTTGTAGAGAATTAAGTTTCCTACTTTTTATGTTCTATGATATTTTTTGATCAGACGCGTAGTTCTCGAGATATATCAAGATATTTAAAAGTTCCGAAGCCGCACCAACATAATAGAGATACAGAAACACCGTGGCCCCTTTCTTTGAGATAACTCTGCACTATTGCGAGCTGTAAATGCCACTTCCAGCTTAGCTGTGCAGAAGAAGAACAACAAGAAGAAGAAATATCTCGAAATATGTCCGTCAGGCCCCTTCCCTTGAGATATATCTGCAAATATCTCGGAAACGAAGCGAGCTATGGCAAAATGTTAAGAGACCTTTTTTGTAGAGAATTATGTTTCCCACAATTTATGTTCTATGATATTTTTTGATCAGAAGCGTAGTTTTCGAGATATATCGAGATATTTAAAAGTTCCGAAGCCGCACCAACATAATAGAGATACAGAAACACCGTGGCCCCTTTCTTTGAGATAACTCTGCACTAGTGCGATCCGCAAACGCCACTTCCAGCTTAGCTGTGCAGAAGAAGAACAACAAGAAGAAGACATATCTCGAAATATGTCCGTCAGGCCCCTTCCCTTGAGATAAATATGCAAATATCTCGGAAACGAAGCGAGCTATGGCAAAATGTTAAGAGACCTTTTTTGTAGAGAATTAAGTTTCCTACTTTTTATGTTCTATGATATTTTTTGATCAGATGCGTTGTTCTCGAGATATATCAAGATATTTAAAAGTTCCGAAGCCGCACCAACATAATAGAGATACAGAAACACCGTAGCCCCTTTCTTTGAGATAACTCTGCACTATTGCGAGCTGCAAATGCCACTCCCAGCTTAGCTGTGCAGAAGAAGAACAACAAGAAGAAGAAATATCTAGAAATATGTCCGTCAGGCCCCTTCCCTTCAGATATATCTGCAAATATCTCGGAAACGAAGCGAGCTATGGCAAAATGTTAAGAGACCTTTTTTGTAGAGAATTAAGTTTCCTACTTTTTATGTTCTATGATATTTTTCGATCGGATGCGTAGTTCTCGAGATATATCAAGATATTTAAAAGTTCCGAAGCCGCACCAACATAATAGAGATACAGAAACACCGTGGCCCCTTTCTTTGAGATAACTCTGCACTATTGCGCGCTGCAAATGCCACTTCCAGCTTAGCTGTGCAGAAGAAGAACAACAAGAAGAAGAAATATCTCGAAATATGCCCGTCAGGCCCCTTCCATTGAGATAAATCTGCAAATATCTCGGAAACGAAGCGAGCTATGGCAAAATGTTAAGAGACCTTTTTTGTAGAGAATTATGTTTCCTACAATTTATGTTGTATGATATTTTTTGATCAGAAGCGTAGTTTTCGAGATATATCGAGATATTTAAAAGTTCCAAAGCCGCACCAACATAATAGAGATACAGAAACACCGTGGCCCCTTTCTTTGGGATAACTCTGCACTATTGCGAGCTGCAAATGCCACTTCCAGCTTAGCTGTGCAGAAGAAGAACAACAAGAAGAAGAAATATCTCGAAATATGTCCGTCAGGCCACTTCCCTTGAGATAAATCTGCAAATATCTCGGAAACGAAGCGAGCTATGGCAAAATGTTTAGAGACCTTTCTTGTAGAGAATTAAGTTTCCTACTTTTTATGTAGTATGATATTTTTTGATCAGATGCGTAGTTCTCGAGATATATCAAGATATTTAAAAGTTCCGAAGCCGCACCAACATAATAGAGATACAGAAACACCGTGGCCCCTTTCTTTGAGATAACTCTGCACTATTGCGCGCTGCAAATGCCACTTCCAGCTTAGCTGTGCAGAAGAAGAACAACAAGAAGAAGAAATATCTCGAAACATGTCCGTCAGGCCCCTTCCCTTGAGATATATCTGCAAATATCTCGGAAACGAAGTGAGCTATGGCAAAATGTTAAGAGACCGTTTTTGTAGAGAATTAAGTTTCCTACTTTTTATGTTCTATGATATTTTTTGATCAGACGCGTAGTTCTCGAGATATATCAAGATATTTAAAAGTTCCGAAGCCGCACCAACATAATAGAGATACAGAAACACCGTGGCCCCTTTCTTTGAGATAACTCTGCACTATTGCGAGCTGTAAATGCCACTTCCAGCTTAGCTGTGCAGAAGAAGAACAACAAGAAGAAGAAATATCTCGAAATATGTCCGTCAGGCCCCTTCCCTTGAGATATATCTGCAAATATCTCGGAAACGAAGCGAGCTATGGCAAAATGTTAAGAGACCTTTTTTGTAGAGAATTATGTTTCCTACAATTTATGTTCTATGATATTTTTTGATCAGAAGCGTAGTTTTCGAGATATATCGAGATATTTAAAAGTTCCGAAGCCGCACCAACATAATAGAGATACAGAAACACCGTGGCCCCTTTCTTTGAGATAACTCTGCACTAGTGCGATCCGCAAACGCCACTTCCAGCTTAGCTGTGCAGAAGAAGAACAACAAGAAGAAGAAATATCTCGAAATATGTCCGTCAGGCCCCTTCCCTTGAGATAAATATGCAAATATCTCGGAAACGAAGCGAGCTATGGCAAAATGTTAAGAGACCTTTTTTGTAGAGAATTAAGTTTCCTACTTTTTATGTTCTATGATATTTTTTGATCAGATGCGTTGTTCTCGAGATATATCAAGATATTTAAAAGTTCCGAAGCCGCACCAACATAATAGAGATACAGAAACACCGTAGCCCCTTTCTTTGAGATAACTCTGCACTATTGCGAGCTGCAAATGCCACTCCCAGCTTAGCTGTGCAGAAGAAGAACAACAAGAAGAAGAAATATCTAGAAATATGTCCGTCAGGCCCCTTCCCTTCAGATATATCTGCAAATATCTCGGAAACGAAGCGAGCTATGGCAAAATGTTAAGAGACCTTTTTTGTAGAGAATTAAGTTTCCTACTTTTTATGTTCTATGATATTTTTCGATCGGATGCGTAGTTCTCGAGATATATCAAGATATTTAAAAGTTCCGAAGCCGCACCAACATAATAGAGATACAGAAACACCGTGGCCCCTTTCTTTGAGATAACTCTGCACTATTGCGCGCTGCAAATGCCACTTCCAGCTTAGCTGTGCAGAAGAAGAACAACAAGAAGAAGAAATATCTCGAAATATGCCCGTCAGGCCCCTTCCATTGAGATAAATCTGCAAATATCTCGGAAACGAAGCGAGCTATGGCAAAATGTTAAGAGACCTTTTTTGTAGAGAATTATGTTTCCTACAATTTATGTTGTATGATATTTTTTGATCAGAAGCGTAGTTTTCGAGATATATCGAGATATTTAAAAGTTCCAAAGCCGCACCAACATAATAGAGATACAGAAACACCGTGGCCCCTTTCTTTGGGATAACTCTGCACTATTGCGAGCTGCAAATGCCACTTCCAGCTTAGCTGTGCAGAAGAAGAACAACAAGAAGAAGAAATATCTCGAAATATGTCCGTCAGGCCACTTCCCTTGAGATAAATCTGCAAATATCTCGGAAACGAAGCGAGCTATGGCAAAATGTTTAGAGACCTTTCTTGTAGAGAATTAAGTTTCCTACTTTTTATGTAGTATGATATTTTTTGATCAGATGCGTAGTTCTCGAGATATATCAAGATATTTAAAAGTTCCGAAGCCGCACCAACATAATAGAGATACAGAAACACCGTGGCCCCTTTCTTTGAGATAACTCTGCACTATTGCGCGCTGCAAATGCCACTTCCAGCTTAGCTGTGCAGAAGAAGAACAACAAGAAGAAGAAATATCTCGAAATATGTCCGTCAGGCCCCTTCCCTTGAGATAAATCTGCAAATATCTCGGAAACGAAGCGAGCTATGGCAAAATGTTAAGAGACGTTTTTTGTAGAGAATTAAGTTTCCTACTTTTTATGTTCTATGATATTTTTCGATCAGAGGCGTAGTTCTCGAGATATATCAAGATATTTAAAAGTTCCGAAGCCGCACCAACATAATAGAGATACAGAAACACTGTGGCCCCTTTCTTTGAGATAACTCTGCACGATTGCGAGCTGGAAATGCCACTTCCAGTTTAGCTGTGCAGAAGAAGAACAACAAGAAGAAGAAATATCTCGAAATATGTCCGTCAGACCCCTTCCCTTGAGATGAATCTGCAAATATCTCGGAAACGAAGCGAGCTATGGCAAAATGTTAAGAGACCTTTTTTGTAGAGAATAATGTTTCCTACAATTTACGTTCTATGATATTTTTTGATCAGAAGCGTAGTTTTCGAGATATATCGAGATATTTAAAAGTTCCGAAGACGCACCAACATAATAGAGATACAGAAACACCGTGGCCCCTTTCTTTGAGATAACTGTGCACTAGTGCGAGCCGCAAATGCCACTTCCAGCTTAGCTGTGCAGAAGAAGAACAACAAGAAGAAGAAATATCTAGAAATATGTCCGTCAGGCCCCTTCCCTTCAGATATATCTGCAAATATCTCGGAAACGAAGCGAGCTATGGCAAAATGTTAAGAGACCTTTTTTGTAGAGAATTAAGTTTCCTACTTTTTATGTTCTATGATATTTTTCGATCGGATGCGTAGTTCTCGAGATATATCAAGATATTTAAAAGTTCCGAAGCCGCACCAACATAATAGAGATACAGAAACACCGTGGCCCCTTTCTTTGAGATAACTCTGCACTATTGCGAGCTGTAAATGCCACTTCCAGCTTAGCTGTGCAGAAGAAGAACAACAAGAAGAAGAAATATCTCGAAATATGTCCGTCAGGCCCCTTCCCTTGAGATACATCTGCAAATATCTCGGAAACGAAGCGAGCTATGGCAAAATGTGAAGAGACGTTTTTTGTCGAGAATTATGTTTCCTACAATTTATGTTCTATGATATTTTTTGATCAGAAGCGTAGTTTTCGCGATATATCGAGATATTTAAAAGTTCCGAAGCCGCACCAACATAATAGAGATACAGAAACACCGTGGCCCCTTTCTTTGAGATAACTCTGCACTAGTGCGAGCCGCAAATGCCACTTCCAGCTTAGCTGTGCAGAAGAACAACAAGAAGAAGAAATATCTCGAAATATGTCCGACAGGCCCCTTCCCTTGAGATAAATCTGCAAATATCTCGGAAACGAAGCGAGCTATGGCGAAATGTTAAGAGACCTTTTTTGTAGAGAATCAAGTTTCCTACGTTTTATCCTCTATGATATTTTTTGATCAGATGCGTAGTTTTCGAGATATATCGAGATATTTAAAAGTTCCGAAGCCGCACCAACATAATAGAGATACAGAAACACCGTGGCCCCTTTCTTTGAGATAACTCTGCACTAGTGCGAGCCGCAAACGCCACTTCCAGCTTAGCAGTGCAGAAGAAGAACAACAAGAAGAAGAAATATCTCGAAATATGTCCGTCAGGCCCCTTCCCTTGAGATACATCTGCAAATATCTCGGAAACGAAGCGAGCTATGGCAAAATGGGAAGAGACGTTTTTTGTCGAGAATTATGTTTCCTACAATTTATGTTCTATGATATTTTTTGATCAGAAGCGTAGTTTTCGCGATATATCGAGATATTTAAAAGTTCCGAAGCCGCACCAACATAATAGAGATACAGAAACACCGTGGCCCCTTTCTTTGAGATAACTCTGCACTATTGCGAGCCGCAAATGCCACTTCCAGCTTAGCTGTGCAGAAGAACAACAAGAAGAAGAAATATCTCGAAATATGTCCGACAGGCCCCTTCCCTTGAGATAAATCTGCAAATATCTCGGAAACGAAGCGAGCTATGGCGAAATGTTAAGAGACCTTTTTTGTAGAGAATCAAGTTTCCTACGTTTTATCTTCTATGATATTTTTTGATCAGATGCGTAGTTCTCGAGATATATCAACATATTTAAAAGTTCCGAAGCCGCACCAACATAATAGAGATACAGAAATACCGTGGCCCCTCTCTTTGAGATAACTCTGCACTATTGCGAGCTGCAAATGCCACCTCCAGCTTATCTGTGCAGAAGAAGAACAACAAGAAGAAGAAACATCTCGAAATATGTCCGTCAGGCCCCTTCCCTTGAGATAAATCTGCAAATATCTCGGAAACGAAGCGAGCTATGGCAAAATGTTTACAGACCTTTCTTGTAGAGAATTAAGTTTCCTACTTTTTATGTAGTATGATATTTTTTGATCAGATGCGTAGTTCTCGAGATATATCAAGATATTTAAAAGTTCCGAAGCCGCACCAACATAATAGAGATACAGAAACACCGTGGCCCCTTTCTTTGAGATAACTCTGCACTACTGCGAGCTGCAAATGCCACTTCCAGCTTAGCTGTGCAGAAGAAGAACAACAAGAAGAAGAAATATCTCGAAATATGTCCGTCAGACCCCTTCCCTTGAGATAAATCTGCAAATATCTCGGAAACGAAGCGAGCTATGGCAAAATGTTAAGAGACCTTTTTGGAGAGAATTAAGTTTCCTACTTTTTATCTTCTATGATATTTTTTGATCAGATGCGTTGTTCTCGAGATATATCAAGATGTTTAAAAGTTCCGAAGCCGCACCAACATAATAGAGATACAGAAACACCGTGGCCCCTTTCTTTGAGATAACTCTGCACTATTGCGAGCTGCAAATGCCACTTCCAGCTTAGCTGTGCAGAAGAAGAACAACAAGAAGAAGAAATATCTCGAAATATGTCTGTCAGGCCCCTTCCCTTGAGATATATCTGCAAATATCTCGGAAACGAAACGAGCTATGGCAAAATGTTGAGAGACCTTTTTTGTAGAGAATTAAGTTTCCTACTTTTTATGTTCTATGATATTTTTTGATCGGATGCGTAGTTCTCGAGATATATCAAGATATTTAAAAGTTCCGAAGCCGCACCAACATAATATAGATACAGAAACACCGTGGCCCCTTTCTTTGAGACAACTCTGCACTATTGCGCGCTGCAAATGCCACTTCCAGCTTAGCTGTGCAGAAGAAGAACAACAAGAAGAAGAAATATCTCGAAATATGTCCGTCAGGCCCCTTCCCTTGAGATAAATCTGCAAATATCTCGGAAACGAAGCGAGCTATGGCAAAATGTTTAGAGACCTTTCTTGTAGAGAATTAAGTTTCCTACTTTTTATGTAGTATGATATTTTTTGATCAGATGCGTAGTTCTCGAGATATATCGAGATATTTAAAAGTTCCGAAGCCGCACCAACATAATAGAGATACAGAAACACCGTGGCCCCTTTCTCTGAGATAACTCTGCACTATTGCGAGCTGTAAATGCCACTTCCAGCTTAGCTGTGCAGAAGAAGAACAACAAGAAGAAGAAATATCTCGAAATATGTCCGTCAGGCCCCTTCCCTTGAGATACATCTGCAAATATCTCGGAAACGAAGCGAGCTATGGCAAAATGTTAAGAGACCTTTTTTGTAGAGAATTATGTTTCCTACAATTTATGTTCTATGATATTTTTTGATCAGAAGCGTAGTTTTCGAGATATATCGAGATATTTAAAAGTTCCGAAGCCGCACCAACATAATAGAGATACAGAAACACCGTGGCCCCTTTCTTTGAGATAACTCTGCACTAGTGCGAGCCACAAACGCCACTTCCAGCTTAGCTGTGCAGAAGAAGAACAACAAGAAGAAGAAATATCTCGAAATATGTCCGTCAGGCCCCTTCCCTTGAGATAAATATGCAAATATCTCGGAAACGAAGCGAGCTATGGCAAAATGTTAAGAGACCTTTTTTGTAGAGAATTAAGTTTCCTACTTTTTATGTTCTATGATATTTTTTGATCAGATGCGTTGTTCTCGAGATATATCAAGATATTTAAAAGTTCCGAAGCCGCACCAACATAATAGAGATACAGAAACACCGTGATCCCTTTCTTTGAGATAACTCTGCACTATTGCGAGCTGCAAATGCCACTCCCAGCTTAGCTGTGCAGAAGAAGAACAACAAGAAGAAGAAATATCTCGAAATATGTCCGTCAGGCCCCTTCCCTTGAGATATATCTGCAAATATCTCGGAAACGAAGCGAGCTATGGCAAAATGTTAAGAGACCTTTTTTGTAGAGAATTAAGTTTCCTACTTTTTATGTTCTATGATATTTTTCGATCGGATGCGTAGTTCTCGAGATATATCAAGATATTTAAAAGTTCCGAAGCCGCACCAACATAATAGAGATACAGAAACACCGTGGCCCCTTTCTTTGAGATAACTCTGCACTATTGCGCGCTGCAAATGCCACTTCCAGCTTAGCTGTGCAGAAGAAGAACAACAAGAAGAAGAAATATCTCGAAATATGCCCGTCAGGCCCCTTCCATTGAGATAAATCTGCAAATATCTCGGAAACGAAGCGAGCTATGGCAAAATGTTAAGAGACCTTTTTTGTAGAGAATTAAGTTTCCTACGTTTTATGTTCTATGATATTTTTTGATCAGATGCCTAGTTCTAGAGATATATCAAGATATTTAAAAGTTCCGAAGCCGCACCAACATAATAGAGATACAGAAACACCGTGGCCCCTTTCTTTGAGATAACTCTGCACTACTGCGAGCTGCAAATGCCACTTCCAGCTTAGCTGTGCAGAAGAAGAACAACAAGAAGAAGAAATATCTCGAAATATGTCCGTCAGTCCCCTTCCCTTGAGATAAATCTGCAAATATCTCGGAAACGAAGCGAGCTATGGCAAAATGTTAAGAGACCTTTTTTGTAGAGAATTAAGTTTCCTACTTTTTATCTTCTATGATATTTTTTGATCAGATGCGTTGTTCTCGAGATATATCAAGATATTTAAAAGTTCCGAAGCCGCACCAACATAATAGAGATACAGAAACACCGTGGCCCCTTTCTTTGAGATAACTCTGCACTATTGCGAGCTGCAAATGCCACTTCCAGCTTAGCTGTGCAGAAGAAGAACAACAAGAAGAAGAAATATCTCGAAATATGTCTGTCAGGCCCCTTCCCTTGAGATATATCTGCAAATATCTCGGAAACGAAACGAGCTATGGCAAAATGTTGGGAGACCTTTTTTGTAGAGAATTACGTTTCCTACTTTTTATGTTCTATGATATTTTTTGATCGGATGCGTAGTTCTCGAGATATATCAAGATATTTAAAAGTTCCGAAGCCGCACCAACATAATATAGATACAGAAACACCGTGGCCCCTTTCTTTGAGACAACTCTGCACTATTGCGCGCTGCAAATGCCACTTCCAGCTTAGCTGTGCAGAAGAAGAACAACAAGAAGAAGAAATATCTCGAAATATGCCCGTCAGGCCCCTTCCATTGAGATAAATCTGCAAATATCTCGGAAACGAAGCGAGCTATGGCAAAATGTTAAGAGACCTTTTTTGTAGAGAATTAAGTTTCCTACTTTTTATGTTCGATGATATTTTTTGATCAGATGCGTAGTTCTCGAGATATATCAAGATATTTAAAAGTTCCGAAGCTGCACCCACATAATAGAGGTACAGAAACACCGTGGCCTCTTTCTTTGAGATAACTCTGCACTATTGCGAGCTGCAAATGCCACTTCCAGCTTAGCTGTGCAGAAGAAGAACAACAAGAAGAAGAAACATCTCGAAATATGTCCGTCAGGCCCCTTCCCTTGAGATAAATCTGCAAATATCTCGGAAACGAAGCGAGCTATGGCAAAATGTTTACAGACCTTTCTTGTAGAGAATTAAGTTTCCTACTTTTTATGTAGTATGATATTTTTTGATCAGATGCGTAGTTCTCGAGATATATCAAGATATTTAAAAGTTCCGAAGCCGCACCAACATAATAGAGATACAGAAACACCGTGGCCCCTTTCTTTGAGATAACTCTGCACTATTGCGCGCTGCAAATGCCGCTTCCAGCTTAGCTGTGCAGAAGAAGAACAACAAGAAGAAGAAATATCTCGAAATATGTCCGTCAGGCCCCTTCCCTTGAGATAAATCTGCAAATATCTCGGAAACGAAGCGAGCTATGGCAAAATGTTAAGAGACGTTTTTTGTAGAGAATTAAGTTTCCTACTTTTTATGTTCTATGATATTTTTCGATCAGAGGCGTAGTTCTCGAGATATATCAAGATATTTAAAAGTTCCGAAGCCGCACCAACATAATAGAGATACAGAAACACCGTGGCCCCTTTCTTTGAGATAACTCTGCACTATTGCGAGCTGCAAATGCCACTTCCAGCTTAGCTGTGCAGAAGAAGAACAACAAGAAGAAGAAATATCTCGAAATATGTCTGTCAGGCCCCTTCCCTTGAGATATATCTGCAAATATCTCGGAAACGAAACGAGCTATGGCAAAATGTTGGGAGACCTTTTTTGTAGAGAATTACGTTTCCTACTTTTTATGTTCTATGATATTTTTTGATCGGATGCGTAGTTCTCGAGATATATCAAGATATTTAAAAGTTCCGAAGCCGCACCAACATAATATAGATACAGAAACACCGTGGCCCCTTTCTTTGAGACAACTCTGCACTATTGCGCGCTGCAAATGCCACTTCCAGCTTAGCTGTGCAGAAGAAGAACAACAAGAAGAAGAAATATCTCGAAATATGCCCGTCAGGCCCCTTCCATTGAGATAAATCTGCAAATATCTCGGAAACGAAGCGAGCTATGGCAAAATGTTAAGAGACCTTTTTTGTAGAGAATTAAGTTTCCTACTTTTTATGTTCGATGATATTTTTTGATCAGATGCGTAGTTCTCGAGATATATCAAGATATTTAAAAGTTCCGAAGCTGCACCCACATAATAGAGGTACAGAAACACCGTGGCCTCTTTCTTTGAGATAACTCTGCACTATTGCGAGCTGCAAATGCCACTTCCAGCTTAGCTGTGCAGAAGAAGAACAACAAGAAGAAGAAACATCTCGAAATATGTCCGTCAGGCCCCTTCCCTTGAGATAAATCTGCAAATATCTCGGAAACGAAGCGAGCTATGGCAAAATGTTTACAGACCTTTCTTGTAGAGAATTAAGTTTCCTACTTTTTATGTAGTATGATATTTTTTGATCAGATGCGTAGTTCTCGAGATATATCAAGATATTTAAAAGTTCCGAAGCCGCACCAACATAATAGAGATACAGAAACACCGTGGCCCCTTTCTTTGAGATAACTCTGCACTATTGCGCGCTGCAAATGCCACTTCCAGCTTAGCTGTGCAGAAGAAGAACAACAAGAAGAAGAAATATCTCGAAATATGTCCGTCAGGCCCCTTCCCTTGAGATAAATCTGCAAATATCTCGGAAACGAAGCGAGCTATGGCAAAATGTTAAGAGACGTTTTTTGTAGAGAATTAAGTTTCCTACTTTTTATGTTCTATGATATTTTTCGATCAGAGGCGTAGTTCTCGAGATATATCAAGATATTTAAAAGTTCCGAAGCCGCACCAACATAATAGAGATACAGAAACACCGTGATCCCTTTCTTTGAGATAACTCTGCACTATTGCGAGCTGCAAATGCCACTCCCAGCTTAGCTGTGCAGAAGAAGAACAACAAGAAGAAGAAATATCTCGAAATATGTCCGTCAGGCCCCTTCCCTTGAGATATATCTGCAAATATCTCGGAAACGAAGCGAGCTATGGCAAAATGTTAAGAGACCTTTTTTGTAGAGAATTAAGTTTCCTACTTTTTATGTTCTATGATATTTTTCGATCGGATGCGTAGTTCTCGAGATATATCAAGATATTTAAAAGTTCCGAAGCCGCACCAACATAATAGAGATACAGAAACACCGTGGCCCCTTTCTTTGAGATAACTCTGCACTATTGCGCGCTGCAAATGCCACTTCCAGCTTAGCTGTGCAGAAGAAGAACAACAAGAAGAAGAAATATCTCGAAATATGCCCGTCAGGCCCCTTCCATTGAGATAAATCTGCAAATATCTCGGAAACGAAGCGAGCTATGGCAAAATGTTAAGAGACCTTTTTTGTAGGGAATTAAGTTTCCTACGTTTTATGTTCTATGATATTTTTTGATCAGATGCGTAGTTCTAGAGATATATCAAGATATTTAAAAGTTCCGAAGCCGCACCAACATAATAGAGATACAGAAACACCGTGGCCCCTTTCTTTGAGATAACTCTGCACTACTGCGAGCTGCAAATGCCACTTCCAGCTTAGCTGTGCAGAAGAAGAACAACAAGAAGAAGAAATATCTCGAAATATGTCCGTCAGTCCCCTTCCCTTGAGATAAATCTGCAAATATCTCGGAAACGAAGCGAGCTATGGCAAAATGTTAAGAGACCTTTTTTGTAGAGAATTAAGTTTCCTACTTTTTATCTTCTATGATATTTTTTGATCAGATGCGTTGTTCTCGAGATATATCAAGATATTTAAAAGTTCCGAAGCCGCACCAACATAATAGAGATACAGAAACACCGTGGCCCCTTTCTTTGAGATAACTCTGCACTATTGCGAGCTGCAAATGCCACTTCCAGCTTAGCTGTGCAGAAGAAGAACAACAAGAAGAAGAAATATCTCGAAATATGTCTGTCAGGCCCCTTCCCTTGAGATATATCTGCAAATATCTCGGAAACGAAACGAGCTATGGCAAAATGTTGGGAGACCTTTTTTGTAGAGAATTACGTTTCCTACTTTTTATGTTCTATGATATTTTTTGATCGGATGCGTAGTTCTCGAGATATATCAAGATATTTAAAAGTTCCGAAGCCGCACCAACATAATATAGATACAGAAACACCGTGGCCCCTTTCTTTGAGACAACTCTGCACTATTGCGCGCTGCAAATGCCACTTCCAGCTTAGCTGTGCAGAAGAAGAACAACAAGAAGAAGAAATATCTCGAAATATGCCCGTCAGGCCCCTTCCATTGAGATAAATCTGCAAATATCTCGGAAACGAAGCGAGCTATGGCAAAATGTTAAGAGACCTTTTTTGTAGAGAATTAAGTTTCCTACTTTTTATGTTCGATGATATTTTTTGATCAGATGCGTAGTTCTCGAGATATATCAAGATATTTAAAAGTTCCGAAGCTGCACCCACATAATAGAGGTACAGAAACACCGTGGCCTCTTTCTTTGAGATAACTCTGCACTATTGCGAGCTGCAAATGCCACTTCCAGCTTAGCTGTGCAGAAGAAGAACAACAAGAAGAAGAAACATCTCGAAATATGTCCGTCAGGCCCCTTCCCTTGAGATAAATCTGCAAATATCTCGGAAACGAAGCGAGCTATGGCAAAATGTTTACAGACCTTTCTTGTAGAGAATTAAGTTTCCTACTTTTTATGTAGTATGATATTTTTTGATCAGATGCGTAGTTCTCGAGATATATCAAGATATTTAAAAGTTCCGAAGCCGCACCAACATAATAGAGATACAGAAACACCGTGGCCCCTTTCTTTGAGATAACTCTGCACTATTGCGCGCTGCAAATGCCACTTCCAGCTTAGCTGTGCAGAAGAAGAACAACAAGAAGAAGAAATATCTCGAAATATGTCCGTCAGGCCCCTTCCCTTGAGATAAATCTGCAAATATCTCGGAAACGAAGCGAGCTATGGCAAAATGTTAAGAGACGTTTTTTGTAGAGAATTAAGTTTCCTACTTTTTATGTTCTATGATATTTTTCGATCAGAGGCGTAGTTCTCGAGATATATCAAGATATTTAAAAGTTCCGAAGCCGCACCAACATAATAGAGATACAGAAACACCGTGGCCCCTTTCTTTGAGATAACTCTGCACTATTGCGCGCTGCAAATGCCACTTCCAGCTTAGCTGTGCAGAAGAAGAACAACAAGAAGAAGAAATATCTCGAAATATGTCCGTCGGGCCCCTTCCCTTGAGATAAATCTGCAAATATCTCGGAAACGAAGCGAGCTATGGCAAAATGTTAAGAGACGTTTTTTGTAGAGAATTAAGTTTCCTACTTTTTATGTTCTATGATATTTTTCGATCAGAGGCGTAGTTCTCGAGATATATCAAGATATTTAAAAGTTCCGAAGCCGCACCAACATAATAGAGATACAGAAACACCGTGGCCCCTTTCTTTGAGATAACTCTGCACTATTGCGAGCTGTAAATGCCACTTCCAGCTTAGCTGTGCAGAAGAAGAACAACAAGAAGAAGAAATATCTCGAAATATGTCCGTCAGGCCCCTTCCCTTGAGATATATCTGCAAATATCTCGGAAACGAAGCGAGCTATGGCAAAATGTTAAGAGACCTTTTTTGTAGAGAATTATGTTTCCTACAATTTATGTTCTATGATATTTTTTGATCAGAAGCGTAGTTTTCGAGATATATCGAGATATTTAAAAGTTCCGAAGCCGCACCAACATAATAGAGATACAGAAACACCGTGGCCCCTTTCTTTGAGATAACTCTGCACTAGTGCGAGCCACAAATGCCACTTCCAGCTTAGCTGTGCAGAAGAAGAACAACAAGAAGAAGAAATATCTCGAAATATGTCCGTCAGGCCCCTTCCC
Source organism: Osmia lignaria lignaria (assembly GCF_051020975.1). Taxonomy (NCBI): domain Eukaryota; kingdom Metazoa; phylum Arthropoda; class Insecta; order Hymenoptera; family Megachilidae; genus Osmia; species Osmia lignaria. The sequence goes on from NW_027478165.1 coordinate 5,976,253, forward strand.
TTGAGATAAATATGCAAATATCTCGGAAACGAAGCGAGCTATGGCAAAATGTTAAGAGACCTTTTTTGTAGAGAATTAAGTTTCCTACTTTTTATGTTCTATGATATTTTTTGATCAGATGCGTTGTTCTCGAGATATATCAAGATATTTAAAAGTTCCGAAGCCGCACCAACATAATAGAGATACAGAAACACCGTGGCCCCTTTCTTTGAGATAACTCTGCACTATTGCGAGCTGCAAATGCCACTCCCAGCTTAGCTGTGCAGAAGAAGAACAACAAGAAGAAGAAATATCTCGAAATATGTCCGTCAGGCCCCTTCCCTTGAGATATATCTGCAAATATCTCGGAAACGAAGCGAGCTATGGCAAAATGTTAAGAGACCTTTTTTGTAGAAAATTAAGTTTCCTACTTTTTATGTTCTATGATATTTTTTGATCGGATGCGTAGTTCTCGAGATATATCAAGATATTTAAAAGTTCCGAAGCCGCACCAACATAATAGAGATACAGAAACACCGTGGCCCCTTTCTTTGAGATAACTCTGCACTATTGCGCGCTGCAAATGCCACTTCCAGCTTAGCTGTGCAGAAGAAGAACAACAAGAAGAAGAAATATCTCGAAATATGTCCGTCAGGCCCCTTCCCTTGAGATATATCTGCAAATATCTCGGAAACGAAGCGAGCTATGGCAAAATGTTAAGAGACCTTTTTTGTAGAGAATTATGTTTCCTACAATTTCTGTTCTATGATATTTTTTGATCAGAAGCGTAGTTTTCGAGATATATCGAGATATTTAAAAGTTCCGAAGCCGCACCAACATAATAGAGATACAGAAACACCGTGGCCCCTTTCTTTGAGATAACTCTGCACTATTGCGCGCTGCAAATGCCACTTCCAGCTTAGCTGTGCGGAAGAAGAACAACAAGAAGAAGAAATATCTCGAAATATGCCCGTCAGGCCCCTTCCATTGAGATAAATCTGCAAATATCTCGGAAACGAAGCGAGCTATGGCAAAATGTTAAGAGACCTTTTTTGTAGAGAATTAAGTTTCCTACTTTTTATGTTCTATGATATTTTTTGATCAGATGCGTTGTTCTCGAGATATATCAAGATATTTAAAAGTTCCGAAGCCGCACCAACATAATAGAGATACAGAAACACCGTGGCCCCTTTCTTTGAGATAACTCTGCACTATTGCGAGCTGCAAATGCCACTCCCAGCTTAGCTGTGCAGAAGAAGAACAACAAGAAGAAGAAATATCTCGAAATATGTCCGTCAGGCCCCTTCCCTTGAGATATATCTGCAAATATCTCAGAAACGAAGCGAGTTATGGCAAAATGTTAAGAGACCTTTTTTGTAGAGAATTAAGTTTCCTACTTTTTATGTTCTATGATATTTTTTGATCGGATGCGTAGTTCTCGAGATATATCAAGATATTTAAAAGTTCCGAAGCCGCACCAACATAATAGAGATACAGAAACACCGTGGCCCCTTTCTTTGAGATAACTCTGCACTATTGCGCGCTGCAAATGCCACTTCCAGCTTAGCTGTGCCGAAGAAGAACAACAAGAAGAAGAAATATCTCGAAATATGCCCGTCAGGCCCCTTCCATTGAGATAAATCTGCAAATATCTCGGAAACGAAGCGAGCTATGGCAAAATGTTAAGAGACCTTTTTTGTAGAGAATTAAGTTTCCTACTTTTTATGTTCTATGATATTTTTTGATCAGATGCGTAGTTCTCGAGATATATCAAGATATTTAAAAGTTCCGAAGCCGCACCAACCTAATAGAGATACAGAAACACCGTGGCCCCTTTCTTTGAGATAACTCTGCACTACTGCGAGCTGCAAATGCCACTTCCAGCTTAGCTGTGCAGAAGAAGAACAACAAGAAGAAGAAATATCTCGAAATATGTCCGTCAGACCCCTTCCCTTGAGATAAATCTGCAAATATCTCGGAAACGAAGCGAGCTATGGCAAAACGTTAAGAGACATTTTTTGTAGAGAATTAAGTTTCCTACTTTTTATGTTCTATGATATTTTTTGATCAGATGCGTAGTTCTCGAGATATATCGAGATATTTAAAAGTTCCGAAGCCGCACCAACATAATAGAGATACAGAAGCACCGTGGGCCCTTTCTTTGAGATAACTCTGCACTAGTGCGAGCCGCAAATGCCACTTCCAGCTTAGCTGTGCAGAAGAAGAACAACAAGAAGAAGAAATATCTCGAAATATGTCCGTCAGGCCCCTTCCCTTGAGATAAATATGCAAATATCTCGGAAACGAAGCGAGCTATGGCAAAATGTTAAGAGACCTTTTTTGTAGAGCATTAAGTTTCCTACTTTTTATGTTCTATGATATTTTTTGATCGGATGCGTAGTTCTCGAGATATATCAAGATATTTAAAAGTTCCGAAGCCGCACCAACATAATAGAGATACAGAAACACCGTGGCCCCTTTCTTTGAGGTAACTCTGCACTATTGCGCGCTGCAAATGCCACTTCCAGCTTAGCTGTGCAGAAGAAGAACAAGAAGAAGAAGAAATATCTCGAAATATGCCCGTCAGGCCCCTTCCATTGAGATAAATCTGCAAATATCTCGGAAACGAAGCGAGCTATGGCAAAATGTTAAGAGACCTTTTTTGTAGAGAATTAAGTTTCCTACTTTTTATGTTCTATGATATTTTTTGATCAGATGCGTAGTTCTCGAGATATATCGAGATATTTAAAAGTTCCGAAGCCGCACCAACCTAATAGAGATACAGAAACACCGTGGCCCCTTTCTTTGAGATAACTCTGCACTACTGCGAGCTGCAAATGCCACTTCCAGCTTAGCTGTGCAGAAGAAGAACAACAAGAAGAAGAAATATCTCGAAATATGTCCGTCAGGCCCCTTCCCTTGAGATAAATATGCAAATATCTCGGAAACGAAGCGAGCTATGGCAAAATGTTAAGAGACCTTTTTTGTAGAGAATTAAGTTTCCTACTTTTTATGTTGTATGATATTTTTTGATCAGATGCGTTGTTCTCGAGATATATCAAGATATTTAAAAGTTCCGAAGCCGCACCAACATAATAGAGATACAGAAACACCGTGGCCCCTTTCTTTGAGATAACTCTGCACTATTGCGAGCTGCAAATGCCACTCCCAGCTTAGCTGTGCAGAAGAAGAACAACAAGAAGAAGAAATATCTCGAAATATGTCCGTCAGGCCCCTTCCCTTGAGATATATCTGCAAATATCTCGGAAACGAAGCGAGCTATGGCAAAATGTTAAGAGACCTTTTTTGTAGAGAATTAAGTTTCCTACTTTTTATGTTCTATGATATTTTTCGATCGGATACGTAGTTCTCGAGATATATCAAGATATTTAAAAGTTCCGAAGCCGCACCAACATAATAGAGATACAGAAACACCGTGGCCCCTTTCTTTGAGATAACTCTGCACTATTGCGCGCTGCAAATGCCACTTCCAGCTTAGCTGTGCAGAAGAAGAACAACAAGAAGAAGAAATATCTCGAAATATGCCCGTCAGGCCCCTTCCATTGAGATAAATCTGCAAATATCTCGGAAACGAAGCGAGCTATGGCAAAATGTTAAGAGACCTTTTTTGTAGAGAATTAAGTTTCCTACGTTTTATGTTCTATGATATTTTTTGATCAGATGCGTAGTTCTCGAGATATATCAAGATATTTAAAAGTTCCGAAGCCGCACCAACATAATAGAGATACAGAAACACCGTGGCCCCTTTCTTTGAGATAACTCTGCACTACTGCGAGCTGCAAATGCCACTTCCAGCTTAGCTGTGCAGAAGAAGAACAACAAGAAGAAGAAATATCTCGAAATATGTCCGTCAGACCCCTTCCCTTGAGATAAATCTGCAAATATCTCGGAAACGAAGCGAGCTATGGCAAAATGTTAAGAGACCTTTTTTGTAGAGAATTAAGTTTCCTACTTTTTATCTTCTATGATATTTTTTGATCAGATGCGTTGTTCTCGAGATATATCAAGATATTTAAAAGTTCCGAAGCCGCACCAACATAATAGAGATACAGAAACACCGTGGCCCCTTTCTTTGAGATAACTCTGCACTATTGCGAGCTGCAAATGCCACTTCCAGCTTAGCTGTGCAGAAGAAGAACAACAAGAAGAAGAAATATCTCGAAATATGTCTGTCAGGCCCCTTCCCTTGAGATATATCTGCAAATATCTCGGAAACGAAACGAGCTATGGCAAAATGTTGAGAGACCTTTTTTGTAGAGAATTACGTTTCCTACTTTTTATGTTCTATGATATTTTTTGATCGGATGCGTAGTTCTCGAGATATATCAAGATATTTAAAAGTTCCGAAGCCGCACCAACATAATATAGATACAGAAACACCGTGGCCCCTTTCTTTGAGACAACTCTGCACTATTGCGTGCTGCAAATGCCACTTCCAGCTTAGCTGTGCAGAAGAAGAACAACAAGAAGAAGAAATATCTCGAAATATGCCCGTCAGGCCCCTTCCATTGAGATAAATCTGCAAATATCTCGGAAACGAAGCGAGCTATGGCAAAATGTTAAGAGACCTTTTTTGTAGAGAATTAAGTTTCCTACTTTTTATGTTCGATGATATTTTTTGATCAGATGCGTAGTTCTCGAGATATATCAAGATATTTAAAAGTTCCGAAGCCGCACCAACATAATAGAGATACAGAAACACCGTGGCCCCTTTCTTTGAGATAACTCTGCACTATTGCGCGCTGCAAATGCCATTTCCAGCTTAGCTGTGCAGAAGAAGAACAACAAGAAGAAGAAATATCTCGAAATATGTCCGTCAGGCCCCTTCCCTTGAGATAAATCTGCAAATATCTCGGAAACGAAGCGAGCTATGGCAAAATGTTAAGAGACGTTTTTTGTAGAGAATTAAGTTTCCTACTTTTTATGTTCTATGATATTTTTCGATCAGAGGCGTAGTTCTCGAGATATATCAAGATATTTAAAAGTTCCGAAGCCGCACCAAAATAATAGAGGTACAGAAACACCGTGGCCCCTTTCTTTGAGATAACTCTGCACTATTGCGAGCTGCAAATGCCACTCCCAGCTTAGCTGTGCAGAAGAAGAACAACAAGAAGAAGAAATATCTCGAAATATGTCCGTCAGGCCCCTTCCCTTGAGATATATCTGCAAATATCTCGGAAACGAAGCGAGTTATGGCAAAATGTTAAGAGACCTTTTTTGTAGAGAATTAAGTTTCCTACTTTTTATGTTCTATGATATTTTTTGATCGGATGCGTAGTTCTCGAGATATATCAAGATATTTAAAAGTTCCGAAGCCGCACCAACATAATAGAGATACAGAAACACCGTGGCCCCTTTCTTTGAGATAACTCTGCACTATTGCGCGCTGCAAATGCCACTTCCAGCTTAGCTGTGCCGAAGAAGAACAACAAGAAGAAGAAATATCTCGAAATATGCCCGTCAGGCCCCTTCCATTGAGATAAATCTGCAAATATCTCGGAAACGAAGCGAGCTATGGCAAAATGTTAAGAGACCTTTTTTGTAGAGAATTAAGTTTCCTACTTTTTATGTTCTATGATATTTTTTGATCAGATGCGTAGTTCTCGAGATATATCAAGATATTTAAAAGTTCCGAAGCCGCACCAACCTAATAGAGATACAGAAACACCGTGGCCCCTTTCTTTGAGATAACTCTGCACTACTGCGAGCTGCAAATGCCACTTCCAGCTTAGCTGTGCAGAAGAAGAACAACAAGAAGAAGAAATATCTCGAAATATGTCCGTCAGACCCCTTCCCTTGAGATAAATCTGCAAATATCTCGGAAACGAAGCGAGCTATGGCAAAACGTTAAGAGACATTTTTTGTAGAGAATTAAGTTTCCTACTTTTTATGTTCTATGATATTTTTTGATCAGATGCGTAGTTCTCGAGATATATCGAGATATTTAAAAGTTCCGAAGCCGCACCAACATAATAGAGATACAGAAGCACCGTGGGCCCTTTCTTTGAGATAACTCTGCACTAGTGCGAGCCGCAAATGCCACTTCCAGCTTAGCTGTGCAGAAGAAGAACAACAAGAAGAAGAAATATCTCGAAATATGTCCGTCAGGCCCCTTCCCTTGAGATAAATATGCAAATATCTCGGAAACGAAGCGAGCTATGGCAAAATGTTAAGAGACCTTTTTTGTAGAGCATTAAGTTTCCTACTTTTTATGTTCTATGATATTTTTTGATCGGATGCGTAGTTCTCGAGATATATCAAGATATTTAAAAGTTCCGAAGCCGCACCAACATAATAGAGATACAGAAACACCGTGGCCCCTTTCTTTGAGATAACTCTGCACTATTGCGCGCTGCAAATGCCACTTCCAGCTTAGCTGTGCAGAAGAAGAACAAGAAGAAGAAGAAATATCTCGAAATATGCCCGTCAGGCCCTTTCCATTGAGATAAATCTGCAAATATCTCGGAAACGAAGCGAGCTATGGCAAAATGTTAAGAGACCTTTTTTGTAGAGAATTAAGTTTCCTACTTTTTATGTTCTATGATATTTTTTGATCAGATGCGTAGTTCTCGAGATATATCGAGATATTTAAAAGTTCCGAAGCCGCACCAACCTAATAGAGATACAGAAACACCGTGGCCCCTTTCTTTGAGATAACTCTGCACTACTGCGAGCTGCAAATGCCACTTCCAGCTTAGCTGTGCAGAAGAAGAACAACAAGAAGAAGAAATATCTCGAAATATGTCCGTCAGGCCCCTTCCCTTGAGATAAATATGCAAATATCTCGGAAACGAAGCGAGCTATGGCAAAATGTTAAGAGACCTTTTTTGTAGAGAATTAAGTTTCCTACTTTTTATGTTGTATGAAATTGTTTGATCAGATGCGTTGTTCTCGAGATATATCAAGATATTTAAAAGTTCCGAAGCCGCACCAACATAATGGAGATACAGAAACACCGTGGCCCCTTTCTTTGAGATAACTCTGCACTATTGCGCGCTGCAAATGCCACTTCCAGCTTAGCTGTGCAGAAGAAGAACAACAAGAAGAAGAAATATCTCGAAATATGCCCGTCAGGCCCCTTCCATTGAGATAAATCTGCAAATATCTCGGAAACGAAGCGAGCTATGGCAAAATGTTAAGAGACCTTTTTTGTAGAGTATTAAGTTTCCTACGTTTTATGTTCTATGATATTTTTTGATCAGATGCGTAGTTCTCGAGATATATCAAGATATTTAAAAGTTCCGAAGCCGCACCAACATAATAGAGATACAGAAACACCGTGGCCCCTTTCTTTGAGATAACTCTGCACTACTGCGAGCTGCAAATGCCACTTCCAGCTTAGCTGTGCAGAAGAAGAACAACAAGAAGAAGAAATATCTCGAAATATGTCCGTCAGACCCCTTCCCTTGAGATAGATCTGCAAATATCTCGGAAACGAAGCGAGCTATGGCAAAATGTTAAGAGACGTTTTTTGTAGAGAATTAAGTTTCCTACTTTTTATGTTCTATGATATTTTTCGATCAGAGGCGTAGTTCTCGAGATATATCAAGATATTTAAAAGTTCCGAAGCCGCACCAACATAATAGAGATACAGAAACACCGTGGCCCCTTTCTTTGAGATAACTCTGCACTATTGCGAGCTGTAAATGCCACTTCCAGCTTAGCTGTGCAGAAGAAGAACAACAAGAAGAAGAAATATCTCGAAATATGTCCGTCAGGCCCCTTCCCTTGAGATATATCTGCAAATATCTCGGAAACGAAGCGAGCTATGGCAAAATGTTAAGAGACCTTTTTTGTAGAGAATTATGTTTCCTACAATTTATGTTCTATGATATTTTTTGATCAGAAGCGTAGTTTTCGAGATATATCGAGATATTTAAAAGTTCCGAAGCCGCACCAACATAATAGAGATACAGAAACACCGTGGCCCCTTTCTTTGAGATAACTCTGCACTAGTGCGAGCCACAAATGCCACTTCCAGCTTAGCTGTGCAGAAGAAGAACAACAAGAAGAAGAAATATCTCGAAATATGTCCGTCAGGCCCCTTCCCTTGAGATAAATATGCAAATATCTCGGAAACGAAGCGAGCTATGGCAAAATGTTAAGAGACCTTTTTTGTAGAGAATTAAGTTTCCTACTTTTTATGTTCTATGATATTTTTTGATCAGATGCGTTGTTCTCGAGATATATCAAGATATTTAAAAGTTCCGAAGCCGCACCAACATAATAGAGATACAGAAACACCGTGGCCCCTTTCTTTGAGATAACTCTGCACTATTGCGAGCTGCAAATGCCACTCCCAGCTTAGCTGTGCAGAAGAAGAACAACAAGAAGAAGAAATATCTCGAAATATGTCCGTCAGGCCCCTTCCCTTGAGATATATCTGCAAATATCTCGGAAACGAAGCGAGCTATGGCAAAATGTTAAGAGACCTTTTTTGTAGAGAATTAAGTTTCCTACTTTTTATGTTCTATGATATTTTTTGATCGGATGCGTAGTTCTCGAGATATATCAAGATATTTAAAAGTTCCGAAGCCGCACCAACATAATAGAGATACAGAAACACCGTGGCCCCTTTCTTTGAGATAACTCTGCACTATTGCGCGCTGCAAATGCCACTTCCAGCTTAGCTGTGCAGAAGAAGAACAACAAGAAGAAGAAATATCTCGAAATATGTCCGTCAGGCCCCTTCCCTTGAGATAAATATGCAAATATCTCGGAAACGAAGCGAGCTATGGCAAAATGTTAAGAGACCTTTTTTGTAGAGAATTAAGTTTCCTACTTTTTATGTTCTATGATATTTTTTGATCAGATGCGTTGTTCTCGAGATATATCAAGATATTTAAAAGTTCCGAAGCCGCACCAACATAATAGAGATACAGAAACACCGTGGCCCCTTTCTTTGAGATAACTCTGCACTATTGCGAGCTGCAAATGCCACTCCCAGCTTAGCTGTGCAGAAGAAGAACAACAAGAAGAAGAAATATCTCGAAATATGTCCGTCAGGCCCCTTCCCTTGAGATATATCTGCAAATATCTCGGAAACGAAGCGAGCTATGGCAAAATGTTAAGAGACCTTTTTTGTAGAGAATTAAGTTTCCTACTTTTTATGTTCTATGATATTTTTTGATCGGATGCGTAGTTCTCGAGATATATCAAGATATTTAAAAGTTCCGAAGCCGCACCAACATAATAGAGATACAGAAACACCGTGGCCCCTTTCTTTGAGATAACTCTGCACTATTGCGCGCTGCAAATGCCACTTCCAGCTTAGCTGTGCAGAAGAAGAACAACAAGAAGAAGAAATATCTCGAAATATGTCCGTCAGGCCCCTTCCCTTGAGATATATCTGCAAATATCTCGGAAACGAAGCGAGCTATGGCAAAATGTTAAGAGACCTTTTTTGTAGAGAATTATGTTTCCTACAATTTCTGTTCTATGATATTTTTTGATCAGAAGCGTAGTTTTCGAGATATATCGAGATATTTAAAAGTTCCGAAGCCGCACCAACATAATAGAGATACAGAAACACCGTGGCCCCTTTCTTTGAGATAACTCTGCACTATTGCGCGCTGCAAATGCCACTTCCAGCTTAGCTGTGCGGAAGAAGAACAACAAGAAGAAGAAATATCTCGAAATATGCCCGTCAGGCCCCTTCCATTGAGATAAATCTGCAAATATCTCGGAAACGAAGCGAGCTATGGCAAAATGTTAAGAGACCTTTTTTGTAGAGAATTAAGTTTCCTACTTTTTATGTTCTACGATATTTTTTGATCAGATGCGTTGTTCTCGAGATATATCAAGATATTTAAAAGTTCCGAAGCCGCACCAACATAATAGAGATACAGAAACACCGTGGCCCCTTTCTTTGAGATAACTCTGCACTATTGCGAGCTGCAAATGCCACTCCCAGCTTAGCTGTGCAGAAGAAGAACAACAAGAAGAAGAAATATCTCGAAATATGTCCGTCAGGCCCCTTCCCTTGAGATATATCTGCAAATATCTCGGAAACGAAGCGAGTTATGGCAAAATGTTAAGAGACCTTTTTTGTAGAGAATTAAGTTTCCTACTTTTTATGTTCTATGATATTTTTTGATCGGATGCGTAGTTCTCGAGATATATCAAGATATTTAAAAGTTCCGAAGCCGCACCAACATAATAGAGATACAGAAACACCGTGGCCCCTTTCTTTGAGATAACTCTGCACTATTGCGCGCTGCAAATGCCACTTCCAGCTTAGCTGTGCCGAAGAAGAACAACAAGAAGAAGAAATATCTCGAAATATGCCCGTCAGGCCCCTTCCATTGAGATAAATCTGCAAATATCTCGGAAACGAAGCGAGCTATGGCAAAATGTTAAGAGACCTTTTTTGTAGAGAATTAAGTTTCCTACTTTTTATGTTCTATGATATTTTTTGATCAGATTCGTAGTTCTCGAGATATATCAAGATATTTAAAAGTTCCGAAGCCGCACCAACCTAATAGAGATACAGAAACACCGTGGCCCCTTTCTTTGAGATAACTCTGCACTACTGCGAGCTGCAAATGCCACTTCCAGCTTAGCTGTGCAGAAGAAGAACAACAAGAAGAAGAAATATCTCGAAATATGTCCGTCAGACCCCTTCCCTTGAGATAAATCTGCAAATATCTCGGAAACGAAGCGAGCTATGGCAAAACGTTAAGAGACATTTTTTGTAGAGAATTAAGTTTCCTACTTTTTATGTTCTATGATATTTTTTGATCAGATGCGTAGTTCTCGAGATATATCGAGATATTTAAAAGTTCCGAAGCCGCACCAACATAATAGAGATACAGAAGCACCGTGGGCCCTTTCTTTGAGATAACTCTGCACTAGTGCGAGCCGCAAATGCCACTTCCAGCTTAGCTGTGCAGAAGAAGAACAACAAGAAGAAGAAATATCTCGAAATATGTCCGTCAGGCCCCTTCCCTTGAGATAAATATGCAAATATCTCGGAAACGAAGCGAGCTATGGCAAAATGTTAAGAGACCTTTTTTGTAGAGAATTAAGTTTCCTACTTTTTATGTTCTATGATATTTTTTGATCGGATGCGTAGTTCTCGAGATATATCAAGATATTTAAAAGTTCCGAAGCCGCACCAACATAATAGAGATACAGAAACACCGTGGCCCCTTTCTTTGAGATAACTCTGCACTATTGCGCGCTGCAAATGCCACTTCCAGCTTAGCTGTGCAGAAGAAGAACAACAAGAAGAAGAAATATCTCGAAATATGCCCGTCAGGCCCCTTCCATTGAGATAAATCTGCAAATATCTCGGAAACGAAGCGAGCTATGGCAAAATGTTAAGAGACCTTTTTTGTAGAGAATTAAGTTTCCTACTTTTTATGTTCTAAGATATTTTTTGATCAGATGCGTAGTTCTCGAGATATATCAAGATATTTAAAAGTTCCGAAGCCGCACCAACCTAATAGAGATACAGAAACACCGTGGCCCCTTTCTTTGAGATAACTCTGCACTACTGCGAGCTGCAAATGCCACTTCCAGCTTAGCTGTGCAGAAGAAGAACAACAAGAAGAAGAAATATCTCGAAATATGTCCGTCAGACCCCTTCCCTTGAGATAAATCTGCAAATATCTCGGAAACGAAGCGAGCTATGGCAAAACGTTAAGAGACATTTTGTGTAGAGAATTAAGTTTCCTACTTTTTATGTTCTATGATATTTTTTGATCAGATGCGTAGTTCTCGAGATATATCGAGATATTTAAAAGTTCCGAAGCCGCACCAACATAATAGAGATACAGAAGCACCGTGGGCCCTTTCTTTGAGATAACTCTGCACTAGTGCGAGCCGCAAATGCCACTTCCAGCTTAGCTGTGCAGAAGAAGAACAACAAGAAGAAGAAATATCTCGAAATATGTCCGTCAGGCCCCTTCCCTTGAGATAAATATGCAAATATCTCGGAAACGAAGCGAGCTATGGCAAAATGTTAAGAGACCTTTTTTGTAGAGAATTAAGTTTCCTACTTTTTATGTTCTATGATATTTTTCGATCAGAGGCGTAGTTCTCGAGATATATCGAGATATTTAAAAGTTCCGAAGCCGCACCAACCTAATAGAGATACAGAAACACCGTGGCCCCTTTCTTTGAGATAACTCTGCACTACTGCGAGCTGCAAATGCCACTTCCAGCTTAGCTGTGCAGAAGAAGAACAACAAGAAGAAGAAATATCTCGAAATATGTCCGTCAGGCCCCTTCCCTTGAGATAAATATGCAAATATCTCGGAAACGAAGCGAGCTATGGCAAAATCTTAAGAGACCTTTTTTGTAGAGAATTAAGTTTCCTACTTTTTATGTTCTATGATATTTTTTGATCGGATGCGTAGTTCTCGAGATATATCGAGATATTTAAAAGTTCCGAAGCCGCACCAACATAATAGAGATACAGAAGCACCGTGGGCCCTTTCTTTGAGATAACTCTGCACTAGTGCGAGCCGCAAATGCCACTTCCAGCTTAGCTGTGCAGAAGAAGAACAACAAGAAGAAGAAATATCTCGAAATATGTCCGTCAGGCCCCTTCCCTTGAGATAAATATGCAAATATCTCGGAAACGAAGCGAGCTATGGCAAAATGTTAAGAGACCTTTTTTGTAGAGAACTAAGTTTCCTACTTTTTATGTTCTATGATATTTTTTGATCAGATGCGTTGTTCTCGAGATATATCAAGATATTTAAAAGTTCCGAAGCCGCACCAACATAATAGAGATACAGAAACACCGTGGCCCCTTTCTTTGAGATAACTCTGCACTATTGCGAGCTGCAAATGCCACTCCCAGCTTAGCTGTGCAGAAGAAGAACAACAAGAAGAAGAAATATCTCGAAATATGTCCGTCAGGCCCCTTCCCTTGAGATATATCTGCAAATATCTCGGAAACGAAGCGAGCTATGGCAAAATGTTAAGAGACCTTTTTTGTAGAGAATTGAGTTTCCTACTTTTTATGTTCTATGATATTTTTTGATCGGATGCGTAGTTCTCGAGATATATCAAGATATTTAAAAGTTCCGAAGCCGCACCAACATAATAGAGATACAGAAACACCGTGGCCCCTTTCTTTGAGATAACTCTGCACTATTGCGCGCTGCAAATGCCACTTCCAGCTTAGCTGTGCAGAAGAAGAACAACAAGAAGAAGAAATATCTCGAAATATGCCCGTCAGGCCCCTTCCATTGATATAAATCTGCAAATATCTCGGAAACGAAGCGAGCTATGGCAAAATGTTAAGAGACCTTTTTTGTAGAGAATTAAGTTTCCTACTTTTTATGTTGTATGATATTTTTTGATCAGATGCGTAGTTCACGAGATATATCAAGATATTTAAAAGTTCCGAAGCCGCACCAACCTAATAGAGATACAGAAACACCGTGGCCCCTTTCTTTGAGATAACTCTGCACTACTGCGAGCTGCAAATGCCACTTCCAGCTTAGCTGTGCAGAAGAAGAACAACAAGAAGAAGAAATATCTCGAAATATGTCCGTCAGACCCCTTCCCTTGAGATAAATCTGCAAATATCTCGGAAACGAAGCGAGCTATGGCAAAACGTTAAGAGACATTTTTTGTAGAGAATTAAGTTTCCTACTTTTTATGTTCTATGATATTTTTTGATCAGATGCGTAGTTCTCGAGATATATCGAGATATTTAAAAGTTCCGAAGCCGCACCAACATAATAGAGATACAGAAGCACCGTGGGCCCTTTCTTTGAGATAACTCTGCACTAGTGCGAGCCGCAAATGCCACTTCCAGCTTAGCTGTGCAGAAGAAGAACAACAAGAAGAAGAAATATCTCGAAATATGTCCGTCAGGCCCCTTCCCTTGAGATAAATATGCAAATATCTCGGAAACGAAGCGAGCTATGGCAAAATGTTAAGAGACCTTTTTTGTAGAGAATTAAGTTTCCTACTTTTTATGTTCTATGATATTTTTTGATCAGATGCGTTGTTCTCGAGATATATCAAGATATTTAAAAGTTCCGAAGCCGCACCAACATAATAGAGATACAGAAACACCGTGGCCCCTTTCTTTGAGATAACTCTGCACTATTGCGAGCTGCAAATGCCACTTCCAGCTTAGCTGTGCAGAAGAAGAACAACAAGAAGAGGAAATATCTCGAAATATGTCTGTCAGGCCCCTTCCCTTGAGATAAATCTGCAAATATCTCGGAAACGAAGCGAGCTATGGCAAAATGTTAAGAGACGTTTTTTGTAGAGAATTAAGTTTCATACTTTTTATGTTCTATGATATTTTTCGATCAGAGGCGTAGTTCTCGAGATATATCAAGATATTTAAAAGTTCCGAAGCCGCACCAACATAATAGAGATACAGAAACACCGTGGCCCCTTTCTTTGAGATAACTCTGCACTATTGCGAGCTGTAAATGCCACTTCCAGCTTAGCTATGCAGAAGAAGAACAACAAGAAGAAGAAATATCTCGAAATATGTCCGTCAGGCCTCTTCCCTTGAGATATATCTGCAAATATCTCGGAAACGAAGCGAGCTATGGCAAAATGTTAAGAGACCTTTTTTGTAGAGAATTATGTTTCCTACAATTTATGTTCTATGATATTTTTTGATCAGAAGCGTAGTTTTCGAGATATATCGAGATATTTAAAAGTGCCGAAGCCGCACCAACATAATAGAGATACAGAAACACCGTGGCCCCTTTCTTTGAGATAACTCTGCACTAGTGCGAGCCGCAAATGCCACTTCCAGCTTAGCTGTGCAGAAGAAGAACAACAAGAAGAAGAAATATCTCGAAATATGTCCGTCAGGCCCCTTCCCTTGAGATAAATATGCAAATATCTCGGAAACGAAGCGAGCTATGGCAAAATGTTAAGAGACCTTTTTTGTAGAGAATTAAGTTTCCTACTTTTTATGTTCTATGATATTTTTTGATCAGATGCGTTGTTCTCGAGATATATCAAGATATTTAAAAGTTCCGAATTCGCACCAACATAATAGAGATACAGAAACACCGTGGCCCCTTTCTTTGAGATAACTCTGCACTATTGCGAGCTGCAAATGCCACTCCCAGCTTAGCTGTGCAGAAGAAGAACAACAAGAAGAAGAAATATCTCGAAATATGTCCGTCAGGCCCCTTCCCTTGAGATATATCTGCAAATATCTCGGAAACGAAGCGAGCTATGGCAAAATGTTAAGAGACCTTTTTTGTAGAGAATTAAGTTTCCTACTTTTTATGTTCTATGATATTTTTTGATCGGATGCGTAGTTCTCGAGATATATCAAGATATTTAAAAGTTCCGAAGCCGCACCAACATAATAGAGATACAGAAACACCGTGGCCCCTTTCTTTGAGATAACTCTGCACTATTGCGCGCTGCAAATGCCACTTCCAGCTTAGCTGTGCAGAAGAAGAACAACAAGAAGAAGAAATATCTCGAAATATGCCCGTCAGGCCCCTTCCATTGAGATAAATCTGCAAATATCTCGGAAACGAAGCGAGCTATGGCAAAATGTTAAGAGACCTTTTTTGTAGAGAATTAAGTTTCCTACTTTTTATGTTCTATGATATTTTTTGATCAGATGCGTTGTTCTCGAGATATATCAAGATATTTAAAAGTTCCGAATTCGCACCAACATAATAGAGATACAGAAACACCGTGGCCCCTTTCTTTGAGATAACTCTGCACTATTGCGAGCTGCAAATGCCACTCCCAGCTTAGCTGTGCAGAAGAAGAACAACAAGAAGAAGAAATATCTCGAAATATGTCCGTCAGGCCCCTTCCCTTGAGATATATCTGCAAATATCTCGGAAACGAAGCGAGCTATGGCAAAATGTTAAGAGACCTTTTTTGTAGAGAATTAAGTTTCCTACTTTTTATGTTCTATGATATTTTTTGATCGGATGCGTAGTTCTCGAGATATATCAAGATATTTAAAAGTTCCGAAGCCGCACCAACATAATAGAGATACAGAAACACCGTGGCCCCTTTCTTTGAGATAACTCTGCACTATTGCGCGCTGCAAATGCCACTTCCAGCTTAGCTGTGCAGAAGAAGAACAACAAGAAGAAGAAATATCTCGAAATATGCCCGTCAGGCCCCTTCCATTGAGATAAATCTGCAAATATCTCGGAAACGAAGCGAGCTATGGCAAAATGTTAAGAGACCTTTTTTGTAGAGAATTAAGTTTGCTACTTTTTATGTTCTATGATATTTTTTGATGAGATGCGTAGTTCTCGAGATATATCAAGATATTTAAAAGTTCCGAAGCCGCACCAACATAATAGAGATACAGAAACACCGTGGCCCCTTTCTTTGAGATATCTCTGCACTATTGCGAGCTGCAAATGCCACTTCCAGCTTAGCTGCGCAGAAGAAGAACAACAAGAAGAAGAAATATCTCGAAATATGTCCGTCAGGCCCCTTCCCTTGAGATAAATATGCAAATATCTCGGAAACGAAGCGAGCTATGGCAAAATGTTGAGAGACCTTTTTTGTAGAGAATTAAGTTTCCTACTTTTTATGTTCTATGATATTTTATGATCAGATGCGTTGTTCTCGAGATATATCAGGATATTTAAAAGTTCCGAAGCCGCACCAACATAATAGAGATACAGAAACACCGTGGCCCCTTCCTTTGAGATAACTCTGCACTACTGCGAGCTGCAAATGCCACTTCCAGCTTAGCTGTGCAGAAGAAGAACAACAAGAAGAAGAAATATCTCGAAATATGTCCGTCAGACCCCTTCCCTTGAGATAAATCTGCAAATATCTCGGAAACGAAGCGAGCTATGGCAAAATGTTAAGAGACCTTTTTTGTAGAGAATTAAGTTTCCTACTTTTTATGTTCTACGATATTTTTTGATCAGATGCGTAGTTCTCGAGATATATCCAGATATTTAAAAGTTCCGAAGCGGCACCAACATAATAGAGATACAGAAACACCGTGGCCCCTTTCTTTGAGGTAACTCTGCACTATTGCGAGCTGCAAATGCCACTTCCAGCTTAGCTGTGCAGAAGAAGAACAACAAGAAGAAGAAATATCTCGAAATATGTCCGTCAGGCCCCTTCCCTTGAGATAAATATGCAAATATCTCGGAAACGAAGCGAGCTATGGCAAAATGTTAAGAGACCTTTTTTGTAGAGAATTAAGTTTCCTACTTTTTATGTTCTATGATATTTTATGATCAGATGCGTTGTTCTCGAGATATATCAGGATATTTAAAAGTTCCGAAGCCGCACCAACATAATAGAGATACAGAAACACCGTGGCCCCTTCCTTTGAGATAACTCTGCACTACTGCGAGGTGCAAATGCCACTTCCAGCTTAGCTGTGCAGAAGAAGAACAACAAGAAGAAGAAATATCTCGAAATATGTCCGTCAGACCCCTTCCCTTGAGATAAATCTGCAAATATCTCGGAAACGAAGCGAGCTATGGCAAAATGTTAAGAGACCTTTTTTGTAGAGAATTAAGTTTCCTACTTTTTATGTTCTACGATATTTTTTGATCAGATGCGTAGTTCTCGAGATATATCCAGATATTTAAAAGTTCCGAAGCGGCACCAACATAATAGAGATACAGAAACACCGTGGCCCCTTTCTTTGAGGTAACTCTGCACTATTGCGAGCTGCAAATGCCACTTCCAGCTTAGCTGTGCAGAAGAAGAACAACAAGAAGAAGAAATATCTCGAAATATGTCCGTCAGGCCCCTTCCCTTGAGATAAATCTGCAAATATCTCGGAAACCAAGCGAGCTATGGCAAAATGTTAAGAGACCTTATTTGTAGAGAATTAAGTTTCCTACTTTTTATGTTCTACGATATTTTTTGATCAGATGCGTAGTTCTCGAGATATATCAAGATATTTAAAAGTTCCGAAGCCGCACCAACATAATAGAGATACAGAAACACCGTGGCCCCTTTCTTTGAGATATCTCTGCACTATTGCGAGCTGCAAATGCCACTTCCAGCTTAGCTGCGCAGAAGAAGAACAACAAGAAGAAGAAATATCTCGAAATATGTCCGTCAGACCCCTTCCCTTGAGATAAATATGCAAATATCTCGGAAACGAAGCGAGCTATGGCAAAATGTTAAGAGACCTTTTTTGTAGAGAATTAAGTTTCCTACTTTTTATGTTCTATGATATTTTTTGATCAGATGCGTTGTTCTCGAGATATATCAGGATATTTAAAAGTTCCGAAACCGCACCAACATAATAGAGATACAGAAACACCGTGGCCCCTTTCTTTGAGGTAACTCTGCACTATTGCGAGCTGCAAATGCCACTTCCAGCTTAGCTGTGCAGAAGAAGAACAACAAGAAGAAGAAATATCTCGAAATATGTCCGTCAGGCCCCTTCCCTTGAGATAAATCTGCAAATATCTCGGAAACGAAGCAAGCTATGGCAAAATGTTTAGAGACCTTTCTTGTAGAGAATTAAGTTTCCTACTTTTTATGTAGTATGATATTTTTTGATCAGATGCGTAGTTCTCGAGATATATCAAGATATTTAAAAGTTCCGAAGCCGCACCAACATAATAGAGATACAGAAACACCGTGGCCCCTTTCTTTGAGATAACTCTGCACTATTGCGCGCTGCAAATGCCACTTCCAGCTTAGCTGTGCAGAAGAAGAACAACAAGAAGAAGAAATATCTCGAAATATGTCCGTCAGGCCCCTTCCCTTGAGATAAATCTGCAAATATCTCGGAAACGAAGCGAGCTATGGCAAAATGTTAAGAGACGTTTTTTGTAGAGAATTAAGTTTCCTACTTTTTATGTTCTATGATATTTTTCGATCAGAGGCGTAGTTCTCGAGATATATCAAGATATTTAAAAGTTCCGAAGCCGCACCAACATAATAGAGATACAGAAACACCGTGGCCCCTTTCTTTGAGATAACTCTGCACTATTGCGCGCTGCAAATGCCACTTCCAGCTTAGCTGTGCAGAAGAAGAACAACAAGAAGAAGAAATATCTCGAAATATGTCCGTCAGGCCCCTTCCCTTGAGATAAATCTGCAAATGTCTCGGAAACGAAGCGAGCTATGGCAAAATGTTAAGAGACGTTTTTTGTAGAGAATTAAGTTTCCTACTTTTTATCTTCTATGATATTTTTCGATCAGAGGCGTAGTTCTCGAGATATATCAAGATATTTAAAAGTTCCGAAGCCGCACCAACATAATAGAGATACAGAAACACCGTGGCCCCTTTCTTTGAGATAACTCTGCACTAGTGCGAGCCACAAATGCCACTTCCAGCTTAGCTGTGCAGAAGAAGAACAACAAGAACAAGAAATATCTCGAAATATGTCCGTCAGGCCCCTTCCCTTGAGATAAATATGCAAATATCTCGGAAAGGAAGCGAGCTATGGCAAAATGTTAAGAGACCTTTTTTGTAGAGAATTAAGTTTCCTACTTTTTATGTTCTATGATATTTTTTGATCGGATGCGTAGTTCTCGAGATATATCAAGATATTTAAAAGTTCCGAAGCCGCACCAACATAATAGAGATACAGAAACACCGTGGCCCCTTTCTTTGAGATAACTCTGCACTATTGCGCGCTGCAAATGCCACTTCCAGCTTAGCTGTGCAGAAGAAGAACAACAAGAAGAAGAAATATCTCGAAATATGTCCGTCAGGCCCCTTCCCTTGAGATATATCTGCAAATATCTCGGAAACGAAGCGAGCTATGGCAAAATGTTAAGATACCTTTTTTGTAGAGAATTATGTTTCCTACAATTTCTGTTCTATGATATTTTTTGATCAGAAGCGTAGTTTTCGAGATATATCGAGATATTTAAAAGTTCCGAAGCCGCACCAACATAATAGAGATACAGAAACACCGTGGCCCCTTTCTTTGAGATAACTCTGCACTATTGCGCGCTGCAAATGCCACTTCCAGCTTAGCTGTGCGGAAGAAGAACAACAAGAAGAAGAAATATCTCGAAATATGCCCGTCAGGCCCCTTCCATTGAGATAAATCTGCAAATATCTCGGAAACGAAGCGAGCTATGGCAAAATGTTAAGAGACTTTTTTTGTAGAGAATTAAGTTTCCTACTTTTTATGTTCTATGATATTTTTTGATCAGATGCGTTGTTCTCGAGATATATCAAGATATTTAAAAGTTCCGAAGCCGCACCAACATAAGAGAGATACAGAAACACCGTGGCCCCTTTCTTTGAGATAACTCTGCACTATTGCGAGCTGCAAATGCCACTCCCAGCTTAGCTGTGCAGAAGAAGAACAACAAGAAGAAGAAATATCTCGAAATATGTCCGTCAGGCCCCTTCCCTTGAGATATATCTGCAAATATCTCGGAAACGAAGCGAGTTATGGCAAAATGTTAAGAGACCTTTTTTGTAGAGAATTAAGTTTCCTACTTTTTATGTTCTATGATATTTTTTGATCGGATGCGTAGTTCTCGAGATATATCAAGATATTTAAAAGTTCCGAAGCCGCACCAACATAATAGAGATACAGAAACACCGTGGCCCCTTTCTTTGAGATAACTCTGCACTATTGCGCGCTGCAAATGCCACTTCCAGCTTAGCTGTGCCGAAGAAGAACAACAAGAAGAAGAAATATCTCGAAATATGCCCGTCAGGCCCCTTCCATTGAGATAAATCTGCAAATATCTCGGAAACGAAGCGAGCTATGGCAAAATGTTAAGAGACCTTTTTTGTAGAGAATTAAGTTTCCTACTTTTTATGTTCTATGATATTTTTTGATCAGATGCGTAGTTCTCGAGATATATCAAGATATTTAAAAGTTCCGAAGCCGCACCAACCTAATAGAGATACAGAAACACCGTGGCCCCTTTCTTTGAGATAACTCTGCACTACTGCGAGCTGCAAATGCCACTTCCAGCTTAGCTGTGCAGAAGAAGAACAACAAGAAGAAGAAATATCTCGAAATATGTCCGTCAGACCCCTTCCCTTGAGATAAATCTGCAAATATCTCGGAAACGAAGCGAGCTATGGCAAAACGTTAAGAGACATTTTTTGTAGAGAATTAAGTTTCCTACTTTTTATGTTCTATGATATTTTTTGATCAGATGCGTAGTTCTCGAGATATATCGAGATATTTAAAAGTTCCGAAGCCGCACCAACATAATAGAGATACAGAAGCACCGTGGGCCCTTTCTTTGAGATAACTCTGCACTAGTGCGAGCCGCAAATGCCACTTCCAGCTTAGCTGTGCAGAAGAAGAACAACAAGAAGAAGAAATATCTCGAAATATGTCCGTCAGGCCCCTTCCCTTGAGATAAATATGCAAATATCTCGGAAACGAAGCGAGCTATGGCAAAATGTTAAGAGACCTTTTTTGTAGAGAATTAAGTTTCCTACTTTTTATGTTCTATGATATTTTTTGATCGGATGCGTAGTTCTCGAGATATATCAAGATATTTAAAAGTTCCGAAGCCGCACCAACATAATAGAGATACAGAAACACCGTGGCCCCTTTCTTTGAGATAACTCTGCACTATTGCGCGCTGCAAATGCCACTTCCAGCTTAGCTGTGCAGAAGAAGAACAACAAGAAGAAGAAATATCTCGAAATATGCCCGTCAGGCCCCTTCCATTGAGATAAATCTGCAAATATCTCGGAAACGAAGCGAGCTATGGCAAAATGTTAAGAGACCTTTTTTGTAGAGAATTAAGTTTCCTACTTTTTATGTTCTATGATATTTTATGATCAGATGCGTTGTTCTCGAGATATATCAGGATATTTAAAAGTTCCGAAGCCGCACCAACATAATAGAGATACAGAAACACCGTGGCCCCTTTCTTTGAGATAACTCTGCACTACTGCGAGCTGCAAATGCCACTTCCAGCTTAGCTGTGCAGAAGAAGAACAACAAGAAGAAGAAATATCTCGAAATATGTCCGTCAGGCCCCTTCCCTTGAGATAAATCTGCAAATATCTCGGAAACCAAGCGAGCTATGGCAAAATGTTAAGAGACCTTATTTGTAGAGAATTAAGTTTCCTACTTTTTATGTTCTACGATATTTTTTGATCAGATGCGTAGTTCTCGAGATATATCAAGATATTTAAAAGTTCCGAAGCCGCACCAACATAATAGAGATACAGAAACACCGTGGCCCCTTTCTTTGAGATATCTCTGCACTATTGCGAGCTGCAAATGCCACTTCCAGCTTAGCTGCGCAGAAGAAGAACAACAAGAAGAAGAAATATCTCGAAATATGTCCGTCAGACCCCTTCCCTTGAGATAAATATGCAAATATCTCGGAAACGAAGCGAGCTATGGCAAAATGTTAAGAGACCTTTTTTGTAGAGAATTAAGTTTCCTACTTTTTATGTTCTATGATATTTTTTGATCAGATGCGTTGTTCTCGAGATATATCAGGATATTTAAAAGTTCCGAAGCCGCACCAACATAATAGAGATACAGAAACACCGTGGCCCCTTTCTTTGAGGTAACTCTGCACTATTGCGAGCTGCAAATGCCACTTCCAGCTTAGCTGTGCAGAAGAAGAACAACAAGAAGAAGAAATATCTCGAAATATGTCCGTCAGGCCCCTTCCCTTGAGATAAATCTGCAAATATCTCGGAAACGAAGCAAGCTATGGCAAAATGTTTAGAGACCTTTCTTGTAGAGAATTAAGTTTCCTACTTTTTATGTAGTATGATATTTTTTGATCAGATGCGTAGTTCTCGAGATATATCAAGATATTTAAAAGTTCCGAAGCCGCACCAACATAATAGAGATACAGAAACACCGTGGCCCCTTTCTTTGAGATAACTCTGCACTATTGCGCGCTGCAAATGCCACTTCCAGCTTAGCTGTGCAGAAGAAGAACAACAAGAAGAAGAAATATCTCGAAATATGTCCGTCAGGCCCCTTCCCTTGAGATAAATCTGCAAATATCTCGGAAACGAAGCGAGCTATGGCAAAATGTTAAGAGACGTTTTTTGTAGAGAATTAAGTTTCCTACTTTTTATGTTCTATGATATTTTTCGATCAGAGGCGTAGTTCTCGAGATATATCAAGATATTTAAAAGTTCCGAAGCCGCACCAACATAATAGAGATACAGAAACACCGTGGCCCCTTTCTTTGAGATAACTCTGCACTATTGCGCGCTGCAAATGCCACTTCCAGCTTAGCTGTGCAGAAGAAGAACAACAAGAAGAAGAAATATCTCGAAATATGTCCGTCAGGCCCCTTCCCTTGAGATAAATCTGCAAATATCTCGGAAACGAAGCGAGCTATGGCAAAATGTTAAGAGACGTTTTTTGTAGAGAATTAAGTTTCCTACTTTTTATCTTCTATGATATTTTTCGATCAGAGGCGTAGTTCTCGAGATATATCAAGATATTTAAAAGTTCCGAAGCCGCACCAACATAATAGAGATACAGAAACACCGTGGCCCCTTTCTTTGAGATAACTCTGCACTATTGCGAGCTGTAAATGCCACTTCCAGCTTAGCTGTGCAGAAGAAGAACAACAAGAAGAAGAAATATCTCGAAATATGTCCGTCAGGCCCCTTCCCTTGAGATATATCTGCAAATATCTCGGAAACGAAGCGAGCTATGGCAAAATATTAAGAGACCTTTTTTGTAGAGAATTATGTTTCCTACAATTTATGTTCTATGATATTTTTTGATCAGAAGCGTAGTTTTCGAGATATATCGAGATATTTAAAAGTTCCGAAGCCGCACCAACATAATAGAGATACAGAAACACCGTGGCCCCTTTCTTTGAGGTAACTCTGCACTATTGCGAGCTGCAAATGCCACTTCCAGCTTAGCTGTGCAGAAGAAGAACAACAAGAAGAAGAAATATCTCGAAATATGTCCGTCAGGCCCCTTCCCTTGAGATAAATCTGCAAATATCTCGGAAACCAAGCGAGCTATGGCAAAATGTTAAGAGACCTTATTTGTAGAGAATTAAGTTTCCTACTTTTTATGTTCTACGATATTTTTTGATCAGATGCGTAGTTCTCGAGATATATCAAGATATTTAAAAGTTCCGAAGCCGCACCAACATAATAGAGATACAGAAACACCGTGGCCCCTTTCTTTGAGATATCTCTGCACTATTGCGAGCTGCAAATGCCACTTCCAGCTTAGCTGCGCAGAAGAAGAACAACAAGAAGAAGAAATATCTCGAAATATGTCCGTCAGACCCCTTCCCTTGAGATAAATATGCAAATATCTCGGAAACGAAGCGAGCTATGGCAAAATGTTAAGAGACCTTTTTTGTAGAGAATTAAGTTTCCTACTTTTTATGTTCTATGATATTTTTTGATCAGATGCGTTGTTCTCGAGATATATCAGGATATTTAAAAGTTCCGAAGCCGCACCAACATAATAGAGATACAGAAACACCGTGGCCCCTTTCTTTGAGGTAACTCTGCACTATTGCGAGCTGCAAATGCCACTTCCAGCTTAGCTGTGCAGAAGAAGAACAACAAGAAGAAGAAATATCTCGAAATATGTCCGTCAGGCCCCTTCCCTTGAGATAAATCTGCAAATATCTCGGAAACGAAGCAAGCTATGGCAAAATGTTTAGAGACCTTTCTTGTAGAGAATTAAGTTTCCTACTTTTTATGTAGTATGATATTTTTTGATCAGATGCGTAGTTCTCGAGATATATCAAGATATTTAAAAGTTCCGAAGCCGCACCAACATAATAGAGATACAGAAACACCGTGGCCCCTTTCTTTGAGATAACTCTGCACTATTGCGCGCTGCAAATGCCACTTCCAGCTTAGCTGTGCAGAAGAAGAACAACAAGAAGAAGAAATATCTCGAAATATGTCCGTCAGGCCCCTTCCCTTGAGATAAATCTGCAAATATCTCGGAAACGAAGCGAGCTATGGCAAAATGTTAAGAGACGTTTTTTGTAGAGAATTAAGTTTCCTACTTTTTATGTTCTATGATATTTTTCGATCAGAGGCGTAGTTCTCGAGATATATCAAGATATTTAAAAGTTCCGAAGCCGCACCAACATAATAGAGATACAGAAACACCGTGGCCCCTTTCTTTGAGATAACTCTGCACTATTGCGCGCTGCAAATGCCACTTCCAGCTTAGCTGTGCAGAAGAAGAACAACAAGAAGAAGAAATATCTCGAAATATGTCCGTCAGGCCCCTTCCCTTGAGATAAATCTGCAAATATCTCGGAAACGAAGCGAGCTATGGCAAAATGTTAAGAGACGTTTTTTGTAGAGAATTAAGTTTCCTACTTTTTATCTTCTATGATATTTTTCGATCAGAGGCGTAGTTCTCGAGATATATCAAGATATTTAAAAGTTCCGAAGCCGCACCAACATAATAGAGATACAGAAACACCGTGGCCCCTTTCTTTGAGATAACTCTGCACTATTGCGAGCTGTAAATGCCACTTCCAGCTTAGCTGTGCAGAAGAAGAACAACAAGAAGAAGAAATATCTCGAAATATGTCCGTCAGGCCCCTTCCCTTGAGATATATCTGCAAATATCTCGGAAACGAAGCGAGCTATGGCAAAATGTTAAGAGACCTTTTTTGTAGAGAATTATGTTTCCTACAATTTATGTTCTATGATATTTTTTGATCAGAAGCGTAGTTTTCGAGATATATCGAGATATTTAAAAGTTCCGAAGCCGCACCAACATAATAGAGATACAGAAACACCGTGGCCCCTTTCTTTGAGATAACTCTGCACTAGTGCGAGCCACAAATGCCACTTCCAGCTTAGCTGTGCAGAAGAAGAACAACAAGAACAAGAAATATCTCGAAATATGTCCGTCAGGCCCCTTCCCTTGAGATAAATATGCAAATATCTCGGAAACGAAGCGAGCTATGGCAAAATGTTAAGAGACCTTTTTTGTAGAGAATTAAGTTTCCTACTTTTTATGTTCTATGATATTTTTTGATCGGATGCGTAGTTCTCGAGATATATCAAGATATTTAAAAGTTCCGAAGCCGCACCAACATAATAGAGATACAGAAACACCGTGGCCCCTTTCTTTGAGATAACTCTGCACTATTGCGCGCTGCAAATGCCACTTCCAGCTTAGCTGTGCAGAAGAAGAACAACAAGAAGAAGAAATATCTCGAAATATGTCCGTCAGGCCCCTTCCCTTGAGATATATCTGCAAATATCTCGGAAACGAAGCGAGCTATGGCAAAATGTTAAGAGACCTTTTTTGTAGAGAATTATGTTTCCTACAATTTCTGTTCTATGATATTTTTTGATCAGAAGCGTAGTTTTCGAGATATATCAAGATATTCAAAAGTTCCGAAGCCGCACCAACATAATAGAGATACAGAAACACCGTGGCCCCTTTCTTTGAGATAACTCTGCACTATTGCGCGCTGCAAATGCCACTTCCAGCTTAGCTGTGCGGAAGAAGAACAACAAGAAGAAGAAATATCTCGAAATATGCCCGTCAGGCCCCTTCCATTGAGATAAATCTGCAAATATCTCGGAAACGAAGCGAGCTATGGCAAAATGTTAAGAGACCTTTTTTGTAGAGAATTAAGTTTCCTACTTTTTATGTTCTATGATATTTTTTGATCAGATGCGTTGTTCTCGAGATATATCAAGATATTTAAAAGTTCCGAAGCCGCACCAACATAAGAGAGATACAGAAACACCGTGGCCCCTTTCTTTGAGATAACTCTGCACTATTGCGAGCTGCAAATGCCACTCCCAGCTTAGCTGTGCAGAAGAAGAACAACAAGAAGAAGAAATATCTCGAAATATGTCCGTCAGGCCCCTTCCCTTGAGATATATCTGCAAATATCTCGGAAACGAAGCGAGTTATGGCAAAATGTTAAGAGACCTTTTTTGTAGAGAATTAAGTTTGCTACTTTTTATGTTCTATGATATTTTTTGATCGGATGCGTAGTTCTCGAGATATATCAAGATATTTAAAAGTTCCGAAGCCGCACCAACATAATAGAGATACAGAAACACCGTGGCCCCTTTCTTTGAGATAACTCTGCACTATTGCGCGCTGCAAATGCCACTTCCAGCTTAGCTGTGCCGAAGAAGAACAACAAGAAGAAGAAATATCTCGAAATATGCCCGTCAGGCCCCTTCCATTGAGATAAATCTGCAAATATCTCGGAAACGAAGCGAGCTATGGCAAAATGTTAAGAGACCTTTTTTGTAGAGAATTAAGTTTCCTACTTTTTATGTTCTATGATATTTTTTGATCAGATGCGTAGTTCTCGAGATATATCAAGATATTTAAAAGTTCCGAAGCCGCACCAACCTAATAGAGATACAGAAACACCGTGGCCCCTTTCTTTGAGATAACTCTGCACTACTGCGAGCTGCAAATGCCACTTCCAGCTTAGCTGTGCAGAAGAAGAACAACAAGAAGAAGAAATATCTCGAAATATGTCCGTCAGACCCCTTCCCTTGAGATAAATCTGCAAATATCTCGGAAACGAAGCGAGCTATGGCAAAACGTTAAGAGACATTTTTTGTAGAGAATTAAGTTTCCTACTTTTTATGTTCTATGATATTTTTTGATCAGCTGCGTAGTTCTCGAGATATATCGAGATATTTAAAAGTTCCGAAGCCGCACCAACATAATAGAGATACAGAAGCACCGTGGGCCCTTTCTTTGAGATAACTCTGCACTAGTGCGAGCCGCAAATGCCACTTCCAGCTTAGCTGTGCAGAAGAAGAACAACAAGAAGAAGAAATATCTCGAAATATGTCCGTCAGGCCCCTTCCCTTGAGATAAATATGCAAATATCTCGGAAACGAAGCGAGCTATGGCAAAATGTTAAGAGACCTTTTTTGTAGAGAATTAAGTTTCCTACTTTTTATGTTCTATGATATTTTTTGATCGGATGCGTAGTTCTCGAGATATATCAAGATATTTAAAAGTTCCGAAGCCGCACCAACATAATAGAGATACAGAAACACCGTGGCCCCTTTCTTTGAGATAACTCTGCACTATTGCGCGCTGCAAATGCCACTTCCAGCTTAGCTGTGCAGAAGAAGAACAACAAGAAGAAGAAATATCTCGAAATATGCCCGTCAGGCCCCTTCCATTGAGATAAATCTGCAAATATCTCGGAAACGAAGCGAGCTATGGCAAAATGTTAAGAGACCTTTTTTGTAGAGAATTAAGTTTCCTACTTTTTATGTTCTATGATATTTTTTGATCAGATGCGTAGTTCTCGAGATATATCAAGATATTTAAAAGTTCCGAAGCCGCACCAACCTAATAGAGATACAGAAACACCGTGGCCCCTTTCTTTGAGATAACTCTGCACTACTGCGAGCTGCAAATGCCACTTCCAGCTTAGCTGTGCAGAAGAAGAACAACAAGAAGAAGAAATATCTCGAAATATGTCCGTCAGACCCCTTCCCTTGAGATAAATCTGCAAATATCTCGGAAACGAAGCGAGCTATGGCAAAACGTTAAGAGACATTTTGTGTAGAGAATTAAGTTTCCTACTTTTTATGTTCTATGATATTTTTTGATCAGATGCGTAGTTCTCGAGATATATCGAGATATTTAAAAGTTCCGAAGCCGCACCAACATAATAGAGATACAGAAGCACCGTGGGCCCTTTCTTTGAGATAACTCTGCACTAGTGCGAGCCGCAAATGCCACTTCCAGCTTAGCTGTGCAGAAGAAGAACAACAAGAAGAAGAAATATCTCGAAATATGTCCGTCAGGCCCCTTCCCTTGAGATAAATATGCAAATATCTCGGAAACGAAGCGAGCTATGGCAAAATGTTAAGAGACCTTTTTTGTAGAGAATTAAGTTTCCTACTTTTTATGTTCTATGATATTTTTTGATCAGATGCGTAGTTCTCGAGATATATCAAGATATTTAAAAGTTCCGAAGCCGCACCAACCTAATAGAGATACAGAAACACCGTGGCCCCTTTCTTTGAGATAACTCTGCACTACTGCGAGCTGCAAATGCCACTTCCAGCTTAGCTGTGCAGAAGAAGAACAACAAGAAGAAGAAATATCTCGAAATATGTCCGTCAGGCCCCTTCCCTTGAGATAAATATGCAAATATCTCGGAAACGAAGCGAGCTATGGCAAAATGTTAAGAGACCTTTTTTGTAGAGAATTAAGTTTCCTACTTTTTATGTTCTATGATATTTTTTGATCGGATGCGTAGTTCTCGAGATATATCAAGATATTTAAAAGTTCCGAAGCCGCACCAACATAATAGAGATACAGAAACACCGTGGCCCCTTTCTTTGAGATAACTCTGCACTATTGCGCGCTGCAAATGCCACTTCCAGCTTAGCTGTGCAGAAGAAGAACAACAAGAAGAAGAAATATCTCGAAATATGCCCGTCAGGCCCCTTCCATTGAGATAAATCTGCAAATATATCGGAAACGAAGCGAGCTATGGCAAAATGTTAAGAGACCTTTTTTGTAGAGAATTAAGTTTCCTACTTTTTATGTTCTATGATATTTTTCGATCAGAGGCGTAGTTCTCGAGATATATCGAGATATTTAAAAGTTCCGAAGACGCACCAACATAATAGAGATACAGAAGCACCGTGGGCCCTTTCTTTGAGATAACTCTGCACTAGTGCGAGCCGCAAATGCCACTTCCAGCTTAGCTGTGCAGAAGAAGAACAACAAGAAGAAGAAATATCTCGAAATATGTCCGTCAGGCCCCTTCCCTTGAGATAAATCTGCAAATATCTCGGAAACGAAGCGAGCTATGGCAAAATGTTAAGAGACCTTTTTTGTAGAGAATTAAGTTTGCTACTTTTTATGTTCTATGATATTTTTTGATGAGATGCGTAGTTCTCGAGATATATCAAGATATTTAAAAGTTCCGAAGCCGCACCAACATAATAGAGATACAGAAACACCGTGGCCCCTTTCTTTGAGATAACTCTGCACTACTGCGAGCTGCAAATGCCACTTCCAGCTTAGCTGTGCAGAAGAAGAACAACAAGAAGAAGAAATATCTCGAAATATGTCCGTCAGACCCCTTCCCTTGAGATAAATCTGCAAATATCTCGGAAACGAAGCGAGCTATGGCAAAATGTTAAGAGACCTTTTTTGTAGAGAATTAAGTTTCCTACTTTTTATGTTCTACGATATTTTTTGATCAGATGCGTAGTTCTCGAGATATATCCAGATATTTAAAAGTTCCGAAGCGGCACCAACATAATAGAGATACAGAAACACCGTGGCCCCTTTCTTTGAGGTAACTCTGCACTATTGCGAGCTGCAAATGCCACTTCCAGCTTAGCTGTGCAGAAGAAGAACAACAAGAAGAAGAAATATCTCGAAATATGTCCGTCAGGCCCCTTCCCTTGAGATAAATCTGCAAATATCTCGGAAACCAAGCGAGCTATGGCAAAATGTTAAGAGACCTTATTTGTAGAGAATTAAGTTTCCTACTTTTTATGTTCTACGATATTTTTTGATCAGATGCGTAGTTCTCGAGATATATCAAGATATTTAAAAGTTCCGAAGCCGCACCAACATAATAGAGATACAGAAACACCGTGGCCCCTTTCTTTGAGATATCTCTGCACTATTGCGAGCTGCAAATGCCACTTCCAGCTTAGCTGCGCAGAAGAAGAACAACAAGAAGAAGAAATACCTCGAAATATGTCCCTCAGACCCCTTCCCTTGAGATAAATATGCAAATATCTCGGAAACGAAGCGAGCTATGGCAAAATGTTAAGAGACCTTTTTTGTAGAGAATTAAGTTTCCTACTTTTTATGTTGTATGATATTTTTTGATCAGATGCGTTGTTCTCGAGATATATCAGGATATTTAAAAGTTCCGAAGCCGCACCAACATAATAGAGATACAGAAACACCGTGGCCCCTTTCTTTGAGGTAACTCTGCACTATTGCGAGCTGCAAATGCCACTTCCAGCTTAGCTGTGCAGAAGAAGAACAACAAGAAGAAGAAATATCTCGAAATATGTCCGTCAGGCCCCTTCCCTTGAGATAAATCTGCAAATATCTCGGAAACCAAGCGAGCTATGGCAAAATGTTAAGAGACCGTATTTGTAGAGAATTAAGTTTCCTACTTTTTATGTTCTACGATATTTTTTGATCAGATGCGTAGTTCTCGAGATATATCAAGATATTTAAAAGTTCCGAAGCCGCACCAACATAATAGAGATACAGAAACACCGTGGCCCCTTTCTTTGAGATAACTCTGCACTATTGCGAACTGCAAATGCCACTTCCAGCTTAGCTGTGCAGAAGAAGAACAACAAGAAGAAGAAATATCTCGAGATATGTCCGTCAGGCCCCTTCCCTTGAGATAAATCTGCAAATATCTCGGAAACGAAGCGAGCTATGGCAAAATGTTAAGAGACGTTTTTTGTAGAGAATTAAGTTTCCTACTTTTTATGTTCTATGATATTTTTTGATCAGATGCGTAGTTCTCGAGATATATCGAGATATTTAAAAGTTCCGAAGCCGCACCAACATAATAGAGATACAGAAGCACCGTGGGCCCTTTCTTTGAGATAACTCTGCACTAGTGCGAGCCGCAAATGCCACTTCCAGCTTAGCTGTGCAGAAGAAGAACAACAAGAAGAAGAAATATCTCGAAATATGTCCGTCAGACCCCTTCCCTTGAGATAAATCTGCAAATATCTCGGAAACGAAGCGAGCTATGGCAAAATGTTAAGAGACCTTTTTTGTAGAGAATTAAGTTTCCTACTTTTTATGTTCTACGATATTTTTTGATCAGATGCGTAGTTCTCGAGATATATCCAGATATTTAAAAGTTCCGAAGCGGCACCAACATAATAGAGATACAGAAACACCGTGGCCCCTTTCTTTGAGGTAACTCTGCACTATTGCGAGCTGCAAATGCCACTTCCAGCTTAGCTGTGCAGAAGAAGAACAACAAGAAGAAGAAATATCTCGAAATATGTCCGTCAGGCCCCTTCCCTTGAGATAAATCTGCAAATATCTCGGAAACGAAGCGAGCTATGGCAAAATGTTAAGAGACCTTTTTTGTAGAGAATTAAGTTTCCTACTTTTTATGTTCTATGATATTTTTTGATCAGATGCGTAGTTCTCGAGATATATCAAGATATTTAAAAGTTCCGAAGCCGCACCAACCTAATAGAGATACAGAAACACCGTGGCCCCTTTCTTTGAGATAACTCTGCACTACTGCGAGCTGCAAATGCCACTTCCAGCTTAGCTGTGCAGAAGAAGAACAACAAGAAGAAGAAATATCTCGAAATATGTCCGTCAGGCCCCTTCCCTTGAGATAAATATGCAAATATCTCGGAAACGAAGCGAGCTATGGCAAAATGTTAAGAGACCTTTTTTGTAGAGAATTAAGTTTCCTACTTTTTATGTTCTATGATATTTTTTGATCGGATGCGTAGTTCTCGAGATATATCAAGATATTTAAAAGTTCCGAAGCCGCACCAACATAATAGAGATACAGAAACACCGTGGCCCCTTTCTTTGAGATAACTCTGCACTATTGCGCGCTGCAAATGCCACTTCCAGCTTAGCTGTGCAGAAGAAGAACAACAAGAAGAAGAAATATCTCGAAATATGCCCGTCAGGCCCCTTCCATTGAGATAAATCTGCAAATATCTCGGAAACGAAGCGAGCTATGGCAAAATGTTAAGAGACCTTTTTTGTAGAGAATTAAGTTTCCTACTTTTTATGTTCTATGATATTTTTCGATCAGAGGCGTAGTTCTCGAGATATATCGAGATATTTAAAAGTTCCGAAGCCGCACCAACATAATAGAGATACAGAAGCACCGTGGGCCCTTTCTTTGAGATAACTCTGCACTAGTGCGAGCCGCAAATGCCACTTCCAGCTTAGCTGTGCAGAAGAAGAACAACAAGAAGAAGAAATATCTCGAAATATGTCCGTCAGGCCCCTTCCCTTGAGATAAATCTGCAAATATCTCGGAAACGAAGCGAGCTATGGCAAAATGTTAAGAGACCTTTTTTGTAGAGAATTAAGTTTGCTACTTTTTATGTTCTATGATATTTTTTGATGAGATGCGTAGTTCTCGAGATATATCAAGATATTTAAAAGTTCCGAAGCCGCACCAACATAATAGAGATACAGAAACACCGTGGCCCCTTTCTTTGAGATATCTCTGCACTATTGCGAGCTGCAAATGCCACTTCCAGCTTAGCTGCGCAGAAGAAGAACAACAAGAAGAAGAAATATCTCGAAATATGTCCGTCAGACCCCTTCCCTTGAGATAAATCTGCAAATATCTCGGAAACGAAGCGAGCTATGGCAAAATGTTAAGAGACGTTTTTTGTAGAGAATTAAGTTTCCTACTTTTTATGTTCTATGATATTTTTTGATCAGATGCGTAGTTCTCGAGATATATCGAGATATTTAAAAGTTCCGAAGCCGCACCAACATAATAGAGATACAGAAGCACCGTGGGCCCTTTCTTTGAGATAACTCTGCACTAGTGCGAGCCGCAAATGCCACTTCCAGCTTAGCTGTGCAGAAGAAGAACAACAAGAAGAAGAAATATCTCGAAATATGTCCGTCAGGCCCCTTCCCTTGAGATAAATATGCAAATATCTCGGAAACGAAGCGAGCTATGGCAAAATGTTAAGAGACCTTTTTTGTAGAGAATTAAGTTTCCTACTTTTTATGTTCTATGATATTTTATGATCAGATGCGTTGTTCTCGAGATATATCAGGATATTTAAAAGTTCCGAAGCCGCACCAACATAATAGAGATACAGAAACACCGTGGCCCCTTTCTTTGAGATAACTCTGCACTACTGCGAGCTGCAAATGCCACTTCCAGCTTAGCTGTGCAGAAGAAGAACAACAAGAAGAAGAAATATCTCGAAATATGTCCGTCAGACCCCTTCCCTTGAGATAAATCTGCAAATATCTCGGAAACGAAGCGAGCTATGGCAAAATGTTAAGAGACCTTTTTTGTAGAGAATTAAGTTTCCTACTTTTTATGTTCTACGATATTTTTTGATCAGATGCGTAGTTCTCGAGATATATCCAGATATTTAAAAGTTCCGAAGCGGCACCAACATAATAGAGATACAGAAACACCGTGGCCCCTTTCTTTGAGGTAACTCTGCACTATTGCGAGCTGCAAATGCCACTTCCAGCTTAGCTGTGCAGAAGAAGAACAACAAGAAGAAGAAATATCTCGAAATATGTCCGTCAGGCCCCTTCCCTTGAGATAAATCTGCAAATATCTCGGAAACCAAGCGAGCTATGGCAAAATGTTAAGAGACCTTATTTGTAGAGAATTAAGTTTCCTACTTTTTATGTTCTACGATATTTTTTGATCAGATGCGTAGTTCTCGAGATATATCAAGATATTTAAAAGTTCCGAAGCCGCACCAACATAATAGAGATACAGAAACACCGTGGCCCCTTTCTTTGAGATATCTCTGCACTATTGCGAGCTGCAAATGCCACTTCCAGCTTAGCTGCGCAGAAGAAGAACAACAAGAAGAAGAAATACCTCGAAATATGTCCCTCAGACCCCTTCCCTTGAGATAAATATGCAAATATCTCGGAAACGAAGCGAGCTATGGCAAAATGTTAAGAGACCTTTTTTGTAGAGAATTAAGTTTCCTACTTTTTATGTTGTATGATATTTTTTGATCAGATGCGTTGTTCTCGAGATATATCAGGATATTTAAAAGTTCCGAAGCCGCACCAACATAATAGAGATACAGAAACACCGTGGCCCCTTTCTTTGAGGTAACTCTGCACTATTGCGAGCTGCAAATGCCACTTCCAGCTTAGCTGTGCAGAAGAAGAACAACAAGAAGAAGAAATATCTCGAGATATGTCCGTCAGGCCCCTTCCCTTGAGATAAATCTGCAAATATCTCGGAAACGAAGCGAGCTATGGCAAAATGTTAAGAGACGTTTTTTGTAGAGAATTAAGTTTCCTACTTTTTATGTTCTATGATATTTTTTGATCAGATGCGTAGTTCTCGAGATATATCGAGATATTTAAAAGTTCCGAAGCCGCACCAACATAATAGAGATACAGAAGCACCGTGGGCCCTTTCTTTGAGATAACTCTGCACTAGTGCGAGCCGCAAATGCCACTTCCAGCTTAGCTGTGCAGAAGAAGAACAACAAGAAGAAGAAATATCTCGAAATATGTCCGTCAGACCCCTTCCCTTGAGATAAATCTGCAAATATCTCGGAAACGAAGCGAGCTATGGCAAAATGTTAAGAGACCTTTTTTGTAGAGAATTAAGTTTCCTACTTTTTATGTTCTACGATATTTTTTGATCAGATGCGTAGTTCTCGAGATATATCCAGATATTTAAAAGTTCCGAAGCGGCACCAACATAATAGAGATACAGAAACACCGTGGCCCCTTTCTTTGAGGTAACTCTGCACTATTGCGAGCTGCAAATGCCACTTCCAGCTTAGCTGTGCAGAAGAAGAACAACAAGAAGAAGAAATATCTCGAAATATGTCCGTCAGGCCCCTTCCCTTGAGATAAATCTGCAAATATCTCGGAAACGAAGCGAGCTATGGCAAAATGTTAAGAGACATTTTTTGTAGAGAATTATGTTTCCTACTTTTTGTGTTCTATGATATTTTTTGATCAGACGCGTAGTTCTCGAGATATATCAAGATATTTAAAAGTTCCGAAGCCGCACCAACATAACAGAGATACAGAAACACCGTGGCCCCTTTCTTTGAGATATCTCTGCACTATTGCGAGCTGCAAATGCCACTTCCAGGTTAGCTGCGCAGAAGAAGAACAACAAGAAGAAGAAATATCTCGAAATATGTCCGTCAGGCCCC
Organism: Osmia lignaria lignaria; assembly: GCF_051020975.1. Lineage (NCBI taxonomy): Eukaryota > Metazoa > Arthropoda > Insecta > Hymenoptera > Megachilidae > Osmia > Osmia lignaria. The sequence continues at coordinate 6,011,990 of NW_027478165.1, forward strand.
TTCCCTTGAGATAAATCTGCAAATATCTCGGAAACGAAGCGAGCTATGGCAAAATGTTAAGAGACCTTTTTTGTAGAGAATTATGTTTCCTACTTTTTATGTTCTATGATATTTTTTGATCAGACGCGTAGTTCTCGAGATATATCAAGATACTTAAAAGTTCCGAAGCCGCACCAACATAATAGAGATACAGAAACACCGTGGCCCCTTTCTTTGAGATATCTCTGCACTATTGCGAGCTGCAAATGCCACTTCCAGCTTAGCTGCGCAGAAGAAGAACAACAAGAAGATGAAATATCTCGAAATATGTCCGTCAGGCCCCTTCCCTTGTGATAAATCTGCAAATATCTCGGAAACGAAGCGAGCTGTGGCAAAATGTTAAGAGACCTTTTTTGTAGAGAATTATGTTTCCTACTTTTTATGTTCTATGATATTTTTTGATCCGACGCGTAGTTCTCGAGATATATCAGGATATTTAAAAGTTCCGAAGCCGCACCAACATAATAGAGATACAGAAACACCGTGGCCCCTTTCTTTGAGATAACTCTGCACTATTGCGAGCTGGAAATGACACTTCCAGTTTAGCTGTGCACAAGAAGAACAACAAGAAGAAGAAATATCTCGAAATATGTCCGTTAGGCCCCTTCCCTTGAGATAAATCTGCAAATATCTCGGAAACGAAGCGAGCTATGGCAAAATGTTAAGAGACGTTTTTTGTAGAGAATTAAGTTTCCTACTTTTTATGTTCTATGATATTTTTTGATCAGATGCGTAGTTCTCGAGATATATCGAGATATTTAAAAGTTCCGAAGCCGCACCAACATAATAGAGATACAGAAGCACCGTGGGCCCTTTCTTTGAGATAACTCTGCACTAGTGCGAGCCGCAAATGCCACTTCCAGCTTAGCTGTGCAGAAGAAGAACAACAAGAAGAAGAAATATCTCGAAATATGTCCGTCAGGCCCCTTCCCTTGAGATAAATATGCAAATATCTTGGAAACGAAGCGAGCTATGGCAAAATGTTAAGAGACCTTTTTTGTAGAGAATTAAGTTTCCTACTTTTTATGTTCTATGATATTTTTTGATCAGATGCGTTGTTCTCGAGATATATCAGGATATTTAAAAGTTCCGAAGCCGCACCAACATAATAGAGATACAGAAACACCGTGGCCCCTTTCTTTGAGATAACTCTGCACTACTGCGAGCTGCAAATGCCGCTTCCAGCTTAGCTGTGCAGAAGAAGAACAACAAGAAGAAGAAATATCTCGAAATATGTCCGTCAGACCCCTTCCCTTGAGATAAATCTGCAAATATCTCGGAAACCAAGCGAGCTATGGCAAAATGTTAAGAGACCTTTTTTGTAGAGAATTAAGTTTCCTACTTTTTATGTTCTACGATATTTTTTGATCAGATGCGTAGTTCTCGAGATATATCCAGATATTTAAAAGTTCCGAAGCGGCACCAACATAATAGAGATACAGAAACACCGTGGCCCCTTTCTTTGAGGTAACTCTGCACTATTGCGAGCTGCAAATGCCACTTCCAGCTTAGCTGTGCAGAAGAAGAACAACAAGAAGAAGAAATATCTCGAAATATGTCCGTCAGGCCCCTTCCCTTGAGATAAATCTGCAAATATCTCGGAAACCAAGCGAGCTATGGCAAAATGTTAAGAGACCTTATTTGTAGAGAATTAAGTTTCCTACTTTTTATGTTCTACGATATTTTTTGATCAGATGCGTAGTTCTCGAGATATATCAAGATATTTAAAAGTTCCGAAGCCGCACCAACATAATAGAGATACAGAAACACCGTGGCCCCTTTCTTTGAGATATCTCTGCACTATTGCGAGCTGCAAATGCCACTTCCAGCTTAGCTGCGCAGAAGAAGAACAACAAGAAGAAGAAATATCTCGAAATATGTCCGTCAGACCCCTTCCCTTGAGATAAATCTGCAAATATCTCGGAAACGAAGCGAGCTATGGCAAAATGTTAAGAGACGTTTTTTGTAGAGAATTAAGTTTCCTACTTTTTATGTTCTATGATATTTTTTGATCAGATGCGTAGTTCTCGAGATATATCGAGATATTTAAAAGTTCCGAAGCCGCACCAACATAATAGAGATACAGAAGCACCGTGGGCCCTTTCTTTGAGATAACTCTGCACTAGTGCGAGCCGCAAATGCCACTTCCAGCTTAGCTGTGCAGAAGAAGAACAACAAGAAGAAGAAATATCTCGAAATATGTCCGTCAGGCCCCTTCCCTTGAGATAAATATGCAAATATCTCGGAAACAAAGCGAGCTATGGCAAAATGTTAAGAGACCTTTTTTGTAGAGAATTAAGTTTCCTACTTTTTATGTTCTATGATATTTTTTGATCAGATGCGTTGTTCTCGAGATATATCAGGATATTTAAAAGTTCCGAAGCCGCACCAACATAATAGAGATACAGAAACACCGTGGCCCCTTTCTTTGAGATAACTCTGCACTACTGCGAGCTGCAAATGCCACTTCCAGCTTAGCTGTGCAGAAGAAGAACAACAAGAAGAAGAAATATCTCGAAATATGTCCGTCAGACCCCTTCCCTTGAGATAAATCTGCAAATATCTCGGAAACGAAGCGAGCTATGGCAAAATGTTAAGAGACCTTTTTTGTAGAGAATTAAGTTTCCTACTTTTTATGTTCTACGATATTTTTTGATCAGATGCGTAGTTCTCGAGATATATCCAGATATTTAAAAGTTCCGAAGCGGCACCAACATAATAGAGATACAGAAACACCGTGGCCCCTTTCTTTGAGGTAACTCTGCACTATTGCGAGCTGCAAATGCCACTTCCAGCTTAGCTGTGCAGAAGAAGAACAACAAGAAGAAGAAATATCTCGAAATATGTCCGTCAGGCCCCTTCCCTTGAGATAAATCTGCAAATATCTCGGAAACCAAGCGAGCTATGGCAAAATGTTAAGAGACCTTATTTGTAGAGAATTAAGTTTCCTACTTTTTATGTTCTACGATATTTTTTGATCAGATGCGTAGTTCTCGAGATATATCAAGATATTTAAAAGTTCCGAAGCCGCACCAACATAATAGAGATACAGAAACACCGTGGCCCCTTTCTTTGAGATATCTCTGCACTATTGCGAGCTGCAAATGCCACTTCCAGCTTAGCTGCGCAGAAGAAGAACAACAAGAAGAAGAAATATCTCGAAATATGTCCGTCAGACCCCTTCCCTTGAGATAAATCTGCAAATATCTCGGAAACGAAGCGAGCTATGGCAAAATGTTAAGAGACGTTTTTTGTAGAGAATTAAGTTTCCTACTTTTTATGTTCTATGATATTTTTTGATCAGATGCGTAGTTCTCGAGATATATCGAGATATTTAAAAGTTCCGAAGCCGCACCAACATAATAGAGATACAGAAGCACCGTGGGCCCTTTCTTTGAGATAACTCTGCACTAGTGCGAGCCGCAAATGCCACTTCCAGCTTAGCTGTGCAGAAGAAGAACAACAAGAAGAAGAAATATCTCGAAATATGTCCGTCAGGCCCCTTCCCTTGAGATAAATATGCAAATATCTCGGAAACGAAGCGAGCTATGGCAAAATGTTAAGAGACCTTTTTTGTAGAGAATTAAGTTTCCTACTTTTTATGTTCTATGATATTTTTTGATCAGATGCGTTGTTCTCGAGATATATCAGGATATTTAAAAGTTCCGAAGCCGCACCAACATAATAGAGATACAGAAACACCGTGGCCCCTTTCTTTGAGATAACTCTGCACTACTGCGAGCTGCAAATGCCACTTCCAGCTTAGCTGTGCAGAAGAAGAACAACAAGAAGAAGAAATATCTCGAAATATGTCCGTCAGACCCCTTCCCTTGAGATAAATCTGCAAATATCTCGGAAACGAAGCGAGCTATGGCAAAATGTTAAGAGACCTTTTTTGTAGAGAATTAAGTTTCCTACTTTTTATGTTCTACGATATTTTTTGATCAGATGCGTAGTTCTCGAGATATATCCAGATATTTAAAAGTTCCGAAGCGGCACCAACATAATAGAGATACAGAAACACCGTGGCCCCTTTCTTTGAGGTAACTCTGCACTATTGCGAGCTGCAAATGCCACTTCCAGGTTAGCTGCGCAGAAGAAGAACAACAAGAAGAAGAAATATCTCGAAATATGTCCGTCAGGCCCCTTCCCTTGAGATAAATCTGCAAATATCTCGGAAACGAAGCGAGCTATGGCAAAATGTTAAGAGACCTTTTTTGTAGAGAATTATGTTTCCTACTTTTTATGTTCTATGATATTTTTTGATCAGACGCGTAGTTCTCGAGATATATCAAGATACTTAAAAGTTCCGAAGCCGCACCAACATAATAGAGATACAGAAACACCGTGGCCCCTTTCTTTGAGATATCTCTGCACTATTGCGAGCTGCAAATGCCACTTCCAGCTTAGCTGCGCAGAAGAAGAACAACAAGAAGATGAAATATCTCGAAATATGTCCGTCAGGCCCCTTCCCTTGAGATAAATCTGCAAATATCTCGGAAACGAAGCGAGCTATGGCAAAATGTTAAGAGACCTTTTTTGTAGAGAATTAAGTTTCCTACTTTTTATGTTCTACGATATTTTTTGATCAGATGCGTAGTTCTCGAGATATATCCAGATATTTAAAAGTTCCGAAGCGGCACCAACATAATAGAGATACAGAAACACCGTGGCCCCTTTCTTTGAGGTAACTCTGCACTATTGCGAGCTGCAAATGCCACTTCCAGGTTAGCTGCGCAGAAGAAGAACAACAAGAAGAAGAAATATCTCGAAATATGTCCGTCAGGCCCCTTCCCTTGAGATAAATCTGCAAATATCTCGGAAACGAAGCGAGCTATGGCAAAATGTTAAGAGACCTTTTTTGTAGAGAATTATGTTTCCTACTTTTTATGTTCTATGATATTTTTTGATCAGACGCGTAGTTCTCGAGATATATCAAGATACTTAAAAGTTCCGAAGCCGCACCAACATAATAGAGATACAGAAACACCGTGGCCCCTTTCTTTGAGATATCTCTGCACTATTGCGAGCTGCAAATGCCACTTCCAGCTTAGCTGCGCAGAAGAAGAACAACAAGAAGATGAAATATCTCGAAATATGTCCGTCAGGCCCCTTCCCTTGAGATAAATCTGCAAATATCTCGGAAACGAAGCGAGCTATGGCAAAATGTTAAGAGACCTTTTTTGTAGAGAATTATGTTTCCTACTTTTTATGTTCTATGATATTTTTTGATCCGACGCGTAGTTCTCGAGATATATCAGGATATTTAAAAGTTCCGAAGCCGCACCAACATAATAGAGATACAGAAACACCGTGGCCCCTTTCTTTGAGATATCTCTGCACTATTGCGAGCTGCAAATGCCACTTCCAGGTTAGCTGCGCAGAAGAAGAACAACAAGAAGAAGAAATATCTCGAAATATGTCCGTCAGGCCCCTTCCCTTGAGATAAATCTGCAAATATCTCGGAAACGAAGCGAGCTATGGCAAAATGTTAAGAGACCTTTTTTGTAGAGAATTATGTTTCCTACTTTTTATGTTCTATGATATTTTTTGATCCGACGTGTAGTTCTCGAGATATATCAAGATATTTAAAAGTTCCGAAGCCGCACCAACATAATAGAGATACAGAAACACCGTGGCCCCTTTCTTTGAGATAACTCTGCACTATTGCGCGCTGCAAATGCCACTTCCAGCTTAGCTGTGCAGAAGAAGGACAACAAGAAGAAGAAATATCTCGAAATATGTCCGTCAGGCCCCTTCCCTTGAGATAAATCTGCAAATATCTCGGAAACGAAGAGAGCTATGGCAAAATGTTAAGCGACCTTTTTTGTAGAGAATTAAGTTTCCTACTTTTTATGTTCTATGATATTTTTTGATCAGATGCGTAGTTCTCGAGATATATCAAGATATTTAAAAGTTCCGAAGCCGCACCAACATAATAGAGATACAGAAACACCGTGGCCCCTTTCTTTGAGATAACTCTGCACTATTGCGAGCTGGAAATGACACTTCCAGTTTAGCTGTGCACAAGAAGAACAACAAGAAGAAGAAATATCTCGAAATATGTCCGTTAGGCCCCTTCCCTTGAGATAAATCTGCAAATATCTCGGAAACCAAGCGAGCTATGGCAAAATGTTAAGAGACCTTTTTTGTAGAGAATTAAGTTTCCTACTTTTTATGTTCTATGATATTTTTTGATCAGATGCGTAGTTTTCGAGATATACCAAGATATTTAAAAGTTCCGAAGCCGCACCAACATAATAGAGATACAGAAACACCGTGGCACCTTTCTTTGAGATAACTCTGCACTATTGCGAGCTGCAAATGCCACTTCCAGCTTAGCTGTGCAGAGGAAGAACAACAAGAAGAAGAAATATCTCGAAGTATGTCCGTCAGGCCAGTTCCTTTGAGCTGAATCTGCAAATATCTCGGAAACGAAGCGAGCTATGGCAAAATGTTAAGAGACGTTTTTTGTAGAGAATTATGTTTCCTACAATTTATGTTGTATGATATTTTTTGATCAGAAGCGTAGTTTTCGAGATATATCGAGATATTTAAAAGTTCCGAAGCCGCACCAACATAATAGAGATACAGAAACACCGTGGCCCCTTTCTTTGAGATAACTCTGCACTAGTGCGAGCCGCAAATGCCACTTCCAGCTTAGCTGTGCAGAAGAAGAACAACAAGAAGAAGAAATATCTCGAAATATGTCCGTCAGGCCCCTTCCCTTGAGATAAATCTGCACATATCTCGGAAACGAAGCGAGCTATGGCAAAATGTTAAGAGACGTTTTTTGTAGAGAATTATGTTTCCTACTTTTTATGTTCTATGATATTTTTTGATCAGACGCGTAGTTCTCGAGATATATCAAGATATTTAAAAGTTCCGAAGCCGCACCAACATAATAGAGATACAGAAACACCGTGGCCCCTTTCTTTGAGATATCTCTGCACTATTGCGAGCTGCAAATGCCACTTCCAGCTTAGCTGTGCAGAGCAAGAACAACAAGAAGAAGAAATATCTCGAAATATGTCCGTCAGGCCAGTTCCTTTGAGCTGAATCTGCAAATATCTCGGAAACGAAGCGAGCTATGGCAAAATGTTAAGAGACGTTTTTTGTAGAGAATTATGTTTCCTACAATTTATGTTCTATGATATTTTTTGATCAGAAGCGTAGTTTTCGAGATATATCGAGATACTTAAAAGTTCCGAAGCCGCACCAACATAATAGAGATACAGAAACACCGTGGCCCCTTTCTTTGAGATAACTCTGCACTAGTGCGAGCCGCAAATGCCACTTCCAGCTTAGCTGTGCAGAAGAAGAACAACAAGAAGAAGAAATATCTCGAAATATGTCCGTCAGGCCCCTTCCCTTGAAATATATCTGCAAATATCTCGGAAACGAAGCGAGCTATGGCAAAATGTTAAGAAACCGTTTTTGTAGAGAATTAAGTTTCCTACTTTTTATGTTCTATGATATTTTTTGATCGGACGCGTAGTTCTCGAGATATATCAAGATATTTAAAAGTTCCGAAGCCGCACCAACATAATAGAGATACAGAAACACCGTGGCCCCTTTCGTTGAGATAACTCTGCACTAGTGCGAGCCGCAAATGCCACTTCCAGCTTAACTGTGCAGAAGAAGAACAACAAGAAGAAGAAATATCTCGAAATATGTCCGTCAGGCCCCTTCCCTTGAGATAAATCTGCAAATATCTCGGAAACGAAGCGAGCTATGGCAAAATGTTAAGAGACCTTTTTTGTAGAGAATTAAGTTTCCTACTTTTTATGTTCTATGATATTTTTTGATCAGATGCGTAGTTCTCGAGATATATCAAGATATTTAAAAGTTCCGAAGCCGCACCAACATAATAGAGATACAGAAACACCGTGGCCCCTTTCTTTGAGATAACTCTGCACTAGTGCGAGCCGCAAATGCCACTTCCAGCTTAGCTGTGCAGAAGAAGAACAACAAGAAGAAGAAATATCTCGAAATATGTCCGTCAGGCCCCTTCCCTTGAAATATATCTGCAAATATCTCGGAAACGAAGCGAGCTATGGCAAAATGTTAAGAAACCGTTTTTGTAGAGAATTAAGTTTCCTATTTTTTATGTTCTATGATATTTTTTGATCGGACGCGTAGTTCTCGAGATATATCAAGATATTTAAAAGTTCCGAAGCCGCACCAACATAATAGAGATACAGAAACACCGTGGCCCCTTTCGTTGAGATAACTCTGCACTAGTGCGAGCCGCAAATGCCACTTCCAGCTTAACTGTGCAGAAGAAGAACAACAAGAAGAAGAAATATCTCGAAATATGTCCGTCAGGCCAGTTCCTTTGAGTTGAATCTGCAAATATCTCGGAAACGAAGCGAGCTATGGCAAAATGTTAAGAGACGTTTTTTGTAGAGAATTATGTTTCCTACAATTTATGTTCTATGATATTTTTTGATCAGAAGCGTAGTTTTCGAGATATATCGCGATATTTAAAAGTTCCGAAGCCGCACCAACATAATAGGGATACAGAAACACCGTGGCCCCTTTCTTTGAGATAACTCTGCACTAGTGCGAGCCGCAAATGCCACTTCCAGCTTAGCTGTGCAGAAGAAGAACAACAAGAAGAAGAAATATCTCGAAATATGTCCGTCAGGCCCCTTCCCTTGAGATAAATCTGCAAATATCTCGGAAACGAAGCGAGCTATGGCAAAATGTTAAGAGACCTTTTCTGTAGAGAATTAAGTTTCCTACTTTTTATGTTCTATGATATTTTATGATCAGATGCGTAGTTCTCGAGATATATCAAGATATTTAAAAGTTCCGAAGCCGCACCAACATAATAGAGATACAGAAACACCGTGGCCCCTTTCTTTGAGATAACTCTGCACTATTGCGAGCTGGAAATGCCACTTCCAGTTTAGCTATGCAGAAGAAGAACAACAAGAAGAAGAAATATCTCGGAATATGTTCGTTAGGCCCCTTCCCTTGAGATAAATCTGCAAATATCTCGGAAACGAAGCGAGCTATGGCAAAATGTTAAGAGACCTTTTTTGTAGAGAATTATGTTTCCTACAATTTAGGTTCTATGATATTTTTTGATCAGAAGCGTAGTTTTCGAGATATATCGAGATATTTAAAAGTTCCGAAGCCGCACCAACATAATAGAGATACAGAAACACCGTGGCCCCTTTCTTTGAGATAACTCTGCACCATTGCGAGCTGCAAATGCCACTTCCAGCTTAGCTGTGCAGAGCAAGAACAACAAGAAGAAGAAATATCTCGAAATATGTCCGTCAGGCCAGTTCCTTTGAGCTGAATCTGCAAATATCTCGGAAACGAAGCGAGCTATGGCAAAATGTTAAGAGACGTTTTTTGTAGAGAATTATGTTTCCTACAATTTATGTTCTATGATATTTTTTGATCAGAAGCGTAGTTTTCGAGATATATCGAGATACTTAAAAGTTCCGAAGCCGCACCAACATAATAGAGATACAGAAACACCGTGGCCCCTTTCTTTGAGATAACTGTGCACTAGTGCGAGCCGCAAATGCCACTTCCAGCTTAGCTGTGCAGAAGAAGAACAACAAGAAGAAGAAATATCTCGAAATATGTCCGTCAGGCCCCTTCCCTTGAGATATATCTGCAAATATCTCGGAAACGAAGTGAGCTATGGCAAAATGTTAAGAGACCGTTTTTGTAGAGAATTAAGTTTCCTACTTTTTATGTTCAATGACATTTTTTGATCAGACGCGTAGTTCTGGAGATATATCAAGATATTTAAAAGTTCTGAAGCCGCACCAACATAATAGAGATACAGAAACACCGTGGCCCCTTTCTTTGAGATAACTCTGCACTATTGCGAGCTGCAAATGCCACTTCCAGCTTAGCTGTGCAGAAGAAGAACAACAAGAAGAAGAAATATCTCGAAATATGTCCGTCAGGCCAGTTCCTTTGAGCTGAATCTGCAAATATCTCGGAAACGAAGCGAGCTATGGCAAAATGTTAAGAGACGTTTTTTGTAGAGAATTATGTTTCCTACAATTTACGTTGTATGATATTTTTTGATCAGAAGCGTAGTTTTCGAGATATATCGAGATATTTAAAAGTTCCGAAGACGCACCAACATAATAGAGATACAGAAACACCGTGGCCCCTTTCTTTGAGATAACTGTGCACTAGTGCGAGCCGCAAATGCCACTTCCAGCTTAGCTGTGCAGAAGAAGAACAACAAGAAGAAGAAATATCTCGAAATATGCCCGTCAGGCCCCTTCCCTTGAAATATATCTGCAAATATCTCGGAAACGAAGCGGGCTATGGCAAAATGTTAAGAGACCGTTTTTGTAGAGAATTAAGTTTCCTACTTTTTATGTTCTATGATATTTTTTGATCAGACGCGTAGTTCTCGAGATATATCAAGATATTTAAAAGTTCCGAAGCCGCACCAACATAATAGAGATACAGAAACACCGCGGCCCCTTTCGTTGAGATAACTCTGCACTAGTGCGAGCCGCAAATGCCACTTCCAGCTTAGCTGTGCAGAAGAAGAACAACAAGAAGAAGAAATATCTCGAAATATGTCCGTCAGGCCCCTTCCCTTGAGATAAATCTGCAAATATCTCGGAAACGAAGAGAGCTATGGCAAAATGTTAAGAGACCTTTTTTGTAGAGAATTAAGTTTCCTACTTTTCATGTTCTATGATATTTTTTGATCAGATGCGTAGTTCTCGAGATATATCAAGATATTTGAAAGTTCCGAAGCCGCACCAACATAATAGAGATACAGAAACACCGTGGCCCCTTTCTTTGAGATAACTCTGCACTGTTGCGAGCTGTAAATGCCACTTCCAGCTTAGCTGTGCAGAAGAAGAACAACAAGAAGAAGAAATATCTCGAAATATGTCCGTCAGGCCCCTTCCCTTGAGATATATCTGCAAATATCTCGGAAACGAAGCGAGCTATGGCAAAATGTTAAGAGACCTTTTTTGTAGAGAATTATGCTTCCTACAATTTATGTTCTATGATATTTTTTGATCAGAAGCGTAGTTTTCGAGATATATCGAGATATTTAAAAGTTCCGAAGCCGCACCAACATAATAGAGATACAGAAACACCGTGGCCCCTTTCGTTGAGATAACTCTGCACTAGTGCGAGGGGCAAATGCCACTTCCAGCTTAGCTGTGCAGAAGAAGAACAACAAGAAGAAGAAATATCTCGAAATATGTCCGTCAGGCCCCTTCCCTTGAGATAAATCTGCAAATATCTCGGAAACGAAGCGAGCTATGGCAAAATGTTAAGAGACCTTTTTTGTAGAGAATTAAGCTTCCTACTTTTTATGTTCTATGATATTTTTTGATCAGATGCGTAGTTCTCGAGATATATCAAGATATTTAAAAGTTCCGAAGCCGCACCAACATAATAGAGATACAGAAACACCGTGGCCCCTTTCTTTGAGATAACTCTGCACTATGGCGAGCTGCAAATGCCACTTCCAGCTTAGCTGTGCAGAGGAAGAACAACAAGAAGAAGAAATATCTCGAAATATGTCCGTCAGGCCAGTTCCTTTGAGCTGAATCTGCAAATATCTCGGAAACGAAGCGAGCTATGGCAAAATGTTAAGAGACGTTTTTTGTAGAGAATTATGTTTCCTACAATTTATGTTCTATGATATTTTTTGATCAGAAGCGTAGTTTTCGAGATATATCGAGATATTTAAAAGATCCGAAGCCGCACCAACATGATAGAGATACAGAAACACCGTGGCCCCTTTCTTTGAGATAACTCTGCACTATTGCGAGCTGCAAATGCCACTTCCAGCTTAGCTGTGCAGAGGAAGAACAACAAGAAGAAGAAATATCTCGAAATATGTCCGTCAGGCCAGTTCCTTTGAGCTGAATCTGCAAATATCTCGGAAACGAAGCGAGCAATGGCAAAATGTTAAGAGACGTTTTTTGTAGAGAATTAAGTTTCCTACTTTTTATGTTCGATGATATTTTTTGATCAGATGCGTAGTTCCCGAGATATATCAAGATATTTTAAAGTTCCGAAGCTGCACCAACATAATAGAGGTACAGAAACACCGTGGCCTCTTTCTTTGAGATAACTCTGCACTATTGCGAGCTGCAAATGCCACTTCGAGCTTAGCTGTGCAGAAGAAGTACAACAAGAAGAAGAAATATCTCGAAATATGTCCGTCAGACCCCTTCCCTTGAGATGAATCTGCAAATATCTCGGAAACGAAGCGAGCTATGGCAAAATGTTAAGAGACCTTTTTTGTAGAGAATAATGTTTCCTACAATTTACGTTCTATGATATTTTTTGATCAGAAGCGTAGTTTTCGATATATATCGAGATATTTAAAAGTTCCGAAAACGCACCAACATAATAGAGATACAGAAACACCGTGGCCCCTTTCTTTGAGATAACTGTGCGCTAGTGCGAGCCGCAAATGCCACTTCCAGCTTAGCTGTGCAGAAGAAGAACAACAAGACTAAGAAATATCTCGAAATATGTCCGTCAGGCCCCTTCCCTTGAGATATATCTGCAAATATCTCGGAAACGAAGCGAGCTATGGCAAAATGTTAAGAGACCGTTGTTGTAGAGAATTAAGTTTCCTACTTTTTATGTTCGATGATATTTTTTGATCAGATGCGTAGTTTTCGAGATATATCAAGATATTTAAAAGTTCCGAAGCTGCACCAACATAATAGAGGTACAGAAACACCGTGGCCTCTTTCTTTGAGATAACTCTGCACGATTGCGAGCTGCAAATGCCACTTCGAGCTTAGCTGTGCAGAAGAAGAACAACAAGAAGAAGAAATATCTCGAAATATGTCCGTCAGACCCCTTCCCCTGTGATGAATCTGCAAATATCTCGGAAACGAAGCGAGCTATGGCAAAATGTTGAGAGACCTTTTTTGTAGAGAATAATGTTTCCTACAATTTACGTTCTATGATATTTTTTGATCAGAAGCGTAGTTCTCGAGATATATCAAGATATTTAAAAGTTCCGAAGCCGCACCAACATAATAGAGATACAGAAACACCGTGGCCTCTTTCTTTGAGATAACTCTGCACTATTGCGAGCTGCAAATGCCACTTCGAGCTTAGCTGTGCAGAAGAAGTACAACAAGAAGAAGAAATATCTCGAAATATGTCCGTCAGACCCCTTCCCCTGAGATGAATCTGCAAATATCTCGGAAACGAAGCGAGCTATGGCAAAATGTTAAGAGACCGTTGTTGTAGAGAATTAAGTTTCCTACTTTTTATGTTCGATGATATTTTTTGATCAGATGCGTAGTTTTCGAGATATATCAAGATATTTAAAAGTTCCGAAGCTGCACCAACATAATAGAGGTACAGAAACACCGTGGCCTCTTTCTTTGAGATAACTCTGCACGATTGCGAGCTGCAAATGCCACTTCGAGCTTAGCTGTGCAGAAGAAGAACAACAAGAAGAAGAAATATCTCGAAATATGTCCGTCAGACCCCTTCCCCTGTGATGAATCTGCAAATATCTCGGAAACGAAGCGAGCTATGGCAAAATGTTGAGAGACCTTTTTTGTAGAGAATAATGTTTCCTACAATTTACGTTCTATGATATTTTTTGATCAGAAGCGTAGTTCTCGAGATATATCAAGATATTTAAAAGTTCCGAAGCCGCACCAACATAATAGAGATACAGAAACACCGTGGCCCCTTTCTTTGAGATAACTCTGCACTAGTGCGAGCCGCAAATGCCACTTCCAGCTTAGCTGTGCAGAAGAAGAACAACAAGAAGAAGAAATATCTCGAAATATGTCCGTCAGGCCCCTTCCCTTGAGATAAATATGCAAATATCTCGGAAACGAAGCGAGCTATGGCAAAATGTTAAGAGACCTTTTTTGTAGAGAATTAAGTTTCCTACTGTTTATGTTCGATGATATTTTTTGATCAGATGCGTAGTTCTCGAGATATATCAAGATATTTAAAAGTTCCGAAGCTGCACCAACATAATAGAGGTACAGAAACACCGTGGCCTCTTTCTTTGAGATAACTCTGCACTATTGCGAGCTGCAAATGCCACTTCGAGCTTAGCAGTGCAGAAGAAGAACAACAACAAGAAGAAATATCTCGAAATATGTCCGTCAGACCCCTTCCCCTGAGATGAATCTGCAGATATCTCGGAAACCAAGCGAGCTATGGCAAAATGTTAAGAGACCTTTTTTGTAGAGAATAATGTTTCCTACAATTTACGTTCTATGATATTTTTTGATCAGAAGCGTAGTTCTCGAGATATATCAAGATATTTAAAAGTTCCGAAGCCGCACCAACATAATAGAGATACAGAAACACCGTGGCCCCTTTCTTTGAGATAACTCTGCACTAGTGCGAGCCGCAAATGCCACTTCCAGCTTAGCTGTGCAGAAGAAGAACAACAAGAAGAAGAAATATCTCGAAATATGTCCGTCAGGCCCCTTCCCTTGAGATAAATATGCAAATATCTCGGAAACGAAGCGAGCTATGGCAAAATGTTAAGAGACCGTTGTTGTAGAGAATTAAGTTTCCTACTTTTTATGTTCGATGATATTTTTTGATCAGATGCGTAGTTCTCGAGATATATCAAGATATTTAAAAGTTCCGAAGCTGCACCAACATAATAGAGGTATAGAAACACCGTGGCCTCTTTCTTTGAGATAACTCTGCACTATTGCGAGCTGCAAATGCCACTTCGAGCTTAGCAGTGCAGAAGAAGAACAACAAGAAGAAGAAATATCTCGAAATATGTCCGTCAGACCCCTTCCCCTGAGATGAATCTGCAAATATCTCGGAAACGAAGCGAGCTATGGCAAAATGTTAAGAGACCTTTTTTGTAGAGAATAATGTTTCCTACAATTTACGTTCTATGATATTTTTTGATCAGAAGCGTAGTTTTCGAGATATATCGAGATATTTAAAAGTTCCGAAGCCGCACCAACATAATAGAGATACAGAAACACCGTGGCCCCTTTCTTTGAGATAACTCTGCACTAGTGCGAGCCGCAAATGCCACTTCCAGCTTAGCTGTGCAGAAGAAGAACAACAAGAAGAAGAAATATCTCGAAATATGTCCGTCAGGCCCCTTCCCTTGAGATAAATCTGCAAATATCTCGGAAAGGAGGAGAGCTATGGCAAAATGTTAAGAGACCTTTTTTGTAGAGAATTATGTTTCCTACAATTTATGTTCTATGATATTTTTTGATCAGAAGCGTGGTTTTCGAGATATATCGAGATATTTAAAAGTTCCGAAGCCGCACCAACATAATAGAGATACAGAAACACCGTGGCCTCTTTCTTTGAGATAACTCTGCACTATTGCGAGCTGCAAATGCCACTTCCAGCTTAGCTGTGCAGAAGAAGAACAACAAGAAGAAGAAATATCTCGAAATATGTCCGTCAGGCCCCTTCCCTTGAGATATATATGCAAATATCTCGGAAACGAAGCGAGCTATGGCAAAATGTTAAGAGACCGTTGTTGTAGAGAATTAAGTTTCCTACTTTTTATGTTCGATGATATTTTTTGATCAGATGCGTAGTTTTCGAGATATATCAAGATATTTAAAAGTTCCGAAGCTGCACCAACATAATAGAGGTACAGAAACACCGTGGCCTCTTTCTTTGAGATAACTCTGCACGATTGCGAGCTGCAAATGCCACTTCGAGCTTAGCTGTGCAGAAGAAGAACAACAAGAAGAAGAAATATCTCGAAATATGTCCGTCAGACCCCTTCCCCTGTGATGAATCTGCAAATATCTCGGAAACGAAGCGAGCTATGGCAAAATGTTGAGAGACCTTTTTTGTAGAGAATAATGTTTCCTACAATTTATGTTCTATGATATTTTTTGATCAGAAGCGTGGTTTTCGAGATATATCGAGATATTTAAAAGTTCCGAAGCCGCACCAACATAATAGAGGTACAGAAACACCGTGGCCTCTTTCTTTGAGATAACTCTGCACTATTGCGAGCTGCAAATGCCACTTCCAGCTTAGCTGTGCAGAAGAAGAACAACAAGAAGAAGAAATATCTCGAAATATGTCCGTCAGGCCCCTTCCCTTGAGATATATATGCAAATATCTCGGAAACGAAGCGAGCTATGGCAAAATGTTAAGAGACCGTTGTTGTAGAGAATTAAGTTTCCTACTTTTTATGTTCGATGATATTTTTTGATCAGATGCGTAGTTTTCGAGATATATCAAGATATTTAAAAGTTCCGAAGCTGCACCAACATAATAGAGGTACAGAAACACCGTGGCCTCTTTCTTTGAGATAACTCTGCACGATTGCGAGCTGCAAATGCCACTTCGAGCTTAGCTGTGCAGAAGAAGAACAACAAGAAGAAGAAATATCTCGAAATATGTCCGTCAGACCCCTTCCCCTGTGATGAATCTGCAAATATCTCGGAAACGAAGCGAGCTATGGCAAAATGTTGAGAGACCTTTTTTGTAGAGAATAATGTTTCCTACAATTTACGTTCTATGATATTTTTTGATCAGAAGCGTAGTTCTCGAGATATATCAAGATATTTAAATGTTCCGAAGCCGCACCAACATAATAGAGATACAGAAACACCGTGGCCCCTTTCTTTGAGATAACTCTGCACTAGTGCGAGCCGCAAATGCCACTTCCAGCTTAGCTGTGCAGAAGAAGAACAACAAGAAGAAGAAATATCTCGAAATATGTCCGTCAGGCCCCTTCCCTTGAGATAAATATGCAAATATCTCGGAAACGAAGCGAGCTATGGCAAAATGTTAAGAGACCTTTTTTGTAGAGAATTAAGTTTCCTACTGTTTATGTTCGATGATATTTTTTGATCAGATGCGTAGTTCTCGAGATATATCAAGATATTTAAAAGTTCCGAAGCTGCACCAACATAATAGAGGTACAGAAACACCGTGGCCTCTTTCTTTGAGATAACTCTGCACTATTGCGAGCTGCAAATGCCACTTCGAGCTTAGCAGTGCAGAAGAAGAACAACAACAAGAAGAAATATCTCGAAATATGTCCGTCAGACCCCTTCCCCTGAGATGAATCTGCAGATATCTCGGAAACCAAGCGAGCTATGGCAAAATGTTAAGAGACCTTTTTTGTAGAGAATAATGTTTCCTACAATTTACGTTCTATGATATTTTTTGATCAGAAGCGTAGTTCTCGAGATATATCAAGATATTTAAAAGTTCCGAAGCCGCACCAACATAATAGAGATACAGAAACACCGTGGCCTCTTTCTTTGAGATAACTCTGCACTATTGCGAGCTGCAAATGCCACTTCCAGCTTAGCTGTGCAGAAGAAGAACAACAAGAAGAAGAAATATCTCGAAATATGTCCGTCAGGCCCCTTCCCTTGAGATATATATGCAAATATCTCGGAAACGAAGCGAGCTATGGCAAAATGTTAAGAGACCGTTGTTGTAGAGAATTAAGTTTCCTACTTTTTATGTTCGATGATATTTTTTGATCAGATGCGTAGTTTTCGAGATATATCAAGATATTTAAAAGTTCCGAAGCTGCACCAACATAATAGAGGTACAGAAACACCGTGGCCTCTTTCTTTGAGATAACTCTGCACGATTGCGAGCTGCAAATGCCACTTCGAGCTTAGCTGTGCAGAAGAAGAACAACAAGAAGAAGAAATATCTCGAAATATGTCCGTCAGACCCCTTCCCCTGTGATGAATCTGCAAATATCTCGGAAACGAAGCGAGCTATGGCAAAATGTTGAGAGACCTTTTTTGTAGAGAATAATGTTTCCTACAATTTATGTTCTATGATATTTTTTGATCAGAAGCGTGGTTTTCGAGATATATCGAGATATTTAAAAGTTCCGAAGCCGCACCAACATAATAGAGGTACAGAAACACCGTGGCCTCTTTCTTTGAGATAACTCTGCACTATTGCGAGCTGCAAATGCCACTTCCAGCTTAGCTGTGCAGAAGAAGAACAACAAGAAGAAGAAATATCTCGAAATATGTCCGTCAGGCCCCTTCCCTTGAGATATATATGCAAATATCTCGGAAACGAAGCGAGCTATGGCAAAATGTTAAGAGACCGTTGTTGTAGAGAATTAAGTTTCCTACTTTTTATGTTCGATGATATTTTTTGATCAGATGCGTAGTTTTCGAGATATATCAAGATATTTAAAAGTTCCGAAGCTGCACCAACATAATAGAGGTACAGAAACACCGTGGCCTCTTTCTTTGAGATAACTCTGCACGATTGCGAGCTGCAAATGCCACTTCGAGCTTAGCTGTGCAGAAGAAGAACAACAAGAAGAAGAAATATCTCGAAATATGTCCGTCAGACCCCTTCCCCTGTGATGAATCTGCAAATATCTCGGAAACGAAGCGAGCTATGGCAAAATGTTGAGAGACCTTTTTTGTAGAGAATAATGTTTCCTACAATTTACGTTCTATGATATTTTTTGATCAGAAGCGTAGTTCTCGAGATATATCAAGATATTTAAATGTTCCGAAGCCGCACCAACATAATAGAGATACAGAAACACCGTGGCCCCTTTCTTTGAGATAACTCTGCACTAGTGCGAGCCGCAAATGCCACTTCCAGCTTAGCTGTGCAGAAGAAGAACAACAAGAAGAAGAAATATCTCGAAATATGTCCGTCAGGCCCCTTCCCTTGAGATAAATATGCAAATATCTCGGAAACGAAGCGAGCTATGGCAAAATGTTAAGAGACCTTTTTTGTAGAGAATTAAGTTTCCTACTGTTTATGTTCGATGATATTTTTTGATCAGATGCGTAGTTCTCGAGATATATCAAGATATTTAAAAGTTCCGAAGCTGCACCAACATAATAGAGGTACAGAAACACCGTGGCCTCTTTCTTTGAGATAACTCTGCACTATTGCGAGCTGCAAATGCCACTTCGAGCTTAGCAGTGCAGAAGAAGAACAACAACAAGAAGAAATATCTCGAAATATGTCCGTCAGACCCCTTCCCCTGAGATGAATCTGCAGATATCTCGGAAACCAAGCGAGCTATGGCAAAATGTTAAGAGACCTTTTTTGTAGAGAATAATGTTTCCTACAATTTACGTTCTATGATATTTTTTGATCAGAAGCGTAGTTCTCGAGATATATCAAGATATTTAAAAGTTCCGAAGCCGCACCAACATAATAGAGATACAGAAACACCGTGGCCCCTTTCTTTGAGATAACTCTGCACTAGTGCGAGCCGCAAATGCCACTTCCAGCTTAGCTGTGCAGAAGAAGAACAACAAGAAGAAGAAATATCTCGAAATATGTCCGTCAGGCCCCTTCCCTTGAGATAAATATGCAAATATCTCGGAAAGGAGGAGAGCTATGGCAAAATGTTAAGAGACCTTTTTTGTAGAGAATTATGTTTCGTACAATTTATGTTCTATGATATTTTTTGATCAGAAGCGTGGTTTTCGAGATATATCGAGATATTTAAAAGTTCCGAAGCCGCACCAACATAATAGAGGTACAGAAACACCGTGGCCTCTTTCTTTGAGATAACTCTGCACTATTGCGAGCTGCAAATGCCACTTCCAGCTTAGCTGTGCAGAAGAAGAACAACAAGAAGAAGAAATATCTCGAAATATGTCCGTCAGGCCCCTTCCCTTGAGATATATATGCAAATATCTCGGAAACGAAGCGAGCTATGGCAAAATGTTAAGAGACCGTTGTTGTAGAGAATTAAGTTTCCTACTTTTTATGTTCGATGATATTTTTTGATCAGATGCGTAGTTTTCGAGATATATCAAGATATTTAAAAGTTCCGAAGCTGCACCAACATAATAGAGGTACAGAAACACCGTGGCCTCTTTCTTTGAGATAACTCTGCACGATTGCGAGCTGCAAATGCCACTTCGAGCTTAGCTGTGCAGAAGAAGAACAACAAGAAGAAGAAATATCTCGAAATATGTCCGTCAGACCCCTTCCCCTGTGATGAATCTGCAAATATCTCGGAAACGAAGCGAGCTATGGCAAAATGTTGAGAGACCTTTTTTGTAGAGAATAATGTTTCCTACAATTTACGTTCTATGATATTTTTTGATCAGAAGCGTAGTTCTCGAGATATATCAAGATATTTAAAAGTTCCGAAGCCGCACCAACATAATAGAGATACAGAAACACCGTGGCCCCTTTCTTTGAGATAACTCTGCACTAGTGCGAGCCGCAAATGCCACTTCCAGCTTAGCTGTGCAGAAGAAGAACAACAAGAAGAAGAAATATCTCGAAATATGTCCGTCAGGCCCCTTCCCTTGAGATAAATATGCAAATATCTCGGAAACGAAGCGAGCTATGGCAAAATGTTAAGAGACCTTTTTTGTAGAGAATTAAGTTTCCTACTGTTTATGTTCGATGATATTTTGTGATCAGATGCGTAGTTCTCGAGATATATCAAGATATTTAAAAGTTCCGAAGCTGCACCAACATAATAGAGGTACAGAAACACCGTGGCCTCTTTCTTTGAGATAACTCTGCACTATTGCGAGCTGCAAATGCCACTTCGAGCTTAGCAGTGCAGAAGAAGAACAACAACAAGAAGAAATATCTCGAAATATGTCCGTCAGACCCCTTCCCCTGAGATGAATCTGCAGATATCTCGGAAACCAAGCGAGCTATGGCAAAATGTTAAGAGACCTTTTTTGTAGAGAATAATGTTTCCTACAATTTACGTTCTATGATATTTTTTGATCAGAAGCGTAGTTCTCGAGATATATCAAGATATTTAAAAGTTCCGAAGCCGCACCAACATAATAGAGATACAGAAACACCGTGGCCCCTTTCTTTGAGATAACTCTGCACTAGTGCGAGCCGCAAATGCCACTTCCAGCTTAGCTGTGCAGAAGAAGAACAACAAGAAGAAGAAATATCTCGAAATATGTCCGTCAGGCCCCTTCCCTTGAGATAAATATGCAAATATCTCGGAAACGAAGCGAGCTATGGCAAAATGTTAAGAGACCGTTGTTGTAGAGAATTAAGTTTCCTACTTTTTATGTTCGATGATATTTTTTGATCAGATGCGTAGTTCTCGAGATATATCAAGATATTTAAAAGTTCCGAAGCTGCACCAACATAATAGAGGTATAGAAACACCGTGGCCTCTTTCTTTGAGATAACTCTGCACTATTGCGAGCTGCAAATGCCACTTCGAGCTTAGCTGTGCAGAAGAAGAACAACAAGAAGAAGAAATATCTCGAAATATGTCCGTCAGACCCCTTCCCCTGAGATGAATCTGCAAATATCTCGGAAACGAAGCGAGCTATGGCAAAATGTTAAGAGACCTTTTTTGTAGAGAATAATGTTTCCTACAATTTACGTTCTATGATATTTTTTGATCAGAAGCGTAGTTTTCGAGATATATCGAGATATTTAAAAGTTCCGAAGCCGCACCAACATAATAGAGATACAGAAACACCGTGGCCCCTTTCTTTGAGATAACTCTGCACTAGTGCGAGCCGCAAATGCCACTTCCAGCTTAGCTGTGCAGAAGAAGAACAACAAGAAGAAGAAATATCTCGAAATATGTCCGTCTGGCCCCTTCCCTTGAGATAAATCTGCAAATATCTCGGAAAGGAGGAGAGCTATGGCAAAATGTTAAGAGACCTTTTTTGTAGAGAATTATGTTTCCTACAATTTATGTTCTATGATATTTTTTGATCAGAAGCGTGGTTTTCGAGATATATCGAGATATTTAAAAGTTCCGAAGCCGCACCAACATAATAGAGGTACAGAAACACCGTGGCCTCTTTCTTTGAGATAACTCTGCACTATTGCGAGCTGCAAATGCCACTTCCAGCTTAGCTGTGCAGAAGAAGAACAACAAGAAGAAGAAATATCTCGAAATATGTCCGTCAGGCCCCTTCCCTTGAGATATATATGCAAATATCTCGGAAACGAAGCGAGCTATGGCAAAATGTTAAGAGACCTTTTTTGTAGAGAATTAAGTTTCCTACTTTTTACGTTCGATGATATTTTTTGATCAGATGCGTAGTTCTCGAGATATATCAAGATATTTAAAAGTTCCGAAGCTGCACCAACATAATAGAGGTACAGAAACACCGTGGCCTCTTTCTTTGAGATAACTCTGCACTATTGCGAGCTGCAAATGCCACTTCGAGCTTAGCTGTGCAGAAGAAGAACAACAAGAAGAAGAAATATCTCGAAATATGTCCGTCAGGCCCCTTCCCTTGAGATAAATATGCAAATATCTCGGAAACGAAGCGAGCTATGGCAAAATGTTAAGAGACCGTTGTTGTAGAGAATTAAGTTTCCTACTTTTTATGTTCTATGATATTTTTTGATCAGACGCGTAGTTCTCGAGATATATCAAGATATTTAAAAGTTCCGATGCCGCACCAACATAATAGAGATACAGAAACACCGTGGCCCCTTTCTTTGAGATAACTCTGCACTATTGCGAGCTGCAAATGCCACTTCCAGCTTAGCTGTGCAGAAGAAGAACAACAAGAAGAAGAAATATCTCGAAATATGTCCGTCAGGCCCCTTGCCTTGAGATAAATCTGCAAATATCTCGGAAAGGAGGAGAGCTATGGCAAAATGTTAAGAGACCTTTTTTGTAGAGAATTATGTTTCCTACAATTTATGTTCTATGATATTTTTTGATCAGAAGCGTAGTTCTCGAGATATATCAAGATATTTAAAAGTTCCGATGCCGCACCAACATAATAGAGATACAGAAACACCGTGGCCCCTTTCTTTGAGATAACTCTGCACTATTGCGAGCTGCAAATGCCACTTCCAGCTTAGCTGTGCAGAAGAAGAACAACAAGAAGAAGAAATATCTCGAAATATGTCCGTCAGGCCCCTTGCCTTGAGATAAATCTGCAAATATCTCGGAAAGGAGGAGAGCTATGGCAAAATGTTAAGAGACCTTTTTTGTAGAGAATTATGTTTCCTACAATTTATGTTCTATGATATTTTTTGATCAGAAGCGTAGTTTTCGAGATATATCGAGATATTTAAAAGTTCCGAAGCCGCACCAACATAATAGAGGTACAGAAACACCGTGGCCTCTTTCTTTGAGATAACTCTGCACTATTGCGAGCTGCAAATGCCACTTCGAGCTTAGCTGTGCAGAAGAAGAACAACAAGAAGAAGAAATATCTCGAAATATGTCCGTCAGACCCCTTCCCTTGAGATGAATCTGCAAATATCTCGGAAACGAAGCGAGCTATGGCAAAATGTTAAGAGACCTTTTTTGTAGAGAATTAAGTTTCCTACTTTTTATGTTCTATGATATTTTTTGATCAGAAGCGTAGTTTTCGAGATATATCGAGATATTTAAAAGTTCCGAAGCCGCACCAACATAATAGAGATACAGAAACACCGTGGCCCCTTTCTTTGAGATAACTCTGCACTAGTGCGAGCCGCAAATGCCACTTCCAGCTTAGCTGTGCAGAAGAAGAACAACAAGAAGAAGAAATATCTCGAAATATGTCCGTCAGGCCCCTTCCCTTGAGATAAATATGCAAATATCTCGGAAACGAAGCGAGCTATGGCAAAATGTTAAGAGACCTTTTTTGTAGAGAATTAAGTTTCCTACCTTTTATGTTGTATGATATTTTTTGATCAGATGCGTAGTTCTCGAGATATATCAGGATATTTAAAAGTTCCGAAGCGCACCAACATAATAGAGATACAGAAACACCGTGGCCCCTTTCTTTGAGATAACTCTGCACTATTGCGAGCTGTAAATGCCACTTCCAGCTTAGCTGTGCAGAAGAAGAACAACAAGAAGAAGAAATATCTCGAAATATGTCCGTCAGGCCACTTCCCTTGAGATAAATCTGCAAATATCTCGGAAACGAAGCGAGCTATGGCAAAATGTTAAGAGACCTTTTTTGTAGAGAATTAAGTTTCCTACTTTTTACGTTCGATGATATTTTTTGATCAGATGCGTAGTTCTCGAGATATATCAAGATATTTAAAAGTTCCGAAGCTGCACCAACATAATAGAGGTACAGAAACACCGTGGCCTCTTTCTTTGAGATAACTCTGCACTATTGCGAGCTGCAAATGCCACTTCGAGCTTAGCTGTGCAGAAGAAGAACAACAAGAAGAAGAAATATCTCGAAATATGTCCGTCAGGCCCCTTCCCTTGAGATAAATATGCAAATATCTCGGAAACGAAGCGAGCTATGGCAAAATGTTAAGAGACCGTTGTTGTAGAGAATTAAGTTTCCTACTTTTGATGTTCTATGATATTTTTTGATCAGACGCGTAGTTCTCGAGATATATCAAGATATTTAAAAGTTCCGATGCCGCACCAACATAATTGAGATACAGAAACACCGTGGCCCCTTTCTTTGAGATAACTCTGCACTATTGCGAGCTGCAAATGCCACTTCCAGCTTAGCTGTGCAGAAGAAGAACAACAAGAAGAAGAAATATCTCGAAATATGTCCGTCAGGCCCCTTGCCTTGAGATAAATCTGCAAATATCTCGGAAAGGAGGAGAGCTATGGCAAAATGTTAAGAGACCTTTTTTGTAGAGAATTATGTTTCCTACAATTTATGTTCTATGATATTTTTTGATCAGAAGCGTAGTTTTCGAGATATATCGAGATATTTAAAAGTTCCGAAGCCGCACCAACATAATAGAGGTACAGAAACACCGTGGCCTCTTTCTTTGAGATAACTCTGCACTATTGCGAGCTGCAAATGCCACTTCGAGCTTAGCTGTGCAGAAGAAGAACAACAAGAAGAAGAAATATCTCGAAATATGTCCGTCAGACCCCTTCCCTTGAGATGAATCTGCAAATATCTCGGAAACGAAGCGAGCTATGGCAAAATGTTAAGAGACCTTTTTTGTAGAGAATTAAGTTTCCTACTTTTTATGTTCTATGATATTTTTTGATCAGAAGCGTAGTTTTCGAGATATATCGAGATATTTAAAAGTTCCGAAGCCGCACCAACATAATAGAGATACAGAAACACCGTGGCCCCTTTCTTTGAGATAACTCTGCACTAGTGCGAGCCGCAAATGCCACTTCCAGCTTAGCTGTGCAGAAGAAGAACAACAAGAAGAAGAAATATCTCGAAATATGTCCGTCAGGCCCCTTCCCTTGAGATAAATATGCAAATATCTCGGAAACGAAGCGAGCTATGGCAAAATGTTAAGAGACCTTTTTTGTAGAGAATTAAGTTTCCTACCTTTTATGTTGTATGATATTTTTTGATCAGATGCGTAGTTCTCGAGATATATCAGGATATTTAAAAGTTCCGAAGCGCACCAACATAATAGAGATACAGAAACACCGTGGCCCCTTTCTTTGAGATAACTCTGCACTATTGCGAGCTGTAAATGCCACTTCCAGCTTAGCTGTGCAGAAGAAGAACAACAAGAAGAAGAAATATCTCGAAATATGTCCGTCAGGCCCCTTCCCTTGAGATATATCTGCAAATATCTCGGAAACGAAGCGAGCTATGGCAAAATGTTACGAGACCTTTTTTGTAGAGAATTATGTTTCCTACAATTTATGTTCTATGATATTTTTTGATCAGAAGCGTAGTTTTCGAGATATATCGAGATATTTAAAAGTTCCGAAGCCGCACCAACATAATAGAGATACAGAAACACCGTGGCCCCTTTCTTTGAGATAACTCTGCACTAGTGCGAGCCGCAAATGCCACTTCCAGCTTAGCTGTGCAGAAGAAGAACAACAAGAAGAAGAAATATCTCGAAATATGTCCGTCAGGCCCCTTCCCTTGAGATAAATATGCAAATATCTCGGAAACGAAGCGAGCTATGGCAAAATGTTAAGAGACCTTTTTTGTAGGGAATTAAGTTTCCTACTTTTTATGTTCTATGATATTTTTTGATCAGATGCGTAGTTCTCGAGATATATCAAGATATTTAAAAGTTCCGAAGCCGCACCAACATAATAGAGATACAGAAACACCGTGGCCCCTTTCTTTGAGATAACTCTGCACTATTGCGAGCTGGAAATGCCACTTCCAGTTTAGCTGTGCAGAAGAAGAACAACAAGAAGAAGAAATATCTCGAAATATGTCCGTTAGGCCCCTTCCCTTGAGATAAATCTGCAAATATTTCGGAAACGAAGCGAGCTATGGCAAAATGTTAAGAGACCTTTTTTGTAGAGAATTAAGTTTCCTACTTTTTATGTTCTATGATATTTTTTGATCAGAAGCGTAGTTTTCGAGATATATCGAGATATTTAAAAGTTCCGAAGCCGCACCAACATAATAGAGATACAGAAACACCGTGGCCCCTTTCTTTGAGATAACTCTGCACTAGTGCGAGCCGCAAATGCCACTTCCAGCTTAGCTGTGCAGAAGAAGAACAACAAGAAGAAGAAATATCTCGAAATATGTCCGTCAGGCCCCTTCCCTTGAGATAAATATGCAAATATCTCGGAAACGAAGCGAGCTATGGCAAAATGTTAAGAGACCTTTTTTGTAGAGAATTAAGTTTCGTACTTTTTATGTTCTATGATATTTTTTGATCAGATGCGTAGTTCTCGAGATATATCAAGATATTTAAAAGTTCCGAAGCCGCACCAACATAATAGAGATACAGAAACACCGTGGCCCCTTTCTTTGAGATAACTCTGCACTAGTGCGAGCCGCAAATGCCACTTCCAGCTTAGCTGTGCAGAAGAAGAACAACAAGAAGAAGAAATATCTCGAAATATGTCCGTCAGGCCCCTTCCCTTGAGATAAATATGCAAATATCTCGGAAACGAAGCGAGCTATGGCAAAATGTTAAGAGACCTTTTTTGTAGAGAATTAAGTTTCCTACTTTTTATGTTCTATGATATTTTTTGATCAGATGCGTAGTTCTCGAGATATATCAAGATATTTAAAAGTTCCGAAGCCGCACCAACATAATAGAGATACAGAAACACCGTGGCCCCTTTCTTTGAGATAACTCTGCACTATTGCGAGCTGGAAATGCCACTTCCAGTTTAGCTGTGCAGAAGAAGAACAACAAGAAGAAGAAATAGCTCGAAATATGTCCGTTAGGCCCCTTCCCTTGAGATAAATCTGCAAATATCTCGGAAACGAAGCGAGCTATGGCAAAATGTTGAGAGACCTTTTTTGTAGAGAATTAAGTTTCCTACTTTTTATGTTCTATGATATTTTTTGATCAGAAGCGTAGTTTTCGAGATATATCGAGATATTTAAAAGTTCCGAAGCCGCACCAACATAATAGAGATACAGAAACACCGTGGCCCCTTTCTTTGAGATAACTCTGCACTAGTGCGAGCCGCAAATGCCACTTCCAGCTTAGCTGTGCAGAAGAAGAACAACAAGAAGAAGAAATATCTCGAAATATGTCCGTCAGGCCCCTTCCCTTGAGATAAATATGCAAATATCTCGGAAACGAAGCGAGCTATGGCAAAATGTTAAGAGACCTTTTTTGTAGAGAATTAAGTTTCCTACTTTTTATGTTCTATGATATTTTTTGATCAGATGCGTAGTTCTCGAGATATATCAAGATATTTAAAAGTTCCGAAGCCGCACCAACATAATTGAGATACAGAAACACCGTGGCCCCTTTCTTTGAGATAACTCTGCACTATTGCGAGCTGCAAATGCCACTTCGAGCTTAGCTGTGCAGAAGAAGAACAACAAGAAGAAGAAATATCTCGAAATATGTCCGTCAGGCCCCTTCCCTTGAGATAAATATGCAAATATCTCGGAAACGAAGCGAGCTATGGCAAAATGTTAAGAGACCGTTGTTGTAGAGAATTAAGTTTCCTACTTTTGATGTTCTATGATATTTTTTGATCAGACGCGTAGTTCTCGAGATATATCAAGATATTTAAAAGTTCCGATGCCGCACCAACATAATTG
This sequence comes from Osmia lignaria lignaria, assembly GCF_051020975.1. NCBI lineage: Eukaryota > Metazoa > Arthropoda > Insecta > Hymenoptera > Megachilidae > Osmia > Osmia lignaria. The sequence goes on from NW_027478165.1 coordinate 6,039,865, forward strand.
AGATACAGAAACACCGTGGCCCCTTTCTTTGAGATAACTCTGCACTATTGCGAGCTGCAAATGCCACTTCCAGCTTAGCTGTGCAGAAGAAGAACAACAAGAAGAAGAAATATCTCGAAATATGTCCGTCAGGCCCCTTGCCTTGAGATAAATCTGCAAATATCTCGGAAAGGAGGAGAGCTATGGCAAAATGTTAAGAGACCTTTTTTGTAGAGAATTATGTTTCCTACAATTTATGTTCTATGATATTTTTTGATCAGAAGCGTAGTTTTCGAGATATATCGAGATATTTAAAAGTTCCGAAGCCGCACCAACATAATAGAGGTACAGAAACACCGTGGCCTCTTTCTTTGAGATAACTCTGCACTATTGCGAGCTGCAAATGCCACTTCGAGCTTAGCTGTGCAGAAGAAGAACAACAAGAAGAAGAAATATCTCGAAATATGTCCGTCAGACCCCTTCCCTTGAGATGAATCTGCAAATATCTCGGAAACGAAGCGAGCTATGGCAAAATGTTAAGAGACCTTTTTTGTAGAGAATTAAGTTTCCTACTTTTTATGTTCTATGATATTTTTTGATCAGAAGCGTAGTTTTCGAGATATATCGAGATATTTAAAAGTTCCGAAGCCGCACCAACATAATAGAGATACAGAAACACCGTGGCCCCTTTCTTTGAGATAACTCTGCACTAGTGCGAGCCGCAAATGCCACTTCCAGCTTAGCTGTGCAGAAGAAGAACAACAAGAAGAAGAAATATCTCGAAATATGTCCGTCAGGCCCCTTCCCTTGAGATAAATATGCAAATATCTCGGAAACGAAGCGAGCTATGGCAAAATGTTAAGAGACCTTTTTTGTAGAGAATTAAGTTTCCTACCTTTTATGTTGTATGATATTTTTTGATCAGATGCGTAGTTCTCGAGATATATCAGGATATTTAAAAGTTCCGAAGCGCACCAACATAATAGAGATACAGAAACACCGTGGCCCCTTTCTTTGAGATAACTCTGCACTATTGCGAGCTGTAAATGCCACTTCCAGCTTAGCTGTGCAGAAGAAGAACAACAAGAAGAAGAAATATCTCGAAATATGTCCGTCAGGCCCCTTCCCTTGAGATATATCTGCAAATATCTCGGAAACGAAGCGAGCTATGGCAAAATGTTACGAGACCTTTTTTGTAGAGAATTATGTTTCCTACAATTTATGTTCTATGATATTTTTTGATCAGAAGCGTAGTTTTCGAGATATATCGAGATATTTAAAAGTTCCGAAGCCGCACCAACATAATAGAGATACAGAAACACCGTGGCCCCTTTCTTTGAGATAACTCTGCACTAGTGCGAGCCGCAAATGCCACTTCCAGCTTAGCTGTGCAGAAGAAGAACAACAAGAAGAAGAAATATCTCGAAATATGTCCGTCAGGCCCCTTCCCTTGAGATAAATATGCAAATATCTCGGAAACGAAGCGAGCTATGGCAAAATGTTAAGAGACCTTTTTTGTAGGGAATTAAGTTTCCTACTTTTTATGTTCTATGATATTTTTTGATCAGATGCGTAGTTCTCGAGATATATCAAGATATTTAAAAGTTCCGAAGCCGCACCAACATAATAGAGATACAGAAACACCGTGGCCCCTTTCTTTGAGATAACTCTGCACTATTGCGAGCTGGAAATGCCACTTCCAGTTTAGCTGTGCAGAAGAAGAACAACAAGAAGAAGAAATATCTCGAAATATGTCCGTTAGGCCCCTTCCCTTGAGATAAATCTGCAAATATTTCGGAAACGAAGCGAGCTATGGCAAAATGTTAAGAGACCTTTTTTGTAGAGAATTAAGTTTCCTACTTTTTATGTTCTATGATATTTTTTGATCAGAAGCGTAGTTTTCGAGATATATCGAGATATTTAAAAGTTCCGAAGCCGCACCAACATAATAGAGATACAGAAACACCGTGGCCCCTTTCTTTGAGATAACTCTGCACTAGTGCGAGCCGCAAATGCCACTTCCAGCTTAGCTGTGCAGAAGAAGAACAACAAGAAGAAGAAATATCTCGAAATATGTCCGTCAGGCCCCTTCCCTTGAGATAAATATGCAAATATCTCGGAAACGAAGCGAGCTATGGCAAAATGTTAAGAGACCTTTTTTGTAGAGAATTAAGTTTCGTACTTTTTATGTTCTATGATATTTTTTGATCAGATGCGTAGTTCTCGAGATATATCAAGATATTTAAAAGTTCCGAAGCCGCACCAACATAATAGAGATACAGAAACACCGTGGCCCCTTTCTTTGAGATAACTCTGCACTAGTGCGAGCCGCAAATGCCACTTCCAGCTTAGCTGTGCAGAAGAAGAACAACAAGAAGAAGAAATATCTCGAAATATGTCCGTCAGGCCCCTTCCCTTGAGATAAATATGCAAATATCTCGGAAACGAAGCGAGCTATGGCAAAATGTTAAGAGACCTTTTTTGTAGAGAATTAAGTTTCCTACTTTTTATGTTCTATGATATTTTTTGATCAGATGCGTAGTTCTCGAGATATATCAAGATATTTAAAAGTTCCGAAGCCGCACCAACATAATAGAGATACAGAAACACCGTGGCCCCTTTCTTTGAGATAACTCTGCACTATTGCGAGCTGGAAATGCCACTTCCAGTTTAGCTGTGCAGAAGAAGAACAACAAGAAGAAGAAATAGCTCGAAATATGTCCGTTAGGCCCCTTCCCTTGAGATAAATCTGCAAATATCTCGGAAACGAAGCGAGCTATGGCAAAATGTTGAGAGACCTTTTTTGTAGAGAATTAAGTTTCCTACTTTTTATGTTCTATGATATTTTTTGATCAGAAGCGTAGTTTTCGAGATATATCGAGATATTTAAAAGTTCCGAAGCCGCACCAACATAATAGAGATACAGAAACACCGTGGCCCCTTTCTTTGAGATAACTCTGCACTAGTGCGAGCCGCAAATGCCACTTCCAGCTTAGCTGTGCAGAAGAAGAACAACAAGAAGAAGAAATATCTCGAAATATGTCCGTCAGGCCCCTTCCCTTGAGATAAATATGCAAATATCTCGGAAACGAAGCGAGCTATGGCAAAATGTTAAGAGACCTTTTTTGTAGAGAATTAAGTTTCCTACTTTTTATGTTCTATGATATTTTTTGATCAGATGCGTAGTTCTCGAGATATATCAAGATATTTAAAAGTTCCGAAGCCGCACCAACATAATAGAGATACAGAAACACCGTGGCCCCTTTCTTTGAGATAACTCTGCACTAGTGCGAGCCGCAAATGCCACTTCCAGCTTAGCTGTGCAGAAGAAGAACAACAAGAAGAAGAAATATCTCGAAATATGTCCGTCAGGCCCCTTCCCTTGAGATAAATCTGCAAATATCTCGGAAACGAAGCGAGCTATGGCAAAATGTTAAGAGACCTTTTTTGTAGAGAATTAAGTTTCCTACTTTTTATGTTCTATGATATTTTTTGATCAGATGCGTAGTTCTCGAGATATATCAAGATATTTAAAAGTTCCGAAGCCGCACCAACATAATAGAGATACAGAAACACCGTGGCCCCTTTCTTTGAGATAACTCTGCACTATTGCGAGCTGGAAATGCCACTTCCAGTTTAGCTGTGCAGAAGAAGAACAAGAAGAAGAAGAAATATCTCGAAATATGTCCGTTAGGCCCCTTCCCTTGAGATAAATCTGCAAATATCTCGGAAACGAAGCGAGCTATGGCAAAATGTTAAGAGACCTTTTTTGTAGAGAATTAAGTTTCCTACTTTTTATGTTCTATGATATTTTTTGATCAGAAGCGTAGTTTTCGAGATATATCGAGATATTTAAAAGTTCCGAAGCCGCACCAACATAATAGAGATACAGAAACACCGTGGCCCCTTTCTTTGAGATAACTCTGCACTAGTGCGAGCCGCAAATGCCACTTCCAGCTTAGCTGTGCAGAAGAAGAACAACAAGAAGAAGAAATATCTCGAAATATGTCCGTCAGGCCCCTTCCCTTGAGATAAATATGCAAATATCTCGGAAACGAAGCGAGCTATGGCAAAATGTTAAGAGACCTTTTTTGTAGAGAATTAAGTTTCCTACTTTTTATGTTCTATGATATTTTTTGATCAGATGCGTAGTTCTCGAGATATATCAAGATATTTAAAAGTTCCGAAGCCGCACCAACATAATAGAGATACAGAAACACCGTGGCCCCTTTCTTTGAGATAACTCTGCACTAGTGCGAGCCGCAAATGCCACTTCCAGCTTAGCTGTGCAGAAGAAGAACAACAAGAAGAAGAAATATCTCGAAATATGTCCGTCAGGCCCCTTCCCTTGAGATATATCTGCAAATATCTCGGAAACGAAGCGAGCTATGGCAAAATGTTAAGAGACCTTTTTTGTAGAGAATTATGTTTCCTACAATTTATGTTCTATGATACTTTTTGATCAGAAGCGTAGTTTTCGAGATATAGCGAGATATTTAAAAGTTCCGAAGCCGCACCAACATAATAGAGATACAGAAACACCGTGGCCCCTTTCTTTGAGATAACTCTGCACTAGTGCGAGCCGCAAATGCCACTTCCAGCTTAGCTGTGCAGAAGAAGAACAACAAGAAGAAGAAATATCTCGAAATATGTCCGTCAGGCCCCTTCCCTTGAGATAAATATGCAAATATCTCGGAAACGAAGCGAGCTATGGCAAAATGTTAAGAGACCTTTTTTGTAGAGAATTAAGTTTCCTACTTTTTATGTTCTATGATATTTTTTGATCAGATGCGTAGTTCTCGAGATATATCAAGATATTTAAAAGTTCCGAAGCCGCACCAACATAATAGGGATACAGAAACACCGTGGCCCCTTTCTTTGAGATAACTCTGCACTAGTGCGAGCCGCAAATGCCACTTCAAGCTTAGCTGTGCACAAGAAGAACAACAAGAAGAAGAAATATCTCGAAATATGTCCGTCAGGCCCCTTCCCTTGAGATAAATCTGCAAATATCTCGGAAACGAAGCGAGCTATGGCAAAATGTTAAGAGACCTTTTTTGTAGAGAATTAAGTTTCCTACTTTTTATGTTCTATGATATTTTTTGATCAGATGCGTAGTTCTCGAGATATATCATGATATTTAAAAGTTCCGAAGCCGCACCAACATAATAGAGATACAGAAACACCGTGGCCCCTTTCTTTGAGATAACTCTGCACTATTGCGAGCTGTAAATGCCACTTCCAGCTTAGCTGTGCAGAAGAAGAACAACAAGAAGAAGAAATATCTCGAAATATGTCCGTCAGGCCCCTTCCCTTGAGATATATCTGCAAATATCTCGGAAACGAAGCGAGCTATGGCAAAATGTTAAGAGACCTTTTTTGTCGAGAATTATGTTTCCTACAATTTATGTTCTATGATATTTTTTGATCAGAAGCGTAGTTTTCGAGATATATCGAGATATTTAAAAGTTCCGAAGCTGCACCAACATAATAGAGATACAGAAACACCGTGGCCCCTTTCTTTGAGATAACTCTGCACTAGTGCGAGCCGCAAATGCCACTTCCAGCTTAGCTGTGCAGAAGAAGAACAACAAGAAGAAGAAATATCTCGAAATATGTCCGTCAGGCCCCTTCCCTTGAGATATATCTGCAAATATCTCGGAAACGAAGCGAGCTATGGCAAAATGTTAAGAGACCTTTTTTGTAGAGAATTATGTTTCCTACAATTTATGTTCTATGATATTTTTTGATCAGAAGCGTAGTTTTCGAGATATATCGAGATATTTAAAAGTTCCGAAGCCGCACCAACATAATAGAGATACAGAAACACCGTGGCCCCTTTCTTTGAGATAACTCTGCACTAGTGCGAGCCGCAAATGCCACTTCCAGCTTAGCTGTGCAGAAGAAGAACAACAAGAAGAAGAAATATCTCGAAATATGTCCGTCAGGCCCCTTCCCTTGAGATAAATATGCAAATATCTCGGAAACGAAGCGAGCTATGGCAAAATGTTAAGAGACCTTTTTTGTAGAGAATTAAGTTTCCTACTTTTTATGTTCTATGATATTTTTTGATCAGATGCGTAGTTCTCGAGATATATCAAGATATTTAAAAGTTCCGAAGCCGCACCAACATAATAGAGATACAGAAACACCGTGGCCCCTTTCTTTGAGATAACTCTGCACTATTGCGAGCTGCAAATGCCACTTCCAGCTTAGCTGTGCAGAGGAAGAACAACAAGAAGAAGAAATATCTCGAAATATGTCCGTCAGGCCAGTTCCTTTGAGCTGAATCTGCAAATATCTCGGAAACGAAGCGAGCTATGGCAAAATGTTAAGAGACGTTTTTTGTAGAGAATTATGTTTCCTACAATTTATGTTCTATGATACTTTTTGATCAGAAGCGTAGTTTTCGAGATATAGCGAGATATTTAAAAGTTCCGAAGCCGCACCAACATAATAGAGATACAGAAACACCGTGGCCCCTTTCTTTGAGATAACTCTGCACTAGTGCGAGCCGCAAATGCCACTTCCAGCTTAGCTGTGCAGAAGAAGAACAACAAGAAGAAGAAATATCTCGAAATATGTCCGTCAGGCCCCTTCCCTTGAGATAAATATGCAAATATCTCGGAAACGAAGCGAGCTATGGCAAAATGTTAAGAGACCTTTTTTGTAGAGAATTAAGTTTCCTACTTTTTATGTTCTATGATATTTTTTGATCAGATGCGTAGTTCTCGAGATATATCAAGATATTTAAAAGTTCCGAAGCCGCACCAACATAATAGGGATACAGAAACACCGTGGCCCCTTTCTTTGAGATAACTCTGCACTATTGCGAGCTGTAAATGCCACTTCCAGCTTAGCTGTGCAGAAGAAGAACAACAAGAAGAAGAAATATCTCGAAATATGTCCGTCAGGCCCCTTCCCTTGAGATATATCTGCAAATATCTCGGAAACGAAGCGAGCTGTGGCAAAATGTTAAGAGACCTTTTTTGTCGAGAATTATGTTTCCTACAATTTATGTTCTATGACATTTTTTGATCAGAAGCGTAGTTTTCGAGATATATCGAGATATTTAAAAGTTCCGAAGCTGCACCAACATAATAGAGATACAGAAACACCGTGGCCCCTTTCTTTGAGATAACTCTGCACTAGTGCGAGCCGCAAATGCCACTTCCAGCTTAGCTGTGCAGAAGAAGAACAACAAGAAGAAGAAATATCTCGAAATATGTCCGTCAGGCCCCTTCCCTTGAGATATATCTGCAAATATCTCGGAAACGAAGCGAGCTATGGCAAAATGTTAAGAGACCTTTTTTGTAGAGAATTATGTTTCCTACAATTTATGTTCTATGATATTTTTTGATCAGAAGCGTAGTTTTCGAGATATATCGAGATATTTAAAAGTTCCGAAGCCGCACCAACATAATAGAGATACAGAAACACCGTGGCCCCTTTCTTTGAGATAACTCTGCACTATTGCGAGCTGCAAATGCCACTTCCAGCTTAGCTGTGCAGAGGAAGAACAACAAGAAGAAGAAATATCTCGAAATATGTCCGTCAGGCCAGTTCCTTTGAGCTGAATCTGCAAATATCTCGGAAACGAAGCGAGCTATGGCAAAATGTTAAGAGACGTTTTTTGTAGAGAATTATGTTTCCTACAATTCATGTTCTATGATATTTTTTGATCAGAAGCGTAGTTTTCGAGATATATCGAGATATTTAAAAGTTCCGAAGCCGCACCAACATAATAAAGATACAGAAACACCGTGGCCCCTTTCTTTGAGATAACTGTGCACTAGTGCGAGCCGCAAATGCCACTTCCAGCTTAGCTGTGCAGAAGAAGAACAACAAGAAGAAGAAATATCTCGAAATATGTCCGTCAGGCCCCTTCCCTTGAGATAAACCTGCAAATATCTCGGAAACGAAGCGAGCTATAGCAAAATGTTAAGAGACCGTTTTTGTAGAGAATTAAGTTTCCTACTTTTTATGTTGTATGATATTTTTTGATGAGACGCGTAGTTCTCGAGATATATCAAGATATTTAAAAGTTCCGAAGCCGCACCAACATAATAGAGATACAGAAACACCGTGGCCCCTTTCTTTGAGATAACTCTGCACTATTGCGAGCTGCAAATGCCACTTCCAGCTTAGCTGTGCAGAAGGAGAACAACAAGAAGAAGAAATATCTCGAAATATGTCCGTCAGGCCCCTTCCCTTGAGATAAATCTGCAAATATCTCGGAAACGAAGAGAGCTATGGCAAAATGTTCAGAAACCTTTTTTGTAGAGAATTAAGTTTCCTACTTTTCATGTTCTATGATATTTTTTGATCAGATGCGTAGTTCTCGAGATATATCAAGATATTTAAAAGTTCCGAAGCCGCACCAACATAATAGAGATACAGAAACACCGTGGCCCCTTTCTTTGAGATAACTCTGCACTCGTGCGAGCCGCAAATGCCACTTCCAGCTTAGCTGTGCAGAAGAAGAACAACAAGAAGAAGAAATATCTCGAAATATGTCCGTCAGGCCCCTTCCCTTGAGATAAATCTGCAAATATCTCGGAAACGAAGCGAGCTATGGCAAAATGTTAAGAGACCTTTTTTGTAGAGAATTATGTTTCCTACTTTTCATGTTCTATGATATTTTTTGATCAGAAGCGTAGTTTTCGAGATATATCGAGATATTTAAAAGTTCCGAAGCCGCACCAACATAATAGAGATACAGAAACACCGTGGCCCCTTTCTTTGAGATAACTCTGCACTAGTGCGAGCCGCAAATGCCACTTCCAGCTTAGCTGTGCAGAAGAAGAACAACAAGAAGAAGAAATATCTCGAAATATGTCCGTCAGGCCCCTTCCCTTGAGATATATCTGCAAATATCTCGGAAACGAAGCGAGCTATGGCAAAATGTTAAGAGACCTTTTTTGTAGAGAATTATGTTTCCTACAATTTATGTTCTATGATACTTTTTGATCAGAAGCGTAGTTTTCGAGATATAGCGAGATATTTAAAAGTTCCGAAGCCGCACCAACATAATAGAGATACAGAAACACCGTGGCCCCTTTCTTTGAGATAACTCTGCACTAGTGCGAGCCGCAAATGCCACTTCCAGCTTAGCTGTGCAGAAGAAGAACAACAAGAAGAAGAAATATCTCGAAATATGTCCGTCAGGCCCCTTCCCTTGAGATAAATATGCAAATATCTCGGAAACGAAGCGAGCTATGGCAAAATGTTAAGAGACCTTTTTTGTAGAGAATTAAGTTTCCTACTTTTTATGTTCTATGATATTTTTTGATCAGATGCGTAGTTCTCGAGATATATCAAGATATTTAAAAGTTCCGAAGCCGCACCAACATAATAGGGATACAGAAACACCGTGGCCCCTTTCTTTGAGATAACTCTGCACTAGTGCGAGCCGCAAATGCCACTTCAAGCTTAGCTGTGCACAAGAAGAACAACAAGAAGAAGAAATATCTCGAAATATGTCCGTCAGGCCCCTTCCCTTGAGATAAATCTGCAAATATCTCGGAAACGAAGAGAGCTATGGCAAAATGTTAAGAGACCTTTTTTGTAGAGAATTAAGTTTCCTACTTTTTATGTTCTATGATATTTTTTGATCAGATGCGTAGTTCTCGAGATATATCATGATATTTAAAAGTTCCGAAGCCGCACCAACATAATAGAGATACAGAAACACCGTGGCCCCTTTCTTTGAGATAACTCTGCACTATTGCGAGCTGCAAATGCCACTTCCAGCTTAGCTGTGCAGAGGAAGAACAACAAGAAGAAGAAATATCTCGAAATATGTCCGTCAGGCCAGTTCCTTTGAGCTGAATCTGCAAATATCTCGGAAACGAAGCGAGCTATGGCAAAATGTTAAGAGACGTTTTTTGTAGAGAATTATGTTTCCTACAATTTATGTTCTATGATACTTTTTGATCAGAAGCGTAGTTTTCGAGATATAGCGAGATATTTAAAAGTTCCGAAGCCGCACCAACATAATAGAGATACAGAAACACCGTGGCCCCTTTCTTTGAGATAACTCTGCACTAGTGCGAGCCGCAAATGCCACTTCCAGCTTAGCTGTGCAGAAGAAGAACAACAAGAAGAAGAAATATCTCGAAATATGTCCGTCAGGCCCCTTCCCTTGAGATAAATATGCAAATATCTCGGAAACGAAGCGAGCTATGGCAAAATGTTAAGAGACCTTTTTTGTAGAGAATTAAGTTTCCTACTTTTTATGTTCTATGATATTTTTTGATCAGATGCGTAGTTCTCGAGATATATCAAGATATTTAAAAGTTCCGAAGCCGCACCAACATAATAGGGATACAGAAACACCGTGGCCCCTTTCTTTGAGATAACTCTGCACTATTGCGAGCTGTAAATGCCACTTCCAGCTTAGCTGTGCAGAAGAAGAACAACAAGAAGAAGAAATATCTCGAAATATGTCCGTCAGGCCCCTTCCCTTGAGATATATCTGCAAATATCTCGGAAACGAAGCGAGCTGTGGCAAAATGTTAAGAGACCTTTTTTGTCGAGAATTATGTTTCCTACAATTTATGTTCTATGACATTTTTTGATCAGAAGCGTAGTTTTCGAGATATATCGAGATATTTAAAAGTTCCGAAGCTGCACCAACATAATAGAGATACAGAAACTCCGTGGCCCCTTTCTTTGAGATAACTCTGCACTAGTGCGAGCCGCAAATGCCACTTCCAGCTTAGCTGTGCAGAAGAAGAACAACAAGAAGAAGAAATATCTCGAAATATGTCCGTCAGGCCCCTTCCCTTGAGATATATCTGCAAATATCTCGGAAACGAAGCGAGCTATAGCAAAATGTTAAGAGACCGTTTTTGTAGAGAATTAAGTTTCCTACTTTTTATGTTGTATGATATTTTTTGATGAGACGCGTAGTTCTCGAGATATATCAAGATATTTAAAAGTTCCGAAGCCGCACCAACATAATAGAGATACAGAAACACCGTGGCCCCTTTCTTTGAGATAACTCTGCACTATTGCGAGCTGCAAATGCCACTTCCAGCTTAGCTGTGCAGAAGGAGAACAACAAGAAGAAGAAATATCTCGAAATATGTCCGTCAGGCCCCTTCCCTTGAGGTAAATCTGCAAATATCTCGGAAACGAAGAGAGCTATGGCAAAATGTTCAGAAACATTTTTTGTAGAGAATTAAGTTTCCTACTTTTCATGTTCTATGATATTTTTTGATCAGATGCGTAGTTCTCGAGATATATCAAGATATTTAAAAGTTCCGAAGCCGCACCAACATAATAGAGATACAGAAACACCGTGGCCCCTTTCTTTGAGATAACTCTGCACTCGTGCGAGCCGCAAATGCCACTTCCAGCTTAGCTGTGCAGAAGAAGAACAACAAGAAGAAGAAATATCTCGAAATATGTCCGTCAGGCCCCTTCCCTTGAGATAAATCTGCAAATATCTCGGAAACGAAGCGAGCTATGGCAAAATGTTAAGAGACCTTTTTTGTAGAGAATTATGTTTCCTACTTTTCATGTTCTATGATATTTTTTGATCAGACCCGTAGTTCTCGAGATATATCAAGATATTTAAAAGTTCCGAAACCGCACCAACATAATAGAGATACAGAAACACCGTGGCCCCTTTCTTTGAGATATCTCTGCACTATTGCGAGCTGCAAATGCCACTTCCAGCTTAGCTGTGCAGAAGAAGAACAACAAGAAGAAGAAATATCTCGAAATATGTCCGTCAGGCCCCTTCCCTTGACATAAATCTGCAAATATCTCGGAAACGAAGCGAGCTATGGCAAAATGTTAAGAGACCTTTTTTGTAGAGAATTAAGTTTCCTACTTTTTATGTTCTATGATATTTTTTGATCAGATGCGTAGTTCTCGAGATATATCAAGATATTTAAAAGTTCCGAAGCCGCACCAACATAATAGAGATACAGAAACACCGTGGCCCCTTTCTTTGAGATAACTCTGCACTATTGCGAGCTGCAAATGCCACTTCCAGCTTAGCTGTGCAGAAGAAGAACAACAAGAAGAAGAAATATCTCGAAATATGTCCGTCAGGCCCCTTCCCTTGAGATAAATCTGCAAATATCTCGGAAACGAAGAGAGGTATTGCAAAATGTTAAGAGACCTTTTTTGTAGAGAATTAAGTTTCCTACTTTTTATGTTCTATGATATTTTTTGATCAGATGCGTAGTTCTCGAGATATATCAAGATATTTAAAAGTTCCGAAGCCGCACCAACATAATAGAGATACAGAAACACCGTGGCCCCTTTCTTTCAGATAACTATGCACTATTGCGAGCTGCAAATGCCACTTCCAGCTTAGCTGTGCAGAAGAACAACAAGAAGAAGAAATATCTCGAAATATGTCCGTCAGGCCCCTTCCCTTGAGATAAATCTGCAAATATCTCGGAAACGAAGAGAGCTATGGCAAAATGTTAAGAGACTTTTTTTGTAGAGAATTAAGTTTCCTACTTTTTATGTTCTATGATATTTTTTGATCTGATGCGTAGTTCTCGAGATATATCAAGATATTTAAAAGTTCCGAAGCCGCAACAACATAATAGAGATACAGAAACACCGTGGCCCCTTTCTTTGAGATAACTCTGCACTATTGCGAGCTGGAAATGCCACTTCCAGCTTAGCTGTGCGGAAGAAGAACAACAAGAAGAAGAAATATCTCGAAATATGTCCGTCAGGCCCCTTCCCTCGAGATAAATCTGCAAATATCTCGGAAACGAAGCGAGCTATGGCAAAATGTTAAGAGACCTTTTTTGTAGAGAATTATATTTCCCACAATTTAGGTTCTATGATATTTTTTGATCAGAAGCGTAGTTTTCGAGATATATCGAGATATTTAAAAGATCCGAAGCCGCACCAACATAATAGAGATACAGAAACACCGTGGCCCCTTTCTTTGAGATAACTCTGCACTATTGCGAACTGCAAATGCCACTTCCAGCTTAGCTGTGCAGAAGAAGAACAACAAGAAGAAGAAATATCTCGAAATATGTCCGTCAGGCCCCTTCCCTTCAGATAAATCTGCAAATATCTCGGAAACGAAGCGAGCTATGGCAAAATGTTAAGAGACCTTTTTTGTAGAGAATTAAGTTTCCTACTTTTTATGTTCTATGATATTTTTTGATCAGATGCGTAGTTCTCGAGATATATCAAGATATCTAAAAGTTCCGAAGCCGCACCAACATAATAGAGATACAGAAACACCGTGGCCCCTTTCTTCGAGATAACTCTGCACTATTGCGAGCTGCAAATGCCACTTCCAGCTTAGCTGTGCAGGAGAAGAACAACAAGAAGAAGAAATATCTCGAAAAATGTCCGTCAGGCCCCTTCCCTTGAGATAAATCTGCAAATATCTCGGAAACGAAGCGAGCTATGGCAAAATGTTAAGAGACCTTATTTGTAGAGAATTAAGTTTCCTACTTTTTATGTTCTACGATATTTTTTGATCAGAAGCGTAGTTTTCGAGATATATCGAGATATTTAAAAGATCCGAAGCTGCACCAACATAATAGAGATACAGAAACACCGTGGCCCCTTTCTTTGAGATAACTCTGCACTAGTGCGAGCCGCAAATGCCGCTTCCAGCTTAGCTGTGCAGAAGAAGAACAACAAGAAGAAGAAATATCTCGAAATATGTCCGTCAGGCCCCTTCCATTGAGATAAATCTGCAAATATCTCGGAAACGAAGCGAGCTATGGCAAAATGTTAAGCGACTTTATTTGTAGAGAATTAAGTTTCCTACTTTTTACGTTCTATGATATTTTTTAATCAGATGCGTAGTTCTCGAGATATATAAAGATATTTTAAAGTTCCGAAGCCGCACCAACATAATAGAGATACAGAAACACCGTGGCCCCTTTCTTTGAGATAACTGTGCACTAGTGCGAGCCGCAAATGCCACTTCCAGCTTAGCTGTGCAGAAGAAGAGCAACAAGAAGAAGAAATATCTCGAAATATGTCCGTCAGGCCCCTTCCCTTGAGATATATCTGCAAATATCTCGGAAACGAAGCGAGCCATGGCAAAATGTTAAGAGACCGTTTTTGTAGAGAATTAAGTTTCCTACTTTTTATGTTCTATGATATTTTTTGATCAGACGCGTAGTTCTCGAGATATATCAAGATATTTAAAAGTTCCGAAGCCGCACCAACATAATAGAGATACAGAAACACCGTGGCCCCTTTGTTTGAGATAACTCTGCACTATTGCGAGCTGCAAATGCCACTTCCAGCTAAGCTGTGCAGAAGAAGAACAACAAGAAGAAGAAATATCTCGAAATATGTCCGTCAGGCCCCTTCCCTTGAGATAAATCTGCAAATATCTCGGAAACGAAGCGAGCTATGGCAAAATGTTAAGAGACCTTTTTTGTAGAGAATTATGTTTCCTACAATTTATGTTCTATGATATTTTTTGATCAGAAGCGTAGTTTTCGAGATATATCGAGATATTTAAAAGTTCCGAAGCCGCCCCAACATAATAGAGATACAGAAACACCGTGGCCCCTTTCTTTGAGATAACTCTGCACTATTGCGAGCTCCAGATGCCACTTCCAGCTTAGCTGTGCAGAGGAAGAACAACAAGAAGAAAAAATATCTCGAAATATGTCCGTCGGGCCAGTTCCTTTGAGCTGAATCTGCAAATATCTCGGAAACGAAGCGAGCTATGGCAAAATGTTAAGAGACGTTTTTTATAGAGAATTATGTTTCCTACAATTTATGTTCTATGATATTTTTTGATCAGAAGCGTAGTTTTCGAGATATATCGAGATATTTAAAAGTTCCGAAGACGCACCAACATAATAGAGATACAGAAACACCGTGGCCCATTTCTTTGAGATAACTCTGCGCTATTGCGAGCTGGAAATGCCACTTCCAGTTTAGCTGTGCAGAAGAAGAACAACAAGAAGAGGAAATATCTCGAAATATGTCCGTCAGGCCCCTTCCCTTGAGATATATCTGCAAATATCTCGGAAACGAAACGAGCTATGGCAAAATGTTAAGAGACCTTATTTGTAGAGAATTATGTTTCCTGCAATTTATGTTCTATGATATTTTTTAATCAGAAGCGTAGTTTTCGAGATATATCGAGATATTTAAAAGATCCGAAGCCGCACCAACATAATAGAGATACAGAAACACCGTGGCCCCTTTCTTTGAGATAACCCTGCACTAGTGCGAGCCGCAAATGCCGCTTCCAGCTTAGCTGTGCAGAAGAAGAACAACAAGAAGAAGAAATATCTCGAAATATGTCCGTCAGGCCCCTTCCCTCGAGATAAATCTGCAAATATCTCGGAAACGAAGCGAGCTATGGCAAAATGTTAAGAGACCTTTTTTGTAGAGAATTAAGTTTCCTACTTTTTATGCTCTATGATATTTTTTGATCGGATGCGTAGTTCTCGAGATATATCAAGATATTTAAAAAATCCGAAGCCGCACCAACATAATAGAGATACAGAAACACCGTGGCCCCTTTCTTTGAGATAACTCTGCACTATTGCGAACTGCAAATGCCACTTCCAGCTTAGCTGTGCAGAAGAAGAACAACAAGAAGAAGAAATATCTCGAAATATGTCCGTCAGGCCCCTTCCCTTGAGATAAATCTGCAAATATCTCGGAAACGAAGCGAGCTATGGCAAAATGTTAAGAGACCTTTTTTGTAGAGAATTAAGTTTCCTACTTTTTATGTTCTATGATATTTTTTGATCAGATGCGTAGTTCTCGAGATATATCAAGATATTTAAAGGTTCCGAAGCCGCACCAACATAATAGAGATACAGAAACACCGTGGCCCCTTTCTTTGAGATAACTCTGCACTATTCCGAGCTGCAAATGCCACTTCCAGCTTAGCTGTGCAGAAGAAGAACAACAAGAAGAAGAAATATCTCGAAATATGTCCGTCAGGCCCCTTCCCTTGAGATAAATCTGCAAATATCTCGGAAACGAAGAGAGCTATTGCAAAATGTTAAGAGACCTTTTTTGTAGAGAATTAAGTTTCCTACTTTTTATGTTCTATGATATTTTTTGATCTGATGCGTAGTTCTCGAGATATATCAAGATATTTAAAAGTTCCGAAGCCGCAACAACATAATAGAGATACAGAAACACCGTGGCCCCTTTCTTTGAGATAACTCTGCACTATTGCGAGCTGGAAATGCCACTTCCAGCTTAGCTGTGCGGAAGAAGAACAACAAGAAGAAGAAATATCTCGAAATATGTCCGTCAGGCCCCTTCCCTCGAGATAAATCTGCAAATATCTCGGAAACGAAGCGAGCTATGGCAAAATGTTAAGAGACCTTTTTTGTAGAGAATTATATTTCCCACAATTTAGGTTCTATGATATTTTTTGATCAGAAGCGTAGTTTTCGAGATATATCGAGATATTTAAAAGATCCGAAGCCGCACCAACATAATAGAGATACAGAAACACCGTGGCCCCTTTCTTTGAGATAACTCTGCACTATTGCGAACTGCAAATGCCACTTCCAGCTTAGCTGTGCAGAAGAAGAACAACAAGAAGAAGAAATATCTCGAAATATGTCCGTCAGGCCCCTTCCCTTCAGATAAATCTGCAAATATCTCGGAAACGAAGCGAGCTATGGCAAAATGTTAAGAGACCTTTTTTGTAGAGAATTAAGTTTCCTACTTTTTATGTTCTACGATATTTTTTGATCAGAAGCGTAGTTTTCGAGATATATCGAGATATTTAAAAGATCCGAAGCTGCACCAACATAATAGAGATACAGAAACACCGTGGCCCCTTTCTTTGAGATAACTCTGCACTAGTGCGAGCCGCAAATGCCGCTTCCAGCTTAGCTGTGCAGAAGAAGAACAACAAGAAGAAGAAATATCTCGAAATATGTCCGTCAGGCCCCTTCCCTTGAGATAAATCTGCAAATATCTCGGAAACGAAGCGAGCTATGGCAAAATGTTAAGCGACTTTATTTGTAGAGAATTAAGTTTCCTACTTTTTACGTTCTATGATATTTTTTAATCAGATGCGTAGTTCTCGAGATATATAAAGATATTTTAAAGTTCCGAAGCCGCACCAACATAATAGAGATACAGAAACACCGTGGCCCCTTTCTTCGAGATAACTCTGCACTATTGCGAGCTGCAAATGCCACTTCTAGCTTAGCTGTGCAGAGGAAGAACAACAAGAAGAAGAAATATCTCGAAATATGTCCGTCAGGCCAGTTCCTTTGAGTTGAATCTGCAAATATCTCGGAAACGAAGCGAGCTATGGCAAAATGTTAAGAGACCTTTTTTGTAGAGAATTATGTTTCCTACAATTTATGTTCTATGATATTTTTTGATCAGAAGCGTAGTTTTCGAGATATATCGAGATATTTAAAAGTTCCGAAGCCGCACCAACATAATAGAGATACAGAAACACCGTGGCCCCTTTCTTTGAGATAACTCTGCACTAGTGCGAGCCGCAAATGCCACTTCCAGCTTAGCTGTGCAGAAGAAGAACAACAAGAAGAAGAAATATCTCGAAATATGTCCGTCAGGCCCCTTCCCTTGAGATAAATCTGCACATATCTCGGAAACGAAGCGAGCTATGGCAAAGTGTCAAGAGACCTTTTGTGTAGAGAATTAAGTTTCCTACTTTTTACCTTCTATGATATTTTTTGATCAGATGCGTAGTTCTCGAGATATATCAAGATATTTAAAAGTTCCGAACACGCACCAACATAATAGAGATACAGAAACACCGTGGCCCCTTTCTTTGAGATAACTGTGCACTAGTGCGAGCCGCAAATGCCACTTCCAGCTTAGCTGTGCAGAAGAAGAGCAACAAGAAGAAGAAATATCTCGAAATATGTCCGTCAGGCCCCTTCCCTTGAGATATATCTGCAAATATCTCGGAAACGAAGCGAGCCATGGCAAAATGTTAAGAGACCGTTTTTGTAGAGAATTAAGTTTCCTACTTTTTATGTTCTATGATATTTTTTGATCAGACGCGTAGTTCTCGAGATATATCAAGATATTTAAAAGTTCCGAAGCCGCACCAACATAATAGAGATACAGAAACACCGTGGCCCCTTTGTTTGAGATAACTCTGCACTATTGCGAGCTGCAAATGCCACTTCCAGCTAAGCTGTGCAGAAGAAGAACAACAAGAAGAAGAAATATCTCGAAATATGTCCGTCAGGCCCCTTCCCTTGAGATAAATCTGCAAATATCTCGGAAACGAAGCGAGCTATGGCAAAATGTTAAGAGACCTTTTTTGTAGAGAATTATGTTTCCTACAATTTATGTTCTATGATATTTTTTGATCAGAAGCGTAGTTTTCGAGATATATCGAGATATTTAAAAGTTCCGAAGCCGCCCCAACATAATAGAGATACAGAAACACCGTGGCCCCTTTCTTTGAGATAACTCTGCACTATTGCGAGCTCCAGATGCCACTTCCAGCTTAGCTGTGCAGAGGAAGAACAACAAGAAGAAAAAATATCTCGAAATATGTCCGTCAGGCCAGTTCCTTTGAGCTGAATCTGCAAATATCTCGGAAACGAAGCGAGCTATGGCAAAATGTTAAGAGACGTTTTTTATAGAGAATTATGTTTCCTACAATTTATGTTCTATGATATTTTTTGATCAGAAGCGTAGTTTTCGAGATATATCGAGATATTTAAAAGTTCCGAAGACGCACCAACATAATAGAGATACAGAAACACCGTGGCCCATTTCTTTGAGATAACTCTGCGCTATTGCGAGCTGGAAATGCCACTTCCAGTTTAGCTGTGCAGAAGAAGAACAACAAGAAGAGGAAATATCTCGAAATATGTCCGTCAGGCCCCTTCCCTTGAGATATATCTGCAAATATCTCGGAAACGAAACGAGCTATGGCAAAATGTTAAGAGACCTTATTTGTAGAGAATTATGTTTCCTACAATTTATGTTCTATGATATTTTTTAATCAGAAGCGTAGTTTTCGAGATATATCGAGATATTTAAAAGATCCGAAGCCGCACCAACATAATAGAGATACAGAAACACCGTGGCCCCTTTCTTTGAGATAACCCTGCACTAGTGCGAGCCGCAAATGCCGCTTCCAGCTTAGCTGTGCAGAAGAAGAACAACAAGAAGAAGAAATATCTCGAAATATGTCCGTCAGGCCCCTTCCCTCGAGATAAATCTGCAAATATCTCGGAAACGAAGCGAGCTATGGCAAAATGTTAAGAGACCTTTTTTGTAGAGAATTAAGTTTCCTACTTTTTATGCTCTATGATATTTTTTGATCGGATGCGTAGTTCTCGAGATATATCAAGATATTTAAAAAATCCGAAGCCGCACCAACATAATAGAGATACAGAAACACCGTGGCCCCTTTCTTTGAGATAACTCTGCACTATTCCGAGCTGCAAATGCCACTTCCAGCTTAGCTGTGCAGAAGAAGAACAACAAGAAGAAGAAATATCTCGAAAAATGTCCGTCAGGCCCCTTCCCTTGAGATAAATCTGCAAATATCTCGGAAACGAAGCGAGCTATGGCAAAATGTTAAGAGACCTTATTTGTAGAGAATTAAGTTTCCTACTTTTTATGTTCTATGATATTTTTTGATCAGATGCGTAGTTCTCGAGATATATCAAGATATTTAAAAGTTCCGAAGCCGCACCAACATAATAGAGATACAGAAACACCGTGGCCCCTTTCTTCGAGATAACTCTGCACTATTGCGAGCTGCAAATGCCACTTCCAGTTTAGCTGTGCAGAAGAAGAACAACAAGAAGAGGAAATATCTCGAAATATGTCCGTCAGGCCCCTTCCCTTGAGATATATCTGCAAATATCTCGGAAACGAAACGAGCTATGGCAAAATGTTAAGAGACCTTTTTTGTAGAGAATTATGTTTCCTAGAATTTATGTTCTATGATATTTTTTGATCAGAAGCGTAGTTTTCGTGATATATCGAGATATTTAAAAGATCCGAAGCTGCACCAACATAATAGAGATACAGAAACACCGTGGCCCCTTTCTTTGAGATAACTCTGCACTAGTGCGAGCCGCAAATGCCGCTTCCAGCTTAGCTGTGCAGAAGAAGAACAACAAGAAGAAGAAATATCTCGAAATATGTCCGTCAGGCCCCTTCCCTCGAGATAAATCTGCAAATATCTCGGAAACGAAGCGAGCTATGGCAAAATGTTAAGAGACCTTTTTTGTAGAGAATTATATTTCCCACAATTTAGGTTCTATGATATTTTTTGATCAGAAGCGTAGTTTTCGAGATATATCGAGATATTTAAAAGATCCGAAGCCGCACCAACATAATAGAGATACAGAAACACCGTGGCCCCTTTCTTTGAGATAACTCTGCACTATTGCGAACTGCAAATGCCACTTCCAGCTTAGCTGTGCAGAAGAAGAACAACAAGAAGAAGAAATATCTCGAAATATGTCCGTCAGGCCCCTTCCCTTGAGATAAATCTGCAAATATCTCGGAAACGAAGCGAGCTATGGCAAAATGTTAAGAGACCTTTTTTGTAGAGAATTAAGTTTCCTACTTTTTATGTTCGATGATATTTTTTGATCAGATGCGTAGTTCTCGAGATATATCAAGATATCTAAAAGTTCCGAAGCCGCACCAACATAATAGAGATACAGAAACACCGTGGCCCCTTTCTTCGAGATAACTCTGCACTATTGCGAGCTGCAAATGCCACTTCCAGCTTAGCTGTGCAGGAGAAGAACAACAAGAAGAAGAAATATCTCGAAAAATGTCCGTCAGGCCCCTTCCCTTGAGATAAATCTGCAAATATCTCGGAAACGAAGCGAGCTATGGCAAAATGTTAAGAGACCTTATTTGTAGAGAATTAAGTTTCCTACTTTTTATGTTCTACGATATTTTTTGATCAGAAGCGTAGTTTTCGAGATATATCGAGATATTTAAAAGATCCGAAGCTGCACCAACATAATAGAGATACAGAAACACCGTGGCCCCTTTCTTTGAGATAACTCTGCACTAGTGCGAGCCGCAAATGCCGCTTCCAGCTTAGCTGTGCAGAAGAAGAACAACAAGAAGAAGAAATATCTCGAAATATGTCCGTCAGGCCCCTTCCCTTGAGATAAATCTGCAAATATCTCGGAAACGAAGCGAGCTATGGCAAAATGTTAAGCGACTTTATTTGTAGAGAATTAAGTTTCCTACTTTTTACGTTCTATGATATTTTTTAATCAGATGCGTAGTTCTCGAGATATATAAAGATATTTTAAAGTTCCGAAGCCGCACCAACATAATAGAGATACAGAAACACCGTGGCCCCTTTCTTCGAGATAACTCTGCACTATTGCGAGCTGCAAATGCCACTTCTAGCTTAGCTGTGCAGAGGAAGAACAACAAGAAGAAGAAATATCTCGAAATATGTCCGTCAGGCCAGTTCCTTTGAGTTGAATCTGCAAATATCTCGGAAACGAAGCGAGCTATGGCAAAATGTTAAGAGACCTTTTTTGTAGAGAATTATGTTTCCTACAATTTATGTTCTATGATATTTTTTGATCAGAAGCGTAGTTTTCGAGATATATCGAGATATTTAAAAGTTCCGAAGCCGCACCAACATAATAGAGATACAGAAACACCGTGGCCCCTTTCTTTGACATAACTCTGCACTAGTGCGAGCCGCAAATGCCACTTCCAGCTTAGCTGTGCAGAAGAAGAACAACAAGAAGAAGAAATATCTCGAAATATGTCCGTCAGGCCCCTTCCCTTGAGATAAATCTGCACATATCTCGGAAACGAAGCGAGCTATGGCAAAATGTCAAGAGACCTTTTGTGTAGAGAATTAAGTTTCCTACTTTTTATCTTCTATGATATTTTTTGATCAGATGCGTAGTTCTCGAGATATATCAAGATATTTAAAAGTTCCGAAGACGCACCAACATAATAGAGATACAGAAACACCGTGGCCCCTTTCTTTGAGATAACTGTGCACTAGTGCGAGCCGCAAATGCCACTTCCAGCTTAGCTGTGCAGAAGAAGAGCAACAAGAAGAAGAAATATCTCGAAATATGTCCGTCAGGCCCCTTCCCTTGAGATATATCTGCAAATATCTCGGAAACGAAGCGAGCCATGGCAAAATGTTAAGAGACCGTTTTTGTAGAGAATTAAGTTTCCTACTTTTTATGTTCTATGATATTTTTTGATCAGACGCGTAGTTCTCGAGATATATCAAGATATTTAAAAGTTCCGAAGCCGCACCAACATAATAGAGATACAGAAACACCGTGGCCCCTTTGTTTGAGATAACTCTGCACTATTGCGAGCTGCAAATGCCACTTCCAGCTAAGCTGTGCAGAAGAAGAACAACAAGAAGAAGAAATATCTCGAAATATGTCCGTCAGGCCCCTTCCCTTGAGATAAATCTGCAAATATCTCGGAAACGAAGCGAGCTATGGCAAAATGTTAAGAGACCTTTTTTGTAGAGAATTATGTTTCCTACAATTTATGTTCTATGATATTTTTTGATCAGAAGCGTAGTTTTCGAGATATATCGAGATATTTAAAAGTTCCGAAGCCGCCCCAACATAATAGAGATACAGAAACACCGTGGCCCCTTTCTTTGAGATAACTCTGCACTATTGCGAGCTCCAGATGCCACTTCCAGCTTAGCTGTGCAGAGGAAGAACAACAAGAAGAAAAAATATCTCGAAATATGTCCGTCAGGCCAGTTCCTTTGAGCTGAATCTGCAAATATCTCGGAAACGGAGCGAGCTATGGCAAAATGTTAAGAGACGTTTTTTATAGAGAATTATGTTTCCTACAATTTATGTTCTATGATATTTTTTGATCAGAAGCGTAGTTTTCGAGATATATCGAGATATTTAAAAGTTCCGAAGACGCACCAACATAATAGAGATACAGAAACACCGTGGCCCCTTTCTTTGAGATAACTCTGCGCTATTGCGAGCTGGAAATGCCACTTCCAGTTTAGCTGTGCAGAAGAAGAACAACAAGAAGAGGAAATATCTCGAAATATGTCCGTCAGGCCCCTTCCCTTGAGATATATCTGCAAATATCTCGGAAACGAAACGAGCTATGGCAAAATGTTAAGAGACCTTATTTGTAGAGAATTATGTTTCCTACAATTTATGTTCTATGATATTTTTTAATCAGAAGCGTAGTTTTCGAGATATATCGAGATATTTAAAAGATCCGAAGCCGCACCAACATAATAGAGATACAGAAACACCGTGGCCCCTTTCTTTGAGATAACCCTGCACTAGTGCGAGCCGCAAATGCCGCTTCCAGCTTAGCTGTGCAGAAGAAGAACAACAAGAAGAAGAAATATCTCGAAATATGTCCGTCAGGCCCCTTCCCTCGAGATAAATCTGCAAATATCTCGGAAACGAAGCGAGCTATGGCAAAATGTTATGAGACCTTTTTTGTAGAGAATTAAGTTTCCTACTTTTCATGTTCTATGATATTTTTTGATCGGATGCGTAGTTCTCGAGATATATCAAGATATTTAAAAAATCCGAAGCCGCACCAACATAATAGAGATACAGAAACACCGTGGCCCCTTTCTTAGAGATAACTCTGCACTATTCCGAGCTGCAAATGCCACTTCCAGCTTAGCTGTGCAGAAGAAGAACAACAAGAAGAAGAAATATCTCGAAATATGTCCGTCAGGCCCCTTCCCTTGAGATAAATCTGCAAATATCTCGGAAACGAAGCGAGCTATGGCAAAATGTTAAGAGACCTTTTTTGTAGAGAATTAAGTTTCCTACTTTTTATGTTCTATGATATTTTTTGATCAGAAGCGTAGTTTTCGTGATATATCGAGATATTTAAAAGATCCGAAGCTGCACCAACATAATAGAGATACAGAAACACCGTGGCCCCTTTCTTTGAGATAACTCTGCACTAGTGCGAGCCGCAAATGCCGCTTCCAGCTTAGCTGTGCAGAAGAAGAACAACAAGAAGAAGAAATATCTCGAAATATGTCCGTCAGGCCCCTTCCCTCGAGATAAATCTGCAAATATCTCGGAAACGAAGCGAGCTATGGCAAAATGTTAAGAGACCTTTTTTGTAGAGAATTATATTTCCCACAATTTAGGTTCTATGATATTTTTTGATCAGAAGCGTAGTTTTCGAGATATATCGAGATATTTAAAAGATCCGAAGCCGCACCAACATAATAGAGATACAGAAACACCGTGGCCCCTTTCTTTGAGATAACTCTGCACTATTGCGAACTGCAAATGCCACTTCCAGCTTAGCTGTGCAGAAGAAGAACAACAAGAAGAAGAAATATCTCGAAATATGTCCGTCAGGCCCCTTCCCTTGAGATAAATCTGCAAATATCTCGGAAACGAAGCGAGCTATGGCAAAATGTTAAGAGACCTTTTTTGTAGAGAATTAAGTTTCCTACTTTTTATGTTCTATGATATTTTTTGATCAGATGCGTAGTTCTCGAGATATATCAAGATATCTAAAAGTTCCGAAGCCGCACCAACATAATAGAGATACAGAAACACCGTGGCCCCTTTCTTCGAGATAACTCTGCACTATTGCGAGCTGCAAATGCCACTTCCAGCTTAGCTGTGCAGGAGAAGAACAACAAGAAGAAGAAATATCTCGAAAAATGTCCGTCAGGCCCCTTCCCTTGAGATAAATCTGCAAATATCTCGGACACGAAGCGGGCTATGGCAAAATGTTAAGAGACCTTATTTGTAGAGAATTAAGTTTCCTACTTTTTATGTTCTATGATATTTTTTGATCAGAAGCGTAGTTTTCGAGATATATCGAGATATTTAAAAGATCCGAAGCTGCACCAACATAATAGAGATACAGAAACACCGTGGCCCCTTTCTTTGAGATAACTCTGCACTAGTGCGAGCCGCAAATGCCGCTTCCAGCTTAGCTGTGCAGAAGAAGAACAACAAGAAGAAGAAATATCTCGAAATATGTCCGTCAGGCCCCTTCCCTCGAGATAAATCTGCAAATATCTCGGAAACGAAGCGAGCTATGGCAAAATGTTAAGAGACCTTTTTTGTAGAGAATTAAGTTTCGTACTTTTTATGTTCTATGATATTTTTTGATCGGATGCGTAGTTCTCGAGATATATCAAGATATTTAAAAGTTCCGAAGCCGCACCAACATAATAGAGATACAGAAACACCGTGGCCCCTTTCTTTGAGATAACTCTGCACTAGTGCGAGCCGCAAATGCCGCTTCCAGCTTAGCTGTGCAGAAGAAGAACAACAAGAAGAAGAAATATCTCGAAATATGTCCGTCAGGCCCCTTCCCTCGAGATAAATCTGCAAATATCTCGGAAACGAAGCGAGCTATGGCAAAATGTTAAGAGACCTTTTTTGTAGAGAATTAAGTTTCCTACTTTTTATGTTCTATGATATTTTTTGATCAGATGCGTAGTTCTCGAGATATATCAAGATATTTAAAAGTTCCGAAGACGCACCAACATAATAGAGATACAGAAACACCGTGGCCCCTTTCTTTGAGATAACTGTGCACTAGTGCGAGCCGCAAATGCCACTTCCAGCTTAGCTGTGCAGAAGAAGAGCAACAAGAAGAAGAAATATCTCGAAATATGTCCGTCAGGCCCCTTCCCTTGAGATATATCTGCAAATATCTCGGAAACGAAGCGAGCCATGGCAAAATGTTAAGAGACCGTTTTTGTAGAGAATTAAGTTTCCTACTTTTTATGTTCTATGATATTTTTTGATCAGACGCGTAGTTCTCGAGATATATCAAGATATTTAAAAGTTCCGAAGCCGCACCAACATAATAGAGATACAGAAACACCGTGGCCCCTTTGTTTGAGATAACTCTGCACTATTGCGAGCTGCAAATGCCACTTCCAGCTAAGCTGTGCAGAAGAAGAACAACAAGAAGAAGAAATATCTCGAAATATGTCCGTCAGGCCCCTTCCCTTGAGATAAATCTGCAAATATCTCGGAAACGAAGCGAGCTATGGCAAAATGTTAAGAGACCTTTTTTGTAGAGAATTATGTTTCCTACAATTTAGGTTCTATGATATTTTTTGATCAGAAGCGTAGTTTTCGAGATATATCGAGATATTTAAAAGATCCGAAGCCGCACCAACATAATAGAGATACAGAAACACCGTGGCCCCTTTCTTTGAGATAACTCTGCACTATTGCGAACTGCAAATGCCACTTCCAGCTTAGCTGTGCAGAAGAAGAACAACAAGAAGAAGAAATATCTCGAAATATGTCCGTCAGGCCCCTTCCCTTGAGATAAATCTGCAAATATCTCGGAAACGAAGCGAGCTATGGCAAAATGTTAAGAGACCTTTTTTGTAGAGAATTAAGTTTCCTACTTTTTATGTTCTATGATATTTTTTGATCAGATGCGTAGTTCTCGAGATATATCAAGATATCTAAAAGTTCCGAAGCCGCACCAACATAATAGAGATACAGAAACACCGTGGCCCCTTTCTTCGAGATAACTCTGCACTATTGCGAGCTGCAAATGCCACTTCCAGCTTAGCTGTGCAGGAGAAGAACAACAAGAAGAAGAAATATCTCGAAAAATGTCCGTCAGGCCCCTTCCCTTGAGATAAATCTGCAAATATCTCGGACACGAAGCGGGCTATGGCAAAATGTTAAGAGACCTTATTTGTAGAGAATTAAGTTTCCTACTTTTTATGTTCTATGATATTTTTTGATCAGAAGCGTAGTTTTCGAGATATATCGAGATATTTAAAAGATCCGAAGCTGCACCAACATAATAGAGATACAGAAACACCGTGGCCCCTTTCTTTGAGATAACTCTGCACTAGTGCGAGCCGCAAATGCCACTTCCAGCTTAGCTGTGCAGAGGAAGAACAACAAGAAGAAGAAATATCTCGAAATATGTCCGTCAGGCCCCTTCCCTCGAGATAAATCTGCAAATATCTCGGAAACGAAGCGAGCTATGGCAAAATGTTAAGAGACCTTTTTTGTAGAGAATTAAGTTTCCTACTTTTTATGTTCTATGATATTTTTTGATCAGATGCGTAGTTCTCGAGATATATCAAGATATTTAAAAGTTCCGAAGACGCACCAACATAATAGAGATACAGAAACACCGTGGCCCCTTTCTTTGAGATAACTGTGCACTAGTGCGAGCCGCAAATGCCACTTCCAGCTTAGCTGTGCAGAAGAAGAGCAACAAGAAGAAGAAATATCTCGAAATATGTCCGTCAGGCCCCTTCCCTTGAGATATATCTGCAAATATCTCGGAAACGAAGCGAGCCATGGCAAAATGTTAAGAGACCGTTTTTGTAGAGAATTAAGTTTCCTAGTTTTTATGTTCTATGATATTTTTTGATCAGACGCGTAGTTCTCGAGATATATCAAGATATTTAAAAGTTCCGAAGCCGCACCAACATAATAGAGATACAGAAACACCGTGGCCCCTTTGTTTGAGATAACTCTGCACTATTGCGAGCTGCAAATGCCACTTCCAGCTAAGCTGTGCAGAAGAAGAACAACAAGAAGAAGAAATATCTCGAAATATGTCCGTCAGGCCCCTTCCCTTGAGATAAATCTGCAAATATCTCGGAAACGAAGCGAGCTATGGCAAAATGTTAAGAGACCTTTTTTGTAGAGAATTATGTTTCCTACAATTTATGTTCTATGATATTTTTTGATCAGAAGCGTAGTTTTCGAGATATATCGAGATATTTAAAAGTTCCGAAGCCGCCCCAACATAATAGAGATACAGAAACACCGTGGCCCCTTTCTTTGAGATAACTCTGCACTATTGCGAGCTCCAGATGCCACTTCCAGCTTAGCTGTGCAGAGGAAGAACAACAAGAAGAAAAAATATCTCGAAATATGTCCGTCAGGCCAGTTCCTTTGAGCTGAATCTGCAAATATCTCGGAAACGAAGCGAGCTATGGCAAAATGTTAAGAGACGTTTTTTATAGAGAATTATGTTTCCTACAATTTATGTTCTATGATATTTTTTAATCAGAAGCGTAGTTTTCGAGATATATCGAGATATTTAAAAGATCCGAAGCCGCACCAACATAATAGAGATACAGAAACACCGTGGCCCCTTTCTTTGAGATAACCCTGCACTAGTGCGAGCCGCAAATGCCGCTTCCAGCTTAGCTGTGCAGAAGAAGAACAACAAGAAGAAGAAATATCTCGAAATATGTCCGTCAGGCCCCTTCCCTCGAGATAAATCTGCAAATATCTCGGAAACGAAGCGAGCTATGGCAAAATGTTAAGAGACCTTTTTTGTAGAGAATTAAGTTTCCTACTTTTTATGTTCTATGATATTTTTTGATCGGATGCGTAGTTCTCGAGATATATCAAGATATTTAAAAGCTCCGAAGCCGCACCAACATAATAGAGATACAGAAACACCGTGGCCCCTTTCTTTGAGATAACTCTGCACTAGTGCGAGCCGCAAATGCCGCTTCCAGCTTAGCTGTGCAGAAGAAGAACAACAAGAAGAAGAAATATCTCGAAATATGTCCGTCAGGCCCCTTCCCTCGAGATAAATCTGCAAATATCTCGGAAACGAAGCGAGCTATGGCAAAATGTTAAGAGACCTTTTTTGTAGAGAATTATATTTCCCACAATTTAGGTTCTATGATATTTTTTGATCAGAAGCGTAGTTTTCGAGATATATCGAGATATTTAAAAGATCCGAAGCCGCACCAACATAATAGAGATACAGAAACACCGTGGCCCCTTTCTTCGAGATAACTCTGCACTATTGCGAGCTGCAAATGCCACTTCCAGCTTAGCTGTGCAGAAGAAGAACAACAAGAAGAAGAAATATCTCGAAAAATGTCCGTCAGGCCCCTTCCCTTGAGATATATCTGCAAATATCTCGGAAACGAAGCGAGCTATGGCAAAATGTTAAGAGACCTTATTTGTAGAGAATTAAGTTTCCTACTTTTTATGTTCTATGATATTTTTTGACCAGATGCGTAGTTCTCGAGATATATCAAGATATTTAAAAGTTCCGAAGCCGCACCAACATAATAGAGATACAGAAACAACGTGGCCCCTTTCTTCGAGATAACTCTGCATTATTGCGAGCTGCAAATGCCACTTCCAGTTTAGCTGTGCAGAAGAAGAACAGCAAGAAGAGGAAGTATCTCGAAATATGTCCGTCAGGCCCCTTCCCTTGAGATATATCTGCAAATATCTCGGAAACGAAACGAGCTATGGCAAAATGTTAAGAGACCTTTTTTGTAGAGAATTAAGTTTCCTACTTTTTATGTTCTATGATATTTTTTGATCAGATGCGTAGTTCTCGAGATATATCAAGATATCTAAAAGTTCCGAAGCCGCACCAACATAATAGAGATACAGAAACACCGTGGCCCCTTTCTTCGAGATAACTCTGCACTATTGCGAGCTGCAAATGCCACTTCCAGCTTAGCTGTGCAGGAGAAGAACAACAAGAAGCAGAAATATCTGGAAATATGTCCGTCAGGCCCCTTCCCTTGAGATAAATCTGCAAATATCTCGGAAACGAAGCGAGCCATGGCAAAATGTTAAGAGACCGTTTTTGTAGAGAATTAAGTTTCCTACTTTTTATGTTCTATGATATTTTTTGATCAGACGCGTAGTTCTCGAGATATATCAAGATATTTAAAAGTTCCGAAGCCGCACCAACATAATAGAGATACAGAAACACCGTGGCCCCTTTGTTTGAGATAACTCTGCACTATTGCGAGCTGCAAATGCCACTTCCAGCTTAGCTGTGCAGAAGAAGAACAACAAGAAGAAGAAATATCTCGAAATATGTCCGTCAGGCCCCTTCCCTTGAGATATATCTGCAAATATCTCGGAAACGAAGCGAGCTATGGCAAAATGTTAAGAGACCTTTTTTGTAGAGAATTAAGTTTCCTACTTTTTATGTTCTATGATATTTTTTGATCAGATGCGTAGTTCTCGAGATATATCAAGATATCTAAAAGTTCCGAAGCCGCACCAACATAATAGAGATACAGAAACACCGTGGCCCCTTTCTTCGAGATAACTCTGCACTATTGCGAGCTGCAAATGCCACTTCCAGCTTAGCTGTGCAGGAGAAGAACAACAAGAAGAAGAAATATCTCGAAAAATGTCCGTCAGGCCCCTTCCCTTGAGATAAATCTGCAAATATCTCGGAAACGAAGCGAGCTATGGCAAAATGTTAAGAGACCTTTTTTGTAGAGAATTAAGTTTCCTACTTTTTATGTTCTATGATATTTTTTGATCGGATGCGTAGTTCTCGAGATATATCAAGATATTTAAAAGTTCCGAAGCCGCACCAACATAATAGAGATACAGAAACACCGTGGCCCCTTTCTTTGAGATAACTCTGCACTATTGCGAGCTGCAAATGCCACTTCCAGCTTTGCTGTGCAGAAGAAGAACAACAAGAAGAAGAAATATCTGGAAATATGTCCGTCAGGCCCCTTCCCTTGAGATAAATCTGCAAATATCTCGGAAACGAAGCGAGCCATGGCAAAATGTTAAGAGACCGTTTTTGTAGAGAATTAAGTTTCCTACTTTTTATGTTCTATGATATTTTTTGATCAGACGCGTAGTTCTCGAGATATATCAAGATATTTAAAAGTTCCGAAGCCGCACCAACATAATAGAGATACAGAAACACCGTGGCCCCTTTGTTTGAGATAACTCTGCACTATTGCGAGCTGCAAATGCCACTTCCAGCTAAGCTGTGCAGAAGAAGAACAACAAGAAGAAGAAATATCTCGAAATATGTCCGTCAGGCCCCTTCCCTTGAGATAAATCTGCAAATATCTCGGAAACGAAGCGAGCTATGGCAAAATGTTAAGAGACCTTTTTTGTAGAGAATTAAGTTTCCTACTTTTTATGTTCTATGATATTTTTTGATCGGATGCGTAGTTCTCGAGATATATCAAGATATTTAAAAGTTCCGAAGCCGCACCAACATAATAGAGATACAGAAACACCGTGGCCCCTTTCTTTGAGATAACTCTGCACTATTGCGAGCTGGAAATGCCACTTCCAGTTTAGCTGTGCAGAAGAAGAACAACAAGAAGAAGAAATATCTCGAAATATGTCCGTCAGGCCCCTTCCCTTGAGATATATCTGCAAATATCTCGGAAACCAAACGAGCTATGGCAAAATCTTAAGAGACCTTTTTTGTAGAGAATTATGTTTCCTACAATTTATGTTCTATGATATTTTTTGATCAGGAGCGTAGTTCTCGAGATATATCAAGATATTTAAAAGCTCCGAAGCTGCACCAACATAATAGAGGTACAGAAACACCGTGGCCCCTTTCTTTGAGATAACTCTGCACTATTGCGAGCTGCAAATGCCACTTCCAGCTTAGCTGTGCAGAAGAAGAACAACAAGAATAAGAAATATTTCGAAATATGTCCGTCAGGCCTCTTCCCTTGAGATAAATCTGCAAATATCTCGGAAACGATGCGAGCTACGGCAAAATGTTAACAGACCTTTTTTGTAGAAAATTAGGTTTCCTACTTTTTATGTTCTATGATATTTTTTTATCAGATGCGTAGTTCTCGAGATATATCAAGATATTTAAAAGTTCCGAAGCTGCACCAACATAATAGAGGTACAGAAACACCGTGGCCTCTTTCTTTGAGATAACTCTGCACTATTGCGAGCTGCAAATGCCACTTCCAGCTTAGCTGTGAAGAAGAAGAACAACAAGAAGAAGAAATATCTCGGAATATGTCCGTCAGGCCCCTTCCCTTGAGCTAAATCTGCAAATATCTCGGAAACGATGCCAGCTATGGGAAAATGTTAAGAGACCTTTTTTGTAGAGAATTAAGTTTCCTACTTTTTATGTTCTATGATATTTTTTGATCAGAAGCGTAGTTCTCGAGATATATCAAGATATTTAAAAGTTCCGAAGCTGCTCCAACATAATAGAGGTACAGAAACACCGTGGCCTCTTCCTTTGAGATAACTCTGCACTATTGCGAGCTGCAAATGCCACTTCCAGCTTAGCTGTGCAGAAGAAGAACAACAAGAAGAAGAAATATCTCGAAATATGTCCGTCAGGCCCCTTCCCTTGAGATAAATCTGCAAATATCTCGGAAACGAAGCGAGCTATGGCAAAATGTTAAGAGACCTTTTTTGTAGAGAATTAAGTTTGCTACTTTTTATGTTCTATGATATTTTTTGATCAGATGCGTAGATCTCCAGATATATCAAGATATTTAAAAGTTCCGAAGCCGCACCAACATAATAGAGATACAGAAACACCGTGGCCCCTTTCTTTGAGATAACTCTGCACTATTGCGAGCTGCAAATGCCGCTTCCAGCTTAGCTGTGCAGAAGAAGAACAACAAGAAGAAGAAATATCTCGAAATATGTCCGTCAGGCCCCTTCCCTTGAGATAAATCTGCAAATATCTCGGAAACGAAGCGAGCTATGGCAAAATGTTAAGAGATCTTTTTTGTAGAGAATTAAGTTTTCCACTTTTTATGATCCATGATATTTTTTGATCAGATGCGTAGTTCTCGAGATATATCAAGATATTTAAAAGTTCCGAAGCTGCACCAACATAATAGAGATACAGAAACACCGTGGCCCCTTTCTTTGAGGTAACTCTGCACTAGTGCGAGCCGCAAATGCCACTTCCAGCTTAGCTGTGCAGAAGAAGAACAACAAGAAGAAGAAATATCTCGAAATATGTCCGTCAGGCCCCTTCCCTTGAGATAAATCTGCAAATATCTCGGAAACGAAGCGAGCTACGGCAAAATGTTAAGAGACCTTTTTTGTAGAGAATTAAGTTTCCTACTTTTTATGTTCTATGATATTTTTTGATCAGATGCGTAGTTCTCGAGATATATCAAGATATTTAAAAGCTCCGAAGCTGCACCAACATAATAGAGGTACAGAAACACCGTGGCCCCTTTCTTTGAGATAACTCTGCACTATTGCGAGCTGCAAATGCCACTTCCAGCTTAGCTGTGCAGAAGAAGAACAACAAGAATAAGAAATATTTCGAAATATGTCCGTCAGACCTCTTCCCTTGAGATAAATCGGCAAATATCTCGGAAACGAAGCGAGCTACGGCAAAATGTTAACAGACCTTTTTTGTAGAAAATTAGGTTTCCTACTTTTTATGTTCTATGATATTTTTTGATCAGAAGCGTAGTTTTCGAGATATATCGAGATATTTAAAAGTTCCGAAGCCGCACCAACATAATAGAGATACAGAAACACCGTGGCCCATTTCTGTGAAATAACTCTGCACTTTTGCGAGCAGCAAATGCCAGTTCCAGCTTAGCTGTGCAGAAGAAGCACAACAAGATCAAGAAATATCTCGGAATATGTACGTCAGGCCCCTTCCCTTGAGCTAAATCTCCAAATATCTCGCAAACAATCCGAGCTATGGCAAAATGTTAAAAGACCTTTTTTGTGGAGAATTACGTTTCCTACCTTTTATGTTCTATGATATTTTTTGATCAGATGCGTAGTTCTCGAGATATATCAAGATATTTAAAAGTTCCGAAGCCGCACCAACATAATAGAGATACAGAAACACCGTGGCCCCTTTCTTTGAGATAACTCTGCACTATTGCGAGCTGCAAATGCCACTTCCAGCTTAGCTGTGCAGAAGAAGAACAACAAGAAGAAGAAATATCTCGAAATATGTCCGTCAGGCCCCTTCCCTTGAGATAAATCTGCAAATATCTCGGAAACGAAGCGAGCTATGGCAAAATGTTAAGATACCTTTTTTGTAGAGAATTAAGTTTCCTCCTTTTTATGTTGTATGATATTTTTTGATCAGATGCGTAGTTCTCGAGATATATCAAGATATTTAAAAGTTCCGAAGCCGCACCAACATAATAGAGATACAGAAACACCGTGGCCCATTTCTGTGAGATAACTCTGCACTTTTGCGAGCAGCAAATGCCAGTTCCAGCTTAGCTGTGCAGAAGAAGCACAACAAGATCAAGAAATATCTCGGAATATGTACGTCAGGCCCCTTCCCTTGAGCTAAATCTGCAAATATCTCGCAAACAATCCGAGCTATGGCAAAATGTTAAAAGACCTTTTTTGTGGAGAATGACGTTTCCTACCTTTTATGTTCTATATTTTTTGATCAGATGCGTAGTTCTCGAGATATATCAAGATATTTAAAAGTTCCGAAGCCGCACCAACATAATAGAGATACAGAAACACCGTGGCCCCTTTCTTTGAGATAACTCTGCACTATTGCGAGCTGCAAATGCCACTTCCAGCTTAGCTGTGCAGAAGAAGAACAACAAGAAGAAGAAGTATCTCGAAATATGTCCGTCAGGCCCCTTCCCTTGAGATAAATCTGCAAATATCTCGGAAACGAAGCGAGCTATGGCAAAATGTTAAGAGACCTTTTTTGTAGAGAATTACGTTTCCTACTTTTTAAGTTCTATGATATTTTTTGATCAGAAGCGTAGTTTTCGAGATATATCGAGATATTTAAAGGTTCCGAAGCCGCACCAACATAATAGAGATACAGAAACACCGTGGCCCCTTTCTTTGAGATAACTCTGCACTATTGCGACCTGCAAATGCCACTTCCAGCTTAGCTGTGCAGAAGAAGAACAACAAGAAGAAGAAATATCTCGAAATATGTCCGTCAGGCCCCTTCCCTTGAGATAAATCTGCAAATATCTCGGAAACGAAGCGAGCTATGGCAAAATGTTAAGAGACCTTTTTTGTAGAGAATTATGTTTCCTACAATTTATGTTCTATGATATTTTTTGATCAGAAGCGTAGTTTTCGAGATATATCGAGATATTTAAAAATTCCGAAGCCGCACCAACATAATAGAGGTACAGAAACACCGTGGCCTCTTTCTTTGAGATAACTCTGCACTATTGCGAGCTGCAAATGCCACTTCGAGCTTAGCTGTGCAGAAGAAGAATAACAAGAAGAAGAAATATCTCGAAATATGTCCGTCAGACCCCTTCCCTTGAGATAAATCTGCAAATATCTCGGAAACGAAGCGAGCTATGGCAAAATGTTAAGAGACCTTTTTTGTAGAGAATTATGTTTCCTACAATTTACTCTCTATGATATTTTTTGATCAGAAGCGTAGTTTTCGAGATATATCGAGATATTTAAAAGTTCCGAAGCCGCACCAACATAATAGAGATACAGAAACACCGTGGCCCCTTTCTTTGAGATAACTCTGCACTATTGCGACCTGCAAATGCCACTTCCAGCTTAGCTGTGCAGAAGAAGAACAACAAGAAGAAGAAATATCTCGAAATATGTCCGTCAGGCACCTTCCCTTGAGATAAATCTGCAAATATCTCGGAAACGAAGCGAGCTATGGCAAAAGGTTAAGAGACCTTTTTTGTAGAGAATTAAGTTTCCTACTTTTTATGTTGTATGATATTTTTTGATCAGATGCGTTGTTCTCGAGATATATCAAGATATTTAAAAGTTCCGAAGCTGCACCAACATAATAGAGATACAGAAACACCGTGGCCCCTTTCTTTGAGATAACTCTGCACTATTGCGAGCTGCAAATGCCACTTCCAGCTTAGCTGTGCAGAAGAAGAACAACAAGAAGAAGAAATATCTCGAAATATGTCCGTCAGGCCCCTTCCCTTGAGATATATCTGCAAATATCTCGGAAACGAAGCGAGCTATGGCAAAATCTTAAGAGACCTTTTTTGTAGAGAATTACGTCTCCTACAAGTTATGTTCTATGATATTTTTTGATCAGAAGCGTAGTTTTCGAGATATATCGAGATATTTAAAAGTTCCGAAGCCGCACCAACATAATAGAGATACAGAAACACCGTGGCCCCTTTCTTTGAGATAACTCTGCACTAGTGCGGGCCGCAAATGCCATTTCCAGCTTAGCTGTGCAGAAGAAGAACAACAAGAAGAAGAAATATCCCGAAATATGTCCGTCAGGCCCCTTCCCTTGAGATAAATCTGCATATATCTCGGAAACCATGCGAGCTATGGCAAAATGTTAAGAGACCTTATTTGTAGAGAATTAAGTTTCCTACTTTTTGTGTTCTATGATATTTTTTGATCAGATGCGTAGTTCTCGAGATATATCAAGATATTTAAAAGTTCCGAAGCTGCACCAACATAATAGAGGTACAGAAACACCGTGGCCTCTTTCTTTGAGATAACTCTGCACTATTGCGAGCTGCAAATGCCACTTCCAGCTTAGCTGTGCAGAAGAAGAACAACAAGAAGAAGAAATATCTCGAAATATGTCCGTCAGGCCCCTTCCCTTGAGATAAATCAGCAAATATCTCGGAAACGAAGCGAGCTATGGCAAAATGTTAAGAGACCTTTTTTGTAGAGAATTATGTCTCCTACAAGTTATGTTCTATGATATTTTTTTATCAGAAGCGTAGTTTTCGAGATATATCGAGATATTTAAAAGTTCCGAAGCCGCACCAACATAATAGAGATACAGAAACACCGTGGCCCCTTTCTTTGAGATAACTCTGCACTAGTGCGGGCCGCAAATGCCACTTCCAGCTTAGCTGTGCAGAAGAAGAACAACAAGAAGAAGAAATATCTCCAAATATGTCCCTCAGGCCCCTTCCCTTGATATAAATCTGCAAATATCTCGGAAACGAAGCGAGCTAAGGCAAAATGTTAAGAGACTTTATTTGTAGAGAATTAAGTTTCCTACTTTTTATGTTCTATGATATTTTTTGATCAGATGCGTAGTTCTCGAGATATATCAAGATATTTAAAAGTTCCGAAGCCGCACCAACATAATAGAGATACAGAAACACCGTGCCCCTTTCTTTGAGATAACTCTACACTATTGGGAGCTGGAAATGCCACTTCCAGTTTAGCTGTGCAGAAGAAGAACAACAAGAAGAAGAAATATCTCGAAATATGTCCGTCAGGCCCCTTCCCTTGAGATAAATCTGCATATATCTCGGAAACCATGCGAGCTATGGCAAAATGTTAAGAGACCTTATTTGTAGAGAATTAAGTTTCCTACTTTTTGTGTTCTTTGATATTTTTTGATCAGATGCGTAGTTCTCGAGATATATCAAGATATTTAAAAGTTCCGAAGCTGCACCAACATAATAGAGGTACAGAAACACCGTGGCCTCTTTCTTTGAGATAACTCTGCACTATTGCGAGCTGCAAATGCCACTTCCAGCTTAGCTGTGCAGAAGAAGAACAACAAGAAGAAGAAATATCTCGAAATATGTCCGTCAGGCCCCTTCCCTTGAGATAAATCTGCATATATCTCGGAAACCAGGCGAGCTATGGCAAAATGTTAAGAGACCTTTTTTGTAGAGAATTAAGTTTCGTACTTCTTATGTTCTATGATATTTTTTGATCAGATGCGTAGTTCTCGAGATATATCAAGATATTTAAAAGTTCCGAAGCCGCACCAACATAATAGAGATACAGAAACACCGTGGCCCCTTTCTTTGAGATAACTCTGCACTATTGCGAGCTGGAAATGCCACTTCCAGTTTAGCTGTGCAGAAGAAGAACAACAAGAAGAAGAAATATCTCGAAATATGTCCGTCAGGCCCCATCCCTTGAGATAAATCAGCAAATATCTCGGAAACGAAGCAAGCTATGGCAAAATGTTAAGAGACCTTTTTTGTAGAGAATTAAGTTTCCTACTTTTTATGTAGTATGATATTTTTTGATCAGATGCGTAGTTCTCGAGATATATCAAGATATTTAAAAGTTCCGAAGCCGCACCAACATAATAGAGATACAGAAACACCGTGGCCCCTTTCTTTGAGATAACTCTGCACTATTGCGAGCTGGAAATGCCACTTCCAGTTTAGCTGTGCAGAAGAAGAACAACAAGAAGAAGAAATATCTCGAAATATGTCCGTCAGGCCCCTTCCCTTGAGATAAATCAGCAAATATCTCGGAAACGAAGCGAGCTATGGCAAAATGTTAAGAGACCTTTTTTGTAGAGAATTAAGTTTCCTACTTTTTATGTTCTGTGATATTTTTTGATCAGATGCGTAGTTCTCGAGATATATCAAGATATTTAAAAGTTCCGAAGCCGCACCAACATAATAGAGATACAGAAACACCGTGGCCCCTTTCTTTGAGATAACTCTGCACTATTGCGAGCTGGAAATGCCACTACCAGTTTAGCTGTGCAGAAGAAGAACAACAAGAAGAAGAAATATCTCGAAATATGTCCGTCACGCCCCTTCCCTTGAGATAAATCTGCATATATCTCGGAAACCAGGCGAGCTATGGCAAAATGTTAAGAGACCTTTTTTGTAGAGAATTAAGTTTCGTACTTCTTATGTTCTATGATATTTTTTGATCAGACGCGTAGTTCTCGAGATATATCAAGATATTTAAAAGTTCCGAAGCCGCACCAACATAATAGAGATACAGAAACACCGTGGACCCTTTCTTTGAGATAACTCTGCACTATTGCGAGCTGCAAATGCCACTTCCAGCTTAGCTGTGCAGAAGAAGAACAACAAGAAGAAGAAATATCTCGAAATATGTCCGTCAGGCCCCTTCCCTTGAGATATATCTGCAAATATCTCGGACACGAAACGAGCTATGGCAAAATGTTAAGAGACCTTTTTTGTAGAGAATTATGTTTCCTACAATTTATGTTCTATGATATTTTTTGATCAGAAGCGTAGTTTTCGAGATATATCGAGATATTTAAAAGTTCCGAAGCCGCACCAACATAATAGAGATCCAGAAACACCGTGGCCCCTTCCTTTGAGATAACTCTGCACTAGTGCGAGCCGCAAATACCACTTCCAGCTTAGCTGTGCAGAAGAAGAACAACAAGAAGAAGAAATATCTCGAAATATGTCCGTCAGGCCCCTTCCCTCGAGATAAATCTGCAAATATCTCGGAAACGAAGCGAGCTATGGCAAAATGTTAAGAGACCTTTGTTGTAGGGAATTAAGTTTCCTACTTTTTATGTTCTATGATATTTTTTGATCAGATGCGTTGTTCTCGAGATATATCAAGATATTTAAAAGTTCCGAAGCCGCACCAACATAATAGAGATACAGAAACACCGTGGCCCCTTTCTTTGAGATAACTCTGCACTAGTGCGAGCCGCAAATGCCACTTCCAGCTTAGCTGTGCAGAAGAAGAACAACAAGAAGAAGAAATATCTCGAAATATGTCCGTCAGGCCCCTTCCCTTGAAATAAATCTGCCAATATCTCGGAAACGAAGCGAGCTATGGCAAAATGTTAAGAGACCTTTTTTGGAGAGAATTAAGTTTCCTACTTTTTATGTTCTATGATATTTTTTGATCAGAAGCGTAGTTTTCGAGATATATCGAGATATTTAAAAGTTCCGAAGCCGCACCAACATAATAGAGATCCAGAAACACCGTGGCCCCTTTCTTTGAGATAACTCTGCACTAGTGCGAGCCGCAAATGCCACTTCCAGCTTAGCTGTGCAGAAGAAGAACAACAAGAAGAAGAAATATCTCGAAATATGTCCGTCAGGCCCCTTCCCTCGAGATAAATCTGCAAATATCTCGGAAACGAAGCGAGCTATGGCAAAATGTTTAGAGACCTTTGTTGTAGAGAATTAAGTTTCCTACTTTTTATGTTCTATGATATTTTTTGATCAGATGCGTTGTTCTTGAGATATATCAAGATATTTAAAAGTTCCGAAGCCGCACCAACATAATAGAGATACAGAAACACCGTGGCCCCTTTCTTTGAGATAACTCTGCACTATTGCGAGCTGCAAATGCCACTTCCAGCTTAGCTGTGCAGAAGAAGAACAACAAGAAGAAGAAATAACACGAAATATGTCCGTTAGGCCCCTTCCCTTGAGATAAATCTGCAAATATCTCGGAAACGAAGCGAGCTATGGCAAAATGTTAAGAGACCTTTTTTGTAGAGAATTAAGTTTCCTACTTTTTATGTTGTATGATATTTTTTGATCAGGTGCGTAGTTCTCGAGATATATCAAGATATTTAAAAGTTCCGAAGCCGCACCAACATAATAGAGATACAGAAACACCGTGGCCCCTTTCTTTGAGATAACTCTGCACTAGTGCGAGCCGCAAATGTCACTTCCAGCTTAGCTGTGCAGAAGAAGAACAACAAGAAGAAGAAATATCTCGAAATATGTCCGTCAGGCCCCTTCCCTTGAAATATATCTGCCAATATCTCGGAAACGAAGCGAGCTATGGCAAAATGTTAAGAGACCTCTTTTGTAGAGAATTAAGTTTCCTACTTTTTATGTTCTATGATATTTTTTGATCAGATGCGTAGATCTCGAGATATATCAAGATATTTAAAAGTTCCGAAGCTGCACCAACATAATAGAGGTACAGAAACACCGTGGCCGCTTTCTTTGAGATAACTCTGCACTATTGCGAGCTGCAAATGCCACTTCCAGCTTAGCTGTGCAGAAGAAGAACAACAAGAAGAAGAAATATCTCGAAATATGTCCGTCAGGCCCCATCCCTTGAGATAAATCTGCAAATATCTCGGAAACCAAGCGAGCTATGGCAAAATGTTAAGAGACCTTTCTTGTAGAGAATTAAGTTTCCTACTTTTTATGTTCTATGATATTTTTTGATCAGATACGTAGTTCTCGAGATATATCAAGATATTTAAAAGTTCCGAAGCCGCACCAACATAATAGAGATACAGAAACACCGTGGCCCCTTTCTTTGAGATAACTCTGCACTATTGCGAGCTGCAAATGCCACTTCCAGCTTAGCTGTGCAGAAGAAGAACAACAAGAAGAAGAAATATCTCGAAATATGTCCGTCAGGCCCCTTCCCTTGAGATAAATCTGCAAATATCTCGGAAACGAAGCGAGCGATGGCAAAATGTTAAGAGACCTTTTTTGTAGAGAATTATGTTTCCTACTTTTTATGTTCTATGATATTTTTTGATCAGACGCGTAGTTCTCGAGATATATCAAGATATTTAAAAGTTCCGAAGCCGCACCAACATAATAGAGATACAGAAACACCGTGGCCCCTTTCTTTGAGATAACTCTGCACTATTGCGAGCTGCAAACGCCACTTCCAGCTTAGCTGTGCAGAAGAAGAACAACGAGAAGAAGAAATATCTCGAAATATGTCCGTCAAGCCCCTTCCCTTGAGATAAATCTGAAAATATCTCGGAAACGAAGCGAGCTATGGCAAAATGTTAAGAGACCTTATTTGTAGAGAATTAAGTTTCCTACTTTTTATGCTCTATGCTATTTTTTGATCAGATGCGTAGTTCTCGAGATATATCAAGATATTTAAAAGTTCCGAAGCCGCACCAACATAATAGAGATACAGAAACACCGTGGCCCCTTTCTTTGCGATAACTCTGCACTATTGCGAGCTGCAAATGCCACTTCCATCTTAGCTGTGCAGAAGAAGAACAACAAGAAGAAGAAATATCTCGAAATATGTCCGTCAGGCCCCTTCCCTTGAGATAAATCAGCAAATATCTCGGAAACGAAGCGAGCTATGGCAAAATGTTAAGAGACCTTTTTTGTAGAGAATTAAGTTTCCTACTTTTTATGTTCTGTGATATTTTTTGATCAGATGCGTAGTTCTCGAGATATATCAAGATATTTAAAAGTTCCGAAGCCGCACCAACATAATAGAGATACAGAAACACCGTGGCCCCTTTCTTTGAGATAACTCTGCACTATTGCGAGCTGGAAATGCCACTTCCAGTTTAGCTGTGCAGAAGAAGAACAACAAGAAGAAGAAATATCTCGAAATATGTCCGTCACGCCCCTTCCCTTGAGATAAATCTGCATATATCTCGGAAACCAGGCGAGCTATGGCAAAATGTTAGGAGACCTTTTTTGTAGAGAATTAAGTTTCGTACTTCTTATGTTCTATGATATTTTTTGATCAGATGCGTAGTTCTCGAGATATATCAAGATATTTAAAAGTTCCGAAGCCGCACCAACATAATAGAGATACAGAAACACCGTGGCCCCTTTCTTTGAGATAACTCTGCACTAGTGCGAGCCGCAAATGCCACTTCCAGCTTAGCTGTGCAGAAGAAGAACAACAAGAAGAAGAAATATCTCGAAATATGTCCGTCAGGCCCCTTCCCTTGAAATATATCTGCCAATATCTCGGAAACGAAGCGAGCTATGGCAAAATGTTAAGAGACCTCTTTTGTAGAGAATTAAGTTTCCTACTTTTTATGTTCTATGATATTTTTTGATCAGATGCGTAGATCTCGAGATATATCAAGATATTTAAAAGTTCCGAAGCTGCACCAACATAATAGAGGTACAGAAACACCGTGGCCGCTTTCTTTGAGATAACTCTGCACTATTGCGAGCTGCAAATGCCACTTCCAGCTTAGCTGTGCAGAAGAAGAACAACAAGAAGAAGAAATATCTCGAAATATGTCCGTCAGGCCCCATCCCTTGAGATAAATCTGCAAATATCTCGGAAACCAAGCGAGCTATGGCAAAATGTTAAGAGACCTTTCTTGTAGAGAATTAAGTTTCCTACTTTTTATGTTCTATGATATTTTTTGATCAGATACGTAGTTCTCGAGATATATCAAGATATTTAAAAGTTCCGAAGCCGCACCAACATAATAGAGATACAGAAACACCGTGGCCCCTTTCTTTGAGATAACTCTGCACTATTGCGAGCTGCAAATGCCACTTCCAGCTTAGCTGTGCAGAAGAAGAACAACAAGAAGAAGAAATATCTCGAAATATGTCCGTCAGGCCCCTTCCCTTGAGATAAATCTGCAAATATCTCGGAAACGAAGCGAGCGATGGCAAAATGTTAAGAGACCTTTTTTGTAGAGAATTATGTTTCCTACTTTTTATGTTCTATGATATTTTTTGATCAGACGCGTAGTTCTCGAGATATATCAAGATATTTAAAAGTTCCGAAGCCGCACCAACATAATAGAGATACAGAAACACCGTGGCCCCTTTCTTTGAGATAACTCTGCACTATTGCGAGCTGCAAACGCCACTTCCAGCTTAGCTGTGCAGAAGAAGAACAACGAGAAGAAGAAATATCTCGAAATATGTCCGTCAAGCCCCTTCCCTTGAGATAAATCTGCAAATATCTCGGAAACGAAGCGAGCTATGGCAAAATGTTAAGAGACCTTATTTGTAGAGAATTAAGTTTCCTACTTTTTATGCTCTATGCTATTTTTTGATCAGATGCGTAGTTCTCGAGATATATCAAGATATTTAAAAGTTCCGAAGCCGCACCAACATAATAGAGATACAGAAACACCGTGGCCCCTTTCTTTGCGATAACTCTGCACTATTGCGAGCTGCAAATGCCACTTCCATCTTAGCTGTGCAGAAGAAGAACAACAAGAAGAAGAAATATCTCGAAATATGTCCGTCAGGCCCCTTCCCTTGAGATAAATCAGCAAATATCTCGGAAACGAAGCGAGCTATGGCAAAATGTTAAGAGACCTTTTTTGTAGAGAATTAAGTTTCCTACTTTTTATGTTCTGTGATATTTTTTGATCAGATGCGTAGTTCTCGAGATATATCAAGATATTTAAAAGTTCCGAAGCCGCACCAACATAATAGAGATACAGAAACACCGTGGCCCCTTTCTTTGAGATAACTCTGCACTATTGCGAGCTGGAAATGCCACTTCCAGTTTAGCTGTGCAGAAGAAGAACAACAAGAAGAAGAAATATCTCGAAATATGTCCGTCACGCCCCTTCCCTTGAGATAAATCTGCATATATCTCGGAAACCAGGCGAGCTATG
Organism: Osmia lignaria lignaria; assembly: GCF_051020975.1. Classification (NCBI taxonomy): domain Eukaryota; kingdom Metazoa; phylum Arthropoda; class Insecta; order Hymenoptera; family Megachilidae; genus Osmia; species Osmia lignaria. Next base: position 6,083,512 of record NW_027478165.1, read on the forward strand.
GCAAAATGTTAGGAGACCTTTTTTGTAGAGAATTAAGTTTCGTACTTCTTATGTTCTATGATATTTTTTGATCAGATGCGTAGTTCTCGAGATATATCAAGATATTTAAAAGTTCCGAAGCCGCACCAACATAATAGAGGTACAGAAACACCGTGGACCCTTTCTTTGAGATAACTCTGCACTATTGCGAGCTGCAAATGCCACTTCCAGCTTAGCTGTGCAGAAGAAGAACAACAAGAAGAAGAAATATCTCGAAATATGTCCGTCAGGCCCCTTCCCTTGAGATATATCTGCAAATATCTCGGAAACGAAACGAGCTATGGCAAAATGTTAAGAGACCTTTTTTGTAGAGAATTATGTTTCCTACAATTTATGTTCTATGATATTTTTTGATCAGAAGCGTAGTTTTCGAGATATATCGAGATATTTAAAAGTTCCGAAGCCGCACCAACATAATAGAGATCCAGAAACACCGTGGCCCCTTCCTTTGAGATAACTCTGCACTAGTGCGAGCCGCAAATACCACTTCCAGCTTAGCTGTGCAGAAGAAGAACAACAAGAAGAAGAAATATCTCGAAATATGTCCGTCAGGCCCCTTCCCTCGAGATAAATCTGCAAATATCTCGGAAACGAAGCGAGCTATGGCAAAATGTTAAGAGACCTTTGTTGTAGGGAATTAAGTTTCCTACTTTTTATGTTCTATGATATTTTTTGATCAGATGCGTTGTTCTCGAGATATATCAAGATATTTAAAAGTTCCGAAGCCGCACCAACATAATAGAGATACAGAAACACCGTGGCCCCTTTCTTTGTGATAACTCTGCACTATTGCGAGCTGCAAATGCCACTTCCAGCTTAGCTGTGCAGAAGAAGAACAACAAGAAGAAGAAATATCACGAAATATGTCCGTTAGGCTCCTTCCCTTGAGATAAATCTGCAAATATCTCGGAAACGAAGCGAGCTATGGCAAAATGTTAAGAGACCTTTTTTGTAGAGAATTAAGTTTCCTACTTTTTCTGTTCTATGATATTTTTTGATCAGATGCGTAGTTCTCGAGATATATCAAGATATTTAAAAGTTCCGAAGCCGCACCAACATAATAGAGATACAGAAACACCGTGGCCCCTTTCTTTGAGATAACTATGCACTATTGCGAGCTGCAAATGCCACTTCCAGCTTAGCTGTGCAGAAGAAGAACAACAAGAAGAAGAAATATCTCGAAATATGTCCGTCAGGCCCCTTCCCTTGAGATAAATCTGCAAATACCTCGAAAACGAAGCGAGCTATGGCAAAATGTTAAGAGATCTTTCTTGTAGAGAATTAAGTTTCCTACTTTTTATGTAGTATGATATTTTTTGATCAGATGCGTAGTTCTCGAGATATATCAAGATATTTAAAAGTTCCGAAGCCGCACCTTCATAATAGAGATACAGAAACACCGTGGCCCCTTTCTTTGAGATAACTCTGCACTAGTGCGAGCCGCAAATGCCACTTCCAGCTTAGCTGTGCAGAAGAAGAACAACAAGAAGAAGAAATATCTCGAAATATGTCCGTCAGGCCCCTTCCCTTGAAATAAATCTGCCAATATCTCGGAAACGAAGCGAGCTATGGCAAAATGTTAAGAGACCTTTTTTGGAGAGAATTAAGTTTCCTACTTTTTATGTTCTATGATATTTTTTGATCAGAAGCGTAGTTTTCGAGATATATCGAGATATTTAAAAGTTCCGAAGCCGCACCAACATAATAGAGATCCAGAAACACCGTGGCCCCTTTCTTTGAGATAACTCTGCACTAGTGCGAGCCGCAAATGCCACTTCCAGCTTAGCTGTGCAGAAGAAGAACAACAAGAAGAAGAAATATCTCGAAATATGTCCGTCAGGCCCCTTCCCTCGAGATAAATCTGCAAATATCTCGGAAACGAAGCGAGCTATGGCAAAATGTTTAGAGACCTTTGTTGTAGAGAATTAAGTTTCCTACTTTTTATGTTCTATGATATTTTTTGATCAGATGCGTTGTTCTTGAGATATATCAAGATATTTAAAAGTTCCGAAGCCGCACCAACATAATAGAGATACAGAAACACCGTGGCCCCTTTCTTTGAGATAACTCTGCACTATTGCGAGCTGCAAATGCCACTTCCAGCTTAGCTGTGCAGAAGAAGAACAACAAGAAGAAGAAATAACACGAAATATGTCCGTTAGGCCCCTTCCCTTGAGATAAATCTGCAAATATCTCGGAAACGAAGCGAGCTATGGCAAAATGTTAAGAGACCTTTTTTGTAGAGAATTAAGTTTCCTACTTTTTATGTTGTATGATATTTTTTGATCAGGTGCGTAGTTCTCGAGATATATCAAGATATTTAAAAGTTCCGAAGCCGCACCAACATAATAGAGATACAGAAACACCGTGGCCCCTTTCTTTGAGATAACTCTGCACTAGTGCGAGCCGCAAATGCCACTTCCAGCTTAGCTGTGCAGAAGAAGAACAACAAGAAGAAGAAATATCTCGAAATATGTCCGTCAGGCCCCTTCCCTTGAAATAAATCTGCCAATATCTCGGAAACGAAGCGAGCTATGGCAAAATGTTAAGAGACCTCTTTTGTAGAGAATTAAGTTTCCTACTTTTTATGTTCTATGATATTTTTTGATCAGATGCGTAGATCTCGAGATATATCAAGATATTTAAAAGTTCCGAAGCTGCACCAACATAATAGAGGTACAGAAACACCGTGGCCGCTTTCTTTGAGATAACTCTGCACTATTGCGAGCTGCAAATGCCACTTCCAGCTTAGCTGTGCAGAAGAAGAACAACAAGAAGAAGAAATATCTCGAAATATGTCCGTCAGGCCCCATCCCTTGAGATAAATCTGCAAATATCTCGGAAACCAAGCGAGCTATGGCAAAATGTTAAGAGACCTTTCTTGTAGAGAATTAAGTTTCCTACTTTTTATGTTCTATGATATTTTTTGATCAGATACGTAGTTCTCGAGATATATCAAGATATTTAAAAGTTCCGAAGCCGCACCAACATAATAGAGATACAGAAACACCGTGGCCCCTTTCTTTGAGATAACTCTGCACTATTGCGAGCTGCAAATGCCACTTCCAGCTTAGCTGTGCAGAAGAAGAACAACAAGAAGAAGAAATATCTCGAAATATGTCCGTCAGGCCCCTTCCCTTGAGATAAATCTGCAAATATCTCGGAAACGAAGCGAGCGATGGCAAAATGTTAAGAGACCTTTTTTGTAGAGAATTATGTTTCCTACTTTTTATGTTCTATGATATTTTTTGATCAGACGCGTAGTTCTCGAGATATATCAAGATATTTAAAAGTTCCGAAGCCGCACCAACATAATAGAGATACAGAAACACCGTGGCCCCTTTCTTTGAGATAACTCTGCACTATTGCGAGCTGCAAACGCCACTTCCAGCTTAGCTGTGCAGAAGAAGAACAACGAGAAGAAGAAATATCTCGAAATATGTCCGTCAAGCCCCTTCCCTTGAGATAAATCTGCAAATATCTCGGAAACGAAGCGAGCTATGGCAAAATGTTAAGAGACCTTATTTGTAGAGAATTAAGTTTCCTACTTTTTATGCTCTATGCTATTTTTTGATCAGATGCGTAGTTCTCGAGATATATCAAGATATTTAAAAGTTCCGAAGCCGCACCAACATAATAGAGATACAGAAACACCGTGGCCCCTTTCTTTGCGATAACTCTGCACTATTGCGAGCTGCAAATGCCACTTCCATCTTAGCTGTGCAGAAGAAGAACAACAAGAAGAAGAAATATCTCGAAATATGTCCGTCAGGCCCCTTCCCTTGAGATAAATTTGCAAGTATCTCGGAAACGAAGCGAGCTATGGCAAAATGTTAAGAGACCTTATTTGTAGAGAATTAAGTTTCCTACTTTTTATGTTCTATGATATTTTTTGATCAGATGCGTAGTTCTCGAGATATATCAAGATATTTAAAAGTTCCGAAGCCGCACCAACATAATAGAGATACAGAAACACCGTGGCCCCTTTCTTTGAGATAACTCTGCACTAGTGCGAGCCGCAAATGCCACTTCCAGCTTAGCTGTGCAGAAGAAGAACAACAAGAAGAAGAAATAACACGAAATATGTCCGTTAGGCCCCTTCCCTTCAGATAAATCTGCAAATATCTCGGAAACGAAGCGAGCTATGGCAAAATGTTAAGAGACCTTTTTTGTAGAGAATTAAGTTTCCTACTTTTTATGTTCTATGATATTTTTTGATCAGGTGCGTAGTTCTCGAGATATATCAAGATATTTAAAAGTTCCGAAGCCGCACCAACATAATAGAGATACAGAAACACCGTGGCCCCTTTCTTTGAGATAACTCTGCACTAGTGCGAGCCGCAAATGCCACTTCCAGCTTAGCTGTGCAGAAGAAGAACAACAAGAAGAAGAAATATCTCGAAATATGTCCGTCAGGCCCCTTCCCTTGAAATAAATCTGCAAATATCTCGGAAACGAAGCGAGCTATGGCAAAATGTTAAGAGACCTTTTTTGTAGAGAATTAAGTTTCCTACTTTCTATGTTCTATGATATTTTTTGATCAGATGCGTAGATCTCGAGATATATCAAGATATTTAAAAGTTCCGAAGCCGCACCAACATAATAGAGATACAGAAACACCGTGGCCCCTTTCTTTGAGATAACTCTGCACTATGGCGAGCTGCAAATGCCACTTCCAGCTTAGCTGTGCAGAAGAAGAACAACAAGAAGAAGAAACATCTCGAAATATGTCCGTTAGGCCCCTTCCCTTGAGATAAATCTGCAAATATCTCGGAAACGAAGCGAGCTATGGCAAAATGTTAAGAGACCTTTTTTGTAGAGAATTAAGTTTCCTACTTTTTATGTTCTATGATATTTTTTGATCAGATACGTAGTTCTCGAGATATATCAAGATATTTAAAAGTTCCGAAGCCGCACCAACATAATAGAGATACAGAAACACCGTGGCCCCTTTCTTTGAGATAACTCTGCACTATTGCGAGCTGCAAATGCCACTTCCAGCTTAGCTGTGCAGAAGAAGAACAACAAGAAGAAGAAATATCTCGAAATATGTCCGTCAGGCCCCTTCCCTTGAGATAAATCTGCAAATATCTCGGAAACGAAGCGAGCTATGGCAAAATCTTAAGAGACCTTTTTTGTAGAGAATTATGTTTCCTACTTTTTATGTTCTATGATATTTTTTGATCAGACGCGTAGTTCTCGAGATATATCAAGATATTTAAAAGTTCCGAAGCCGCACCAACATAATAGAGATACAGAAACACCGTGGCCCCTTTCTTTGAGATAACTCTGCACTATTGCGAGCTGCAAACGCCACTTCCAGCTTAGCTGTGCAGAAGAAGAACAACGAGAAGAAGAAATATCTCGAAATATGTCCGTCAAGCCCCTTCCCTTGAGATAAATCTGCAAATATCTCGGAAACGAAGCGAGCTATGGCAAAATGTTAAGAGACATTATTTGTAGAGAATTAAGTTTCCTACTTTTTATGTTCTATGATATTTTTTGATCAGATGCGTAGTTCTCGAGATATATCAAGATATTTAAAAGTTCCGAAGCCGCACCAACATAATAGAGATACAGAAACACCGTGGCCCCTTTCTTTGCGATAACTCTGCACTATTGCGAGCTGCAAATGCCACTTCCATCTTAGCTGTGCAGAAGAAGAACAACAAGAAGAAGAAATATCTCGAAATATGTCCGTCAGGCCCCTTCCCTTGAGATAAATTTGCAAATATCTCGGAAACGAAGCGAGCTATGGCAAAATGTTAAGAGACCTTTTTTGTAGAGAATTAAGTTTCCTACTTTTTATGTTCTATGATATTTTTTGATCAGATACGTAGTTCTCGAGATATATCAAGATATTTAAAAGTTCCGAAGCCGCACCAACATAATAGAGATACAGAAACACCGTGGCCCCTTTCTTTGAGATAACTCTGCACTATTGCGAGCTGCAAATGCCACTTCCAGCTTAGCTGTGCAGAAGAAGAACAACAAGAAGAAGAAATATCTCGAAATATGTCCGTCAGGCCCCTTCCCTTGAGATAAATCTGCAAATATCTCGGAAACGAAGCGAGCTATGGCAAAATCTTAAGAGACCTTTTTTGTAGAGAATTATGTTTCCTACTTTTTATGTTCTATGATATTTTTTGATCAGACGCGTAGTTCTCGAGATATATCAAGATATTTAAAAGTTCCGAAGCCGCACCAACATAATAGAGATACAGAAACACCGTGGCCCCTTTCTTTGAGATAACTCTGCACTATTGCGAGCTGCAAACGCCACTTCCAGCTTAGCTGTGCAGAAGAAGAACAACGAGAAGAAGAAATATCTCGAAATATGTCCGTCAAGCCCCTTCCCTTGAGATAAATCTGCAAATATCTCGGAAACGAAGCGAGCTATGGCAAAATGTTAAGAGACATTATTTGTAGAGAATTAAGTTTCCTACTTTTTATGTTCTATGATATTTTTTGATCAGATGCGTAGTTCTCGAGATATATCAAGATATTTAAAAGTTCCGAAGCCGCACCAACATAATAGAGATACAGAAACACCGTGGCCCCTTTCTTTGCGATAACTCTGCACTATTGCGAGCTGCAAATGCCACTTCCATCTTAGCTGTGCAGAAGAAGAACAACAAGAAGAAGAAATATCTCGAAATATGTCCGTCAGGCCCCTTCCCTTGAGATAAATTTGCAAATATCTCGGAAACGAAGCGAGCTATGGCAAAATGTTAAGAGACCTTATTTGTAGAGAATTAAGTTTCCTGCTTTTTATGTTCTATCATATTTTTTGATCAGATGCGTAGTTCTCGAGATATATCAAGATATTTAAAAGTTCCGAAGCCGCACCAACATAATAGAGATACAGAAACACCGTGGCCCCTTTCTTTGAGATAACTCTGCACTAGTGCGAGCCGCAAATGCCACTTCCAGCTTAGCTGTGCAGAAGAAGAACAACAAGAAGAAGAAATATCTCGAAATATGTCCGTCAGGCCCCTTCCCTTGAGATAAATCTGCAAATATCTCGGAAACGAAGCGAGCTATGGCAAAATGTTAAGAGACCTTTTTTGTAGTGAATTAAGTTTCCTACTTTTTATGTTCTACGATATTTTTTGATCAGATGCGTAGTTCTCGAGATATATCAAGATATTTAAAAGTTCCGAGCCGCACCAACATAATAGAGATACAGAAACACCGAGGCCCCTTTCTTTGAGATAACTCTGCACTATTGCGAGCTGCAAATGCCACTTCCAGCTTAGCTGTGCAGAGGAAGAACAACAAGAAGAAGAAATATCTCGAAATATGTCCGTCAGGCCCGATCCTTTGAGCTGAATCTGCAAATATCTCGGAAACGAAGCGAGCTATGGCAAAATGTTAAGAGACGTTTTTTGTAGAGAATTATGCTTCCTACAATTTATGTTCTATGATATTTTTTGATCAGAAGCGTAGTTTTCGAGATATATCGAGGTATTTAAAAGTTCCGAAGCCGCACCAACATAATAGAGATACAGAAACACCGTGGCCCCTTCCTTTGAGATAACTCTGCACTAGTGCGAGCCGCAAATACCACTTCCAGCTTAGCTGTGCAGAAGAAGAACAACAAGAAGAAGAAATATCTCGAAATATGTCCGTCAGGCCCCTTCCCTCGAGATAAATCTGCAAATATCTCGGAAACGAAGCGAGCTATGGCAAAATGTTAAGAGACCTTTGTTGTAGGGAATTAAGTTTCCTACTTTTTATGTTCTATGATATTTTTTGATCAGATGCGTTGTTCTCGAGATATATCAAGATATTTAAAAGTTCCGAAGCCGCACCAACATAATAGAGATACAGAAACACCGTGGCCCCTTTCTTTGTGATAACTCTGCACTATTGCGAGCTGCAAATGCCACTTCCAGCTTAGCTGTGCAGAAGAAGAACAACAAGAAGAAGAAATATCACGAAATATGTCCGTTAGGCTCCTTCCCTTGAGATAAATCTGCAAATATCTCGGAAACGAAGCGAGCTATGGCAAAATGTTAAGAGACCTTTTTTGTAGAGAATTAAGTTTCCTACTTTTTCTGTTCTATGATATTTTTTGATCAGATGCGTAGTTCTCGAGATATATCAAGATATTTAAAAGTTCCGAAGCCGCACCAACATAATAGAGATACAGAAACACCGTGGCCCCTTTCTTTGAGATAACTATGCACTATTGCGAGCTGCAAATGCCACTTCCAGCTTAGCTGTGCAGAAGAAGAACAACAAGAAGAAGAAATATCTCGAAATATGTCCGTCAGGCCCCTTCCCTTGAGATAAATCTGCAAATACCTCGAAAACGAAGCGAGCTATGGCAAAATGTTAAGAGATCTTTCTTGTAGAGAATTAAGTTTCCTACTTTTTATGTAGTATGATATTTTTTGATCAGATGCGTAGTTCTCGAGATATATCAAGATATTTAAAAGTTCCGAAGCCGCACCTTCATAATAGAGATACAGAAACACCGTGGCCCCTTTCTTTGAGATAACTCTGCACTAGTGCGAGCCGCAAATGCCACTTCCAGCTTAGCTGTGCAGAAGAAGAACAACAAGAAGAAGAAATATCTCGAAATATGTCCGTCAGGCCCCTTCCCTTGAAATAAATCTGCCAATATCTCGGAAACGAAGCGAGCTATGGCAAAATGTTAAGAGACCTCTTTTGTAGAGAATTAAGTTTCCTACTTTTTATGTTCTATGATATTTTTTGATCAGATGCGTAGATCTCGAGATATATCAAGATATTTAAAAGTTCCGAAGCTGCACCAACATAATAGAGGTACAGAAACACCGTGGCCGCTTTCTTTGAGATAACTCTGCACTATTGCGAGCTGCAAATGCCACTTCCAGCTTAGCTGTGCAGAAGAAGAACAACAAGAAGAAGAAATATCTCGAAATATGTCCGTCAGGCCCCATCCCTTGAGATAAATCTGCAAATATCTCGGAAACCAAGCGAGCTATGGCAAAATGTTAAGAGACCTTTCTTGTAGAGAATTAAGTTTCCTACTTTTTATGTTCTATGATATTTTTTGATCAGATACGTAGTTCTCGAGATATATCAAGATATTTAAAAGTTCCGAAGCCGCACCAACATAATAGAGATACAGAAACACCGTGGCCCCTTTCTTTGAGATAACTCTGCACTATTGCGAGCTGCAAATGCCACTTCCAGCTTAGCTGTGCAGAAGAAGAACAACAAGAAGAAGAAATATCTCGAAATATGTCCGTCAGGCCCCTTCCCTTGAGATAAATCTGCAAATATCTCGGAAACGAAGCGAGCGATGGCAAAATGTTAAGAGACCTTTTTTGTAGAGAATTATGTTTCCTACTTTTTATGTTCTATGATATTTTTTGATCAGACGCGTAGTTCTCGAGATATATCAAGATATTTAAAAGTTCCGAAGCCGCACCAACATAATAGAGATACAGAAACACCGTGGCCCCTTTCTTTGAGATAACTCTGCACTATTGCGAGCTGCAAACGCCACTTCCAGCTTAGCTGTGCAGAAGAAGAACAACGAGAAGAAGAAATATCTCGAAATATGTCCGTCAAGCCCCTTCCCTTGAGATAAATCTGCAAATATCTCGGAAACGAAGCGAGCTATGGCAAAATGTTAAGAGACCTTATTTGTAGAGAATTAAGTTTCCTACTTTTTATGCTCTATGCTATTTTTTGATCAGATGCGAAGTTCTCGAGATATATCAAGATATTTAAAAGTTCCGAAGCCGCACCAACATAATAGAGATACAGAAACACCGTGGCCCCTTTCTTTGCGATAACTCTGCACTATTGCGAGCTGCAAATGCCACTTCCATCTTAGCTGTGCAGAAGAAGAACAACAAGAAGAAGAAATATCTCGAAATATGTCCGTCAGGCCCCTTCCCTTGAGATAAATTTGCAAGTATCTCGGAAACGAAGCGAGCTATGGCAAAATGTTAAGAGACCTTATTTGTAGAGAATTAAGTTTCCTACTTTTTATGTTCTATGATATTTTTTGATCAGATGCGTAGTTCTCGAGATATATCAAGATATTTAAAAGTTCCGAAGCCGCACCAACATAATAGAGATACAGAAACACCGTGGCCCCTTTCTTTGAGATAACTCTGCACTAGTGCGAGCCGCAAATGCCACTTCCAGCTTAGCTGTGCAGAAGAAGAACAACAAGAAGAAGAAATAACACGAAATATGTCCGTTAGGCCCCTTCCCTTCAGATAAATCTGCAAATATCTCGGAACCGAAGCGAGCTATGGCAAAATGTTAAGAGACCTTTTTTGTAGAGAATTAAGTTTCCTACTTTTTATGTTCTATGATATTTTTTGATCAGGTGCGTAGTTCTCGAGATATATCAAGATATTTAAAAGTTCCGAAGCCGCACCAACATAATAGAGATACAGAAACACCGTGGCCCCTTTCTTTGAGATAACTCTGCACTAGTGCGAGCCGCAAATGCCACTTCCAGCTTAGCTGTGCAGAAGAAGAACAACAAGAAGAAGAAATATCTCGAAATATGTCCGTCAGGCCCCTTCCCTTGAAATAAATCTGCAAATATCTCGGAAACGAAGCGAGCTATGGCAAAATGTTAAGAGACCTTTTTTGTAGAGAATTAAGTTTCCTACTTTCTATGTTCTATGATATTTTTTGATCAGATGCGTAGATCTCGAGATATATCAAGATATTTAAAAGTTCCGAAGCCGCACCAACATAATAGAGATACAGAAACACCGTGGCCCCTTTCTTTGAGATAACTCTGCACTATGGCGAGCTGCAAATGCCACTTCCAGCTTAGCTGTGCAGAAGAAGAACAACAAGAAGAAGAAACATCTCGAAATATGTCCGTTAGGCCCCTTCCCTTGAGATAAATCTGCAAATATCTCGGAAACGAAGCGAGCTATGGCAAAATGTTAAGAGACCTTTTTTGTAGAGAATTAAGTTTCCTACTTTTTATGTTCTATGATATTTTTTGATCAGATACGTAGTTCTCGAGATATATCAAGATATTTAAAAGTTCCGAAGCCGCACCAACATAATAGAGATACAGAAACACCGTGGCCCCTTTCTTTGAGATAACTCTGCACTATTGCGAGCTGCAAATGCCACTTCCAGCTTAGCTGTGCAGAAGAAGAACAACAAGAAGAAGAAATATCTCGAAATATGTCCGTCAGGCCCCTTCCCTTGAGATAAATCTGCAAATATCTCGGAAACGAAGCGAGCTATGGCAAAATCTTAAGAGACCTTTTTTGTAGAGAATTATGTTTCCTACTTTTTATGTTCTATGATATTTTTTGATCAGACGCGTAGTTCTCGAGATATATCAAGATATTTAAAAGTTCCGAAGCCGCACCAACATAATAGAGATACAGAAACACCGTGGCCCCTTTCTTTGAGATAACTCTGCACTATTGCGAGCTGCAAACGCCACTTCCAGCTTAGCTGTGCAGAAGAAGAACAACGAGAAGAAGAAATATCTCGAAGTATGTCCGTCAAGCCCCTTCCCTTGAGATAAATCTGCAAATATCTCGGAAACGAAGCGAGCTATGGCAAAATGTTAAGAGACATTATTTGTAGAGAATTAAGTTTCCTACTTTTTATGTTCTATGATATTTTTTGATCAGATGCGTAGTTCTCGAGATATATCAAGATATTTAAAAGTTCCGAAGCCGCACCAACATAATAGAGATACAGAAACACCGTGGCCCCTTTCTTTGCGATAACTCTGCACTATTGCGAGCTGCAAATGCCACTTCCATCTTAGCTGTGCAGAAGAAGAACAACAAGAAGAAGAAATATCTCGAAATATGTCCGTCAGGCCCCTTCCCTTGAGATAAATCTGCAAATACCTCGAAAACGAAGCGAGCTATGGCAGAATGTTAAGAGACCTTTTTTGTAGAGAATTAAGTTTCCTACTTTTTATGTTCTATGATATTTTTTGATCAGATGCGTAGATCTCGAGATATATCAAGATATTTAAAAGTTCCGAAGCTGCACCAACATAATAGAGGTACAGAAACACCGTGGCCGCTTTCTTTGAGATAACTCTGCACTATTGCGAGCTGCAAATGCCACTTCCAGCTTAGCTGTGCAGAAGAAGAACAACAAGAAGAAGAAATATCTCGAAATATGTCCGTCAGGCCCCATCCCTTGAGATAAATCTGCAAATATCTCGGAAACCAAGCGAGCTATGGCAAAATGTTAAGAGACCTTTTTTGTAGAGAATTAAGTTTCCTACTTTTTATGTTCTATGATATTTTTTGATCAGATGCGTAGTTCTCGAGATATATCAAGATATTTAAAAGTTCCGAAGCCGCACCAACATAATAGAGATACAGAAACACCGTGGCCCCTTTCTTTGAGATAACTATGCACTATTGCGAGCTGCAAATGCCACTTCCAGCTTAGCTGTGCAGAAGAAGAACAACAAGAAGAAGAAATATCTCGAAATATGTCCGTCAGGCCCCATCCCTTGAGATAAATCTGCAAATATCTCGGAAACGAAGCGAGCTATGGCAAAATGTTAAGAGACCTTTCTTGTAGAGAATTATGTTTCCTACAATTTATGTTCTATGATATTTTTTGATCAGAAGCGTAGTTTTCGAGATATATCGAGATATTTAAAAGTTCCGAAGCCGCACCAACATAATAGAGATCCAGAAACACCGTGTCCCCTTCCTTTGAGATAACTCTGCACTAGTGCGAGCCGCAAATGCCACTTCCAGCTTAGCTGTGCAGAAGAAGAACAACAAGAAGAAGAAATATCTCGAAATATGTCCGTCAGGCCCCTTCCCTCGAGATAAATCTGCAAATATCTCGGAAACGAAGCGAGCTATGGCAAAATGTTAAGAGACCTTTGTTGTAGAGAATTAAGTTTCCTACTTTTTATGTTCTACGATATTTTTTGATCAGATGCGTTGTTCTCGAGATATATCAAGATATTTAAAAGTTCCGAAGCCGCACCAACATAATAGAGATACAGAAACACCGTGGCCCCTTTCTTTGAGATAACTCTGCACTATTGCGAGCTGCAAATGCCACTTCCAGCTTAGCTGTGCAGAAGAAGAACAACAAGAAGAAGAAATATCACGAAATATGTCCGTTAGGCTCCTTCCCTTGAGATAAATCTGCAAATATCTCGGAAACGAAGCGAGCTATGGCAAAATGTTAAGAGACCTTTTTTGTAGAGAATTAAGTTTCCTACTTTTTATGTTCTATGATATTTTTTGATCAGATGCGTAGTTCTCGAGATATATCAAGATATTTAAAAGTTCCGAAGCCGCACCAACATAATAGAGATACAGAAACACCGTGGCCCCTTTCTTTGAGATAACTATGCACTATTGCGAGCTGCAAATGCCACTTCCAGCTTAGCTGTGCAGAAGAAGAACAACAAGAAGAAGAAATATCTCGAAATATGTCCGTCAGGCCCCTTCCCTTGAGATAAATCTGCAAATACCTCGAAAACGAAGCGAGCTATGGCAAAATGTTAAGAGATCTTTCTTGTAGAGAATTAAGTTTCCTACTTTTTATGTAGTATGATATTTTTTGATCAGATGCGTAGTTCTCGAGATATATCAAGATATTTAAAAGTTCCGAAGCCGCACCAACATAATAGAGATACAGAAACACCGTGGCCGCTTTCTTTGAGATAACTCTGCACTATTGCGAGCTGCAAATGCCACTTCCAGCTTAGCTGTGCAGAAGAAGAACAACAAGAAGAAGAAATATCTCGAAATATGTCCGTCAGGCCCCATCCCTTGAGATAAATCTGCAAATAGCTCGGAAACCAAGCGAGCTATGGCAAAATGTTAAGAGACCTTTCTTGTAGAGAATTAAGTTTCCTACTTTTTATGTTCTATGATATTTTTTGATCAGATACGTAGTTCTCGAGATATATCAAGATATTTGAAAGTTCCGAAGCCGCACCAACATAATAGAGATACAGAAACACCGTGGCCCCTTTCTTTGCGATAACTCTGCACTATTGCGAGCTGCAAATGCCACTTCCATCTTAGCTGT